>NC_044987.1:8002339-8302339 GCF_008728515.1 Papio anubis
ACATGCACAGACAGATACGCACATGCACATGCACACAGATACATGCATACACATAGATACACAAATGCGCACACAGAGATACACACATGCACACACAGATACATTGCACATGCACAGATACACATGCACACACAGATACAAGCACACACAGATACACGCAGGCAGACACACAGATACACACATGCACACACAGATACATGCACACACAGATACACACACACACACGCACACACATATGATACACGCACTCACACTTGGTAGTTCGTAAGTACTTTCATGTGAGTCCCTGCATGTGCTCCTCTGTGGTAGGCCCATTGTACTCTTCATTTTGCAAATGCAGAAACTGAGGCACAGCATGATTAAAATCACAGAGCCACTACAAACTTGAACCCAGCTTTAGACCCCAAACCCATGTTCTTTCTTTTCATAGCATTTTGCCTCCTCAATCAAAAAGTGTTTCCTAGGCTAATGCTGCTCCATGTGGTTTATCTAAAGAGATCCCTTATGCTAACCCCAAATAAGTGGCCACCCATCCATTAGAACCTTAGAAACCAAAAGGACCTGGAAGAACCTGGAAGGGCAGGACCACGGTGGGAAATTTAGAGGCTCTACATGTTAAAAATATTATGGGTTCCCTCATACTCCCCCCTGAGCTCCAGGCTAAATGTACTTACAAATAATACTAATCCATAAAGCCAGTACAAGGAAACCCTCCAATGTTTTGCTTTTCCTAATGATAATTCTTTTAATGAAATATCAAATGGAAAATTATTTCCAAAATGTGTTTTCCTGATTCTTTGGTTACCTCCGCTTTTCTGGGGTCCAGAGCATTCAGTTCTGCCACCCACTGGATACTCAAACCCTGAACAAGAATCACAGGAGGCGCCCTGAGCATCAGCCAGCAGGTTAGGAACCCCAGAAAGCAATAAGCGAGGGTCCTGGCAAAGGAGAAGTCTTGGAAAGAAAAGGAAGAATCAGCATGTTCCGAGAGAGAAAGGAGCTGTGCACCCGGGATCTCAGAGAGAGGAGGTCACCTGGGGCCTCTCCAGGCCACCCCTGGGAGCTCAGGAATCAGGGAAGCAGAAGGGGGTTGCACAGATGCTGCCCAGAGCCCCCAAGCACAGGAACATCTTTCCTCTCCACCTGGCTGTGGTGGGTGCAATGAGCCATCACTTCCACAGTCATCAGATTCTCACAGCGGGGAGCAGAAATCCACCTGGCCGCAAGATAGGAGCCTTCCTCCTCCTCTCCAGGAGCACACAGGAGTTAGCAACAGCACAAAGAGCCCATGTGTTACTTTGCAGTGTCCATAGCCCCTCAGGATCAGCATGTACATGCAGATGAATTGTTTTGAGCAAGTCAGAATGCAATTATTTCATTTTTCTTTGCATTCTGGATTGTTGATGTTTAGAAATAAATTGCTCCCGGTGCTTCTGATTTATAAGGACAAAATACGAATGCAGAAAACAGGTTCAGTGGAGTGATTTGAATTTCCATTACAATTACAGTTCTTTTCAACCATATGATTCTGTGCTTTCCTCATATACATCAACCCAGTGCTGATTGTGCTTGGATGCTGAGACTCCCGCTGCCAGGGCCCCATCACAAGCCCCATCGCACAGCCCCAGCTGTCACAGGCTGTGGAGTAGATTGGGACTAAGTGCCATGGTAAGCCACTGATAAAACTGGAGTGCCCCTGAGAGCTTCTTCCGGGGATCACCACGGGAGGAGGGTGTGGACAGTTTAGCTTCCCAGGTAACAGATGAATGGGGCTTCTGCATGCAGAAGCTGCAGGGCCCCCGACACTGACCAGCAGGTTCTTCCAACCAATAAAGCCACAGCACCAAAACTATCAGCACCCAGTGCTTCTCTGTGCCGGATATTACACTGAGAATCAGACGCATCTGATGCTCACCACAGCTCTGTGAAACAGTGTTGTTATTGGCCTATTTCATCGAGGAGAAATGGAGTCTCAGAGAGGTCAATAAGTGGCAGAGGTGGGATCTACATTCAAACCGGTCCCATAATCAGAGCCTAGGCTCATATTCCCTGCACAGTAACACAGCCCCTAAATTCAGTGCCAATCCCCAGATCTTTGGCTTGCTAACTCCAGGTGGCCCCAAATACGGGCTGTGAGGGATCTGAATGTTGCTTCTCCTTCCCTCCTGCAACAGACAGCTCCCCCAAAAGAGTGCAGAGAATCTTCACAGGATCAGCCTTTCTGTCCCCAGCCCTGTTATGACCCCCACCCCAGAAACATTTTCCCTGGTCTCTTCCCCACTTCCTGCTCTGTGCTAGTTCACAACCCCCATCAAGCAGGCCTTCTTCTAAGTCTGAGGGCTCTGCCGACAATCAGATTTCATGTACTCTACCTAAGGTGCAGCTCTGATTGGAGCACCAACATTTTTAAATAACGGGGGTGGGAAAAAATCAGCCAGGTGCGGTGGGGCACGCCTGTGGTCCCAGCTACTCAGGAGGCTGAGGTGGGAGGATAGCTTCAGCCTGGGAAGTTGAGGCTGCAGTTAACCAAGATCGTGCCACTGCACTCCAGCCTGGGCAACAGAGCAAGACCCTGCTGTAAAAACAAAATAAAATAAAATAAAAATAAAAGAATAAAAATAAATAAAAAGCAGGGTTGGCGGCAATGTTTAACATTTCTAGAGCCCAACTGCCCAGTGGATACCTGCTAGGCACTTCACATGAGGAAGGAGGGGAACTTCAGGTGTCAGCAGCAGACACTGGAGGCTTTTCAAATCGCACCATTCAAGCAACTTGCTGTATTTAAAGTGAAGGTCAGCTGCCCACAACTGTGAGTTCCCTCCTTCAGCCGTCCTCCAAACCCAGTGCTGTGGGACAGGACTGGCAGAATGAGATCCTTCCATCCGAGACAGTCCCCGGCCCTGATGCCCTAGGTCAGCCCCGTCTGGGATCAGCAAGCCAGGGAACTAACATGGTTTGAGCCCCTCTCTTTTTATCTGGTCAAGTCCTTGGTGTTTTTGTTCACCATTTTAACATATAATCAGTCTGATTTCATGTTGTGTCTTGCCTTTCCACCCCCCCTTCTTCCCCTCATGACCTCTAGAGACTGAAAAGAATGTTCAGGATTCCAACTTTAATGCATTAGCAAAACTAAAATAAGACCCATGGGCCCCGTGGATAAAAACTTTGTCCCAGTGAAAGGTTAGTCTAAACAACGAATTAAATAAAGACATGACAGAGGAGTGGCTTATTACTGACTGTGTGAATAGCAACTTAACCAGACAAGGTACTAGCACAACATGAAACATGTACTCTCATTTCTGATTCATGCTTTTCCCAAAGCCTGCATGAGCCTTTTTCCAGGGTGAGGACGAGCCTGGCAGTCCAGAGACTGGGCTGGCCTAGGGTATCTACATGCCCCTCCAAAGAGTTGATGCTCTTGGGGGTACATGGTGGGGGAGAAGAGTTGGTGGTTGAAGCGGCTCTGTAATTAATTCCTTTTAATTAAAAAACTTCATTTTTGAGCATTTTTAGATTTACAAGAATATTAAACACAAAGTGCAAATAATTTCTACATATTTGTGACCAGGTGCGATGGCTCACGCCTGTAATCCCGGCACTTTGGGAGGCTGAGGCAGGTGGATCACCTGAGGTCAGGAGTTTGAGACCAGTCTGGCCAACATGGTGAAACCCCGTCTCTAACAAAAATATATTAAAAAAAAAAAAACTAGCCAGGCATGTTGGTGCATTCCTGTAGTCCCAGCTACTCAGGAGGCTGAGGCAGGAGAATCACTTGAATCCAGGAAGCGGAGGTTGCAGTGAGCAAAGATCACACCACTGCACTCCAGCCCGGGTAATAGACGGAGACTCCACCTCAAAAAATAAAATAAAATAAAATTTTTATTTTGTCCTCTCCCTCCCAACCTCTGCCCTGAGTGTCCCCTATTATTAGCATCTTGCATTAGTGTAGTATATCTGTTACCATTGGTAAACCAATATAGATACATCATTATGAATTGAAGTCCCTAATTTACATTAGAGTTCATTCTTTGTGCTGTACACTCTATGGGTTTGGACAAATATATGACAACATGCATCCACCGTTACACAATCATACAGAATAGTTTCAGTCCCCTAACAAGCACCTGTGTTCCACAGTTCATCTCTCTCCTCGTCCTCCTGCCCAACCCCTGGCAAACACTGAACTTTCTTCTGTCGGCCTTTCCTGAATGTTATATAGTTGACATCACATAGTATTTGGCCTTTTCAGGCTGACTTCTTTTGCTTAGTAATGTGCATTTAAGTCGTCCATGTATTTTTGTGGCTTGGTGGCTCATTTCTTTTTATCACTGATTAACATTTCACTGTGTGGAAGAACCACAGTTTATCCATTCACCCATCAAAGGACATCTAGGTTGCTTTCATTTTTGGCAATGATTAATAGATTTGTTATAAACATTCATATGCAAGTTTTTAGGTGGACATAAGTTTTTAATTCCTTTGGAATTTAAACGTAGCAGCACGATTGTTGGATCCCATGGTAAGATGACTCTGTTTCGTTTTGTAAGAAGGTGCCGAAGTGTCTTCCACGTGGCCGTAGCACTTTGCATTCGTTCCAGGGATGTTCCTGTTGTTTCTCACCAGTGTTTGGTTGTAATTAACTTTCTGAAAAGACCCAGGTTAAAATATCTTTGTAATACACATCAATACTATGTGACAAGTTCCCTATATTCTCTCATGTCATCTGTGTTACCACCCTGTGAGGGAGTTTTTATCATCCTTATTTTATAGATAAGGAGACTGAGGCTCAGACTGATTATATGAAAAACCCAAGATTTCACAAAGTGCCCAGAGCAGGGGCTGGCATCTGGTCTTCTACCTAAAAAACCCATGTCCTCTTGAGTCCACCCCCACTGAGCCAGCCTTCACAGAGGGAAAGCCAAAAATACTGTGCAGGGAACCATGGCCCAGGCTGGTATGCTCTACGAGGACTAAATTATCCAGGAGATAGACAAGGTAACTCCTAAAGGCACCTAAACATCTTTTGAATAAAATTTGATACTTGATATTTTATTTTAAAAATTAATCCCAGCCATCATGAGAAATATCTGAATTCTGTTGGACTTCCTTACCATTATTTTATGTCTCAGGACCATTTTACTTTTAAATAACATAAGAAAGCATACTATAATGTTTTCAGTGTTTTATCCTTTAAATTCTTTAATCCAGCCCTGCTCTCTCCCTAGTCAAGTTATCTCCTAGTCTATCACCAGCATTGGAAATTCAACCATTAGAAATGCATTCTTTCAGGCCGTTATATAACTTTTCAGATTTTCAGTAGGTGCCTATTAAAATCTAGGTACTGGGGGAGAGAGAAGAGAAGCAACATGTGTATTTGGATTGCAAATTTATTCACAGTGGAGCTCAGCTATGCAGAGGAATGCGAGTTCTTCACATCTGCCTGTTCCTTATCTGAGTGTCTCATGAGCGTGAGCAGGCTTCCGGTCCACTCTAGTAACCTTGGTCCGGTGCAATCATTTACACATTTTCCTTAGTTAATTCTCAGTCATTTTGGGTGAAATAGTTTAGTCTCTCGAATTCCAACCTCTTCCTTCAACTGCTCCCTCTTAGGAAGGACCTGCGCTCTCCTTGCTCTGGTTCCTCTGTGTGAGTCGCTGCCAGTGACCTGAGTTGTCCACCCAGCATCTGCCGCAGCCAAGCACCTTCTGCAGGAGCTCCCTGCAAGTGACATCTGGGCTGCTGCACCCGTTGTCATCTGTCTCTCCTGCTCCCTTTCTCCTTCACTCTCTGGCTAACTCCTTGGACCTTTGGCTGAGCATTCACGTCCAAGGGAACCAAGAGCGCTTTGAAAGAACAAAAGTAACCCTTCCTCAGCCTGACTGCTCACTCCACCCAGATTACCTGCACTGTTCAGGATTTCAACCTTATTGCATTAGCAAAACTAAAATAAGACCCATGGTGCCCATGAATATACCAAGAAAGCCCCGTGCACAGTGGCTTTCTTTCACAGTCTGAAGGAATTTCCAGCGACTTTTACATGCCCTGACCTGTTGTCTCCCTAAAGAGGTCATTATTTTGTCCTCTGCTGGTTTGCAATAAATCTTACAAGACATTATTGGAGGTGGGTGGGGGTGGGGAGCTAAAAAGGTATCAGTTAACGCATGTGAGATAGTGAACACTTTAATTTTATCGTGTAATATTTGAAAGGTCCAAAGGAAAACGCACAGCAGAGATGTAAACTTAATAAGGAAATGGCCATCTGTGAACACTCCAGTAGAATAACCAGAGCTTGTCCACCCCAGTCCTGTGTCATCCTTCCCCATCCCCACAAGTAACCACTGTTTTTCATCTTCTTATTAGTTTTTTGCTGTTGTTATTGGTAGCTTTATCACACATGTATATCCCTAAACAATATAGTTTAGTTCTGCTTGCTCTTGAGCTTTGTAAAACTGGATTAAGACTTTATACAGCATTTTGCAATTTGCTTTTTCCACTTCGTATCATGTTCTAAGATTTATCCACGTTGTTACTTGTAACCATTGTTAATCACACTGTGTGCATATAACATAATTTATGTATCTCTTCTCCTATTAATGGGTAATTGAGTTGTATCCAATTTGGGCTCTGTTATAAACAATGGCTGCTGTGGACTGCCTTGTGTATGTTTTCTGACGGAGGCAATAGGATTTATACCTGAAGAATTGCTGGGCCATTAGGCAGGTAAAGATTCAACTTAACAATCCAGTGGAGTCCAGTGGTTTCACACACGAGTTCTGGTGCTAAACTGCTTGGTTTCAGCCTAGGCTGTATCGCTTGCAAGTTGTGTGACTTGGCGAAAATTACTTAACTTCTCCGCATCACCATTTTCTCAACTGAAAAATAACAATAATAATAGTACCTATCTCCTAAAGTTGTTTGAAGGGTTAAATGACTACAACTTTGCCAATACCACCTACGATTTCATCTTATGTTTACAACAACACTGTGCAGCGGCCGTGATGGTGCCCATTCTACAGATTGGAAAGCACTGAGGTTAATGACTCATAGTGATCTGCTAGCGAATGGGTGACAGAAAGGGGATCTGATTCCTGGCCCGCCTATCCTCAGAGCTGGGTTGATTTACATCTCGCTGCCTCCCATCCTTAACATTCTGTTGGCTTAATTCCCTTAGTAGCCACCTAAGAGCAAGTCTCCCCAAAAAGGGAGGCTGGGGTTGGGAAGGTCGGCAGGGGCACCAGGAATTGGGGAAGAGTGGCGTAGACAGAAGAGGAAAACCACACCACCAATGAATTTCACCTGGTTTTCTTTGAAAGCAGCCCCACTCCCCTCCCCCTAGGCCCCTCCTGTTCCCTCTAAACTGTTTTCACAGCAGACAGCAAGTGTGAATCAAGGCTACCTCCACATTCCCTTACCTCGCACTCTGAGAAACCGCCCTACAGCCCCACAAGTGTCCCTCCACCTGCTAAAGGTTTCCACGAGGAAAGGAAGTCTTCTAGAAATCAAAGAAGGCAAGGTCTGGCCATCCCTCTCTGTTTCCTCTCCCTCCTCCACTGGGCTCAGACTCATTCACACCTGGCCTGGGCCCGGGAATCTGGGCCCCTGGACTCTGTGGCCTGGATAGCTGACCCCTGACTATGGGCTTCGAAACGGCACGCAGATCCCTTTGCCTACAAAAGGCTTGGCTCCAGCCTCCTCCTATCAGTCATTTATTTTCATAAGTGCCCAGTGAATTCATTTCTTTTGAAAGAAGGGCAAGAAAAGGAGATGGATCTGCACAATATGTACAATTTTCTGCAAATGCTGTCACCATCAGGAGTGGCTGGGCTTTCATTCAGCATAAGCTGAGGCCAAGCTGAAGCTCCTGTGAGAAGAAGCCTGGGAAGCGGGAAGCCGGCTGCATGCAGCGCAGGCCAGGGACGATGAATCGGAATTTTCTATTATTATAACACCTGCCTTCCCTTTACGATTTAATACCTCAACTATTTCCCATCTCATCAGGTCAACAAATACCACTAAATTGCCTGTACAGGCCCCCCAAAATGTACTCTTTCCTCAATAAGAGGTTTCCTAAACACAGACTTTTCTTCTGAAGCAGACAGGCAGCACTCAGGAGGCAATTTCTGATCTTTTGTTACCAAAGATGGTTTTTCCTTCCTGTCCTAACAGCAGAAAAAGACCATTTCAAGGATCACTCATTTTTCCCTCCCAAAGCTAAGAAGTGACATCATGCTCATTTGCATTCTCATCGGCAAATCCTCCACACCACCCAATTTACTCAGTATATTATTTTATTCATATTTTTTAAAAAGAACACAGGCCATTTCTAAGCAGAGCACAATAGGCATTGTTCTTGTTTATGACGTTTCCATCCATCATTTGCCCCCTGGGAGCGGGAATAGGAGACAGTGGCAAAGCCCAGCTGGTGGTAGATGCAAGACAGAGAAGGTGGGAAGAGTGCCCCCACCCATGCAGACGTGGCCGCTCCACAGAGCTGAGCTCCAGTCATTGCCGGCACAGCAAGGCTCTTCCCACGTCTGCGATTAGGGTTGGAAATCACTCTTTCCTCTGACTCACTGGCAATGACTCTGCTCGTGTACTCATTCCTGGTTATGTTGTTTACGTTCACCTCAAGCTGGGTGCGACACAGGCCAAAACAATAGGAAAAAAAAATCGATCACATGGTTAGGTAGTTGTCTAACCAGTATTTTTTTATTAAACATGAATTGAGCACTAACTATATGGTAGGTATTATGCTATTGAATCCTTACAATAACCTCATGAGTTATTACTGGTCTCATTTTATAGATCAAGAAACTGAGTGTTAGGAAGGCTAACTTTGACGACCAATGTCACCAAGCTAACCAGGGGAGAGCCTCTTGCCATGGAATCTGGGAGGCTATGCTTTTGACTGGGAATCTAAGGCTCTGGGCCTTTCCTGTTCTTCTCCAACCAGTCTTTATCCATTCATTCATCCAGCAAAGCATGTGGACTGAGTCTGTCTAATCAGTCAGTGTGTGCTTAAAGCCCAGCGCAATGTTCGGTGACCTCAGATTGTGGGAAGAGAGGAAAGTGGACAAGAAACAAGTGAACAAACCTGTAGGTCATGGGAGGACCGCTGCAATAGAGTGGGTGAGGGGAGTTAGGGATGACACTCAGGTTTCCTGCTTGAGCAACTAAGTGAACAGAGGTTTTAGTTACTAAGATAGAGAAGACTAGAAGAGGATGTGGTCTGGGGAGAGCAACGAGACGTCAAGAGGTTCAGGACTGGGTCGTTTTGAGGTCCTATGAGACATCCAAGAAAGTGTGTCCAGTCAGCAGTCAGATATAATGTAAAGGTTTGGGCTGAAGGTATAAATAACGGGAATGGTCAGCTATATTTTTCAGAATTGATTAGATTATGAAAGAGAGTACAGCCTAGAAAGAGAAAGGTCAAGGATGGGATTCCATATTTAGGGAGTGGAAAAGAGGAAGAAGCTAACAGGAAGACTGAGAAGAGGCTAGAAGAGAAGTGTGGGCAGAAAACCACACAGTGCGTGGTACCCTGTCTCCATACTGAAGATAAATGAATTTGGAGAACTTTAGACGAGGCCACTGTGGTGGAATTCTTCCTACAACTCCAGGGAGATGGAGACAGAGGGACCTCAAGATTTGGCAGTTTGAGAGGTTGGCAAGGGTCTTAACAAGGGCAAAATATTTTTTGGAACCAGAGAGTAAAAACCAGAAAGAGTAGGCTCAAGAGTGAATGAGAGAAGGTGAAGTGGAAGCAAGGTGTGCAGACAACTTTCTCCAGTTTTTCTAGGAGGGGATACAGAGAAGTGGAATGGCGGCCAGAACAGGGTGTGAGGTCCGGGGGAGATTGCAGGAGTGAGGGATCATTGAACATGGGTTTGCTCATTTCTGCTTTGTGGGAATGGTCCGGGAAAGGAAGAAACAGCTTCAGATGCAAGAAAGAGAGGCACTGAGTGAGGGAGACCTTGAGAAAGTGAAGGGGAAGGGGCACTGCACATGGTGAGGGTCAGCTTTGGTCATGAGAAAGACTAAATTTAGGAGAAAGGAAGAAGAAAAGATGAATGCAGCAGTGGCAGGTTTGGTGATGGAAATGTGAGAGTCGTCAACATTTAGCACACCTGTATTAAGTGCCTACTGTATGCCAGGGCTGCTAGGCACTGGGGAAGCAAAGGTGATGAAGAGTAGTCCATGTCCCTAAAGAGCTCATGGTCACATGGGGAAGACAGACACCTGTGTTACAGCATCATCCCCTGCAGTGACGAAGCTATTCAGAGGACCTTATGGGAGCGGGAAGGAAGGGCACAACCTAGACCATCGTTGGGTTGAAGAAATCTTGACAGGGATTTGTTTGGCCAGGTGCCCAGCCTCACACTCCAGTAGGTACATAATACATGACACTCTTTGATGATAATGATTATTTACGATGCGGATTTTCTACACATGGAGGTCATGATTTGGGAACTGAAATCTACAGAAGAGTCTATTATTTCTCTCTCCTTGCCCTATGATGCGGATAATACAACGTGCAGCTGCCTGGGTGACTCCAGATTGAACTCTGACTGCCTCCAGATCAAAACAATCAGTTCCTTTGATAGCAATTGTGGGGCCTTTGTGGTTTCTAATGTGGAGGAGTGGTGCTGATGGGTCTGGTGAGGTTAAGCAGATTTTAACCCAAGACATAGCAACTGCAGCACAGCCTGGCAGAACATAGGTCCTTCCTCCATTCTTAAAGCAACCCTCTCAGCGGTGAGCTTAATGCTGCAGGCTTCTCTCCGGGTGGATACCCTGAGAAGTGGCTGCACCATTCCCTTGGACTTCATGTTCCCTTGGACTTCTTTGACAGGAGTGTTTGCCACTCTGCAGAGCTCCTGTTAGAAAATGGACAGAGGAGGCAAGGGAAGGAGCACAGCCCTGTCTCAGTCTCAAAAACCAAGGGCCACAGACCCTACAGAAATGTCAAATGCAACTTGCATACCCTGTCTGAGTAGCACAGTGAGAAAAACCATATCTCAGCAAGTGGAAGTGGAAGCCCAAATGTATGCAAAAGAATTGAGACTTGGAGAGCAGCCCTGGGAGGCAACGTCCATAGGAATGAAAAAGAGATGGTTAGAAATGATTTCCTCCCAGATTTGCATTTGTCCCAACCCCAACTCCATCACCCACTCCTTTCGCACACAGTGTCTAGCAGATATTAGATGCTATGGGAGGCAGAATAATGTCATGGCTAAGAGTATGGGCTCTGGAGCCAGGCTGCCAAGTTGGTCATGGATCAGCTGGGGCAATTGACTTGACCTCTCTGTGCTTCAGCTTCCCTGCCTGTAAAACGGGGGTGACGATGATAATAGAAGCTACATCATAGAGTTGTGAGGATTCAATAGAAGAGTGCCTGGCACATAGTAGATATTTGATAAATACAAACTTAATGAATGCCAAGAAGAAGCAGGGTGAAGAGCAGATATGTCAGAGTAGACCTGCTTCCATTGTTAGAAGACAATGCAATGAGGCCAATTCATCAGGAGTGTTCCCATGTAAGGCAACCTGTATCTGCTGGCTGAGGGTATGACGAGCTCAGAAACAAAGGCACAAGCTGAGAGCATTTGTGCTTCACTGGGTAGTGAAAGGGAAAAGAAATAACAAGAAGCAAGTCAATTATATTCCTGAGACTGGCTGTCCAAGCTGTACCATCCCTTCCACCAGACTAAGGAATTGAAAGAACATTTACATTCATTAAAAATTTATCTTTCCAGGAAAAAAGAACCAGACTTTTTTCCTCTAGTGAAAAACATGAAAAGAAGATGCCAGAAGTTTGCATGAAAACTTAGGTCTCCCTTCTTCAGCTTTGGCAAGAAAAACAATATGGAGAAAGTTCTGCTGTGTATTTGGGATATGTTTATATTGATTTGGATGGGGTGGACTATATTGTTTTTAGCATTTGGCAATGATTTAAATTATGTGAATAATAAATACCATCAAATTGCTGGCCCTTGCAGTATTATATTATTAATTGTGCAAACTCCCCACACATAAAGCAGGCTGTCTTTTTCTGGTCCATGTCTTGCAACTCAGAGTCTTGAAAATATGTGCCATAGGGGAAGAGAAAACCCATCTATGTGGGGGTTGATTGGCTCCATCACTTCATCATTCTGTCATCAGGTGTTCTCTCTTGTGAGTGGCCCTCGGGCTGAACTAACATTATATTCAGCCCACATTCCTACCGATCACATAACTGGCCCCCTGTGCTGGCCCTTTCCTTGCCATTAATGCAGGCAAAAGCCAGAACCCATTGCTCTATCAGCTAATATTCCCTCTAACTACAAAAAAGGGTGTGTGAAGAGAGCCACTGCCTCTCCCTTCGAACCCTTGCTCACAGGAATAGCAGCTCCTGCTGCTCATTAGGAAAGACCAGCTCTGTTCTCCGTCCTCCCTTCCTGCATACCCTCCATCTCAACTGACTGCCTGGCCAGCAGCCTCAGCCCTATTAGGAAACCAAATGAGGGCTTCATCCAGAGTGCCCTCCAAGCAGACCAACAGAGATGCCCAGACCAGGCCAGCTCACGCTTCACGGTTTCAGCCTAAGGAGCCCAGTGGCAGTACATTTGCTACTGGGCTGCCAGGCTGTGAGCAGCATGCAGGCCTAGAGTTGGACTGTTTTCCTCAACCAGCCTAATTGACAAAACTTCAGTCATTTTGATAAGAAAAAGGTTCCCGGACAAGATCCTGGAGGAAGTCAGTGTGTCTCTGTTAGGAAACCATTACACTATTTTTTTCCAGGCCATATTTCTTTTAATGCTATTAATTTTTATGAAGGTTATTTTATTATTGATGACCATTATCATGCTTTTCTACAAATAAAATGGAATGCTGGTCTACGATTAATTGTATTAGGAAACAGGACTTAACACATTTTTTTAAAAAAAGTTTTATTATAATGTAATATTACCACATTCTAGAAAATTTAGAAACTAGAGAAAAGAAAAAAGAATCAACTCAAATCCCACTAGTCTAATACAAACACTATTAGTATTTTGGTGAATTTCCTTTGAGTCTTTTTCTTATGCATATTTTAACATGATAGTAATTATCTTTACTCATATTTTTATCTTCCCCTTTTTTTCACTTAGTATAGTTATCATATGCAATTTTCATATTATATAATTCTCATAAATGATCATTCTAATGATTCCATAATATTCCATCAAGTCTATGAACCATGATTTATTTAACCATTTCTCAACTGTTGAATGTTTAGGCTGTTTTTGCTATTACGTTTACAGATTTTTTAGTGTTTAGGATTATTTTCCTGGAACAGGTTGACAAAAGTGGCATCACTTACTGCACCAGAGGGCATGAACATTTTTTTGACTGTGGTACACATTGCCAAATTGCTTTCTAATCCACATTTTAGCCTAACTGTATTCTGTGTATTCTGTAGGCTTTTTGTTTGTTTGTTTGTTTTTGTTTTTGAGATGGAGTCTCGCTCTGTCGCCAGGCTGGAGTGCAGTGGCATGATCTCAGCTCACAGCAATGTCCACCTCCTGGGTTCAAGTGATTCCCCTGCCTCAGCCTCCTGAGTAGCTGGGACTACAGGTGCACACCACCATGCCCAGCTAAATTTTTGTATTTTAGTAGAGATGGAGTTTCACCATGTTGGAGGATGGTCTTGATCTCCTGACCTCATGATCCGCCCACCTCAGCCTCCCAGAGTGCTGGGATTATAGGCGTGAGCCACCGCACCTGGCCTTCTCTAGGCTTTTTAATCAGCAGTGTTGTTTTATATTTTGGAGGGACACAATATGACCCTTACATTGCATCAGATGGTAACATGTGGGCTCTCCTACCCCTTAGAAAGAAGGCTTCTTGAGAAGCCCCTCCCACTCCCCTGGAACGCTTCATACCACAGGGCATGTGATGGCCAAGGAAGGGACAAGTGAGGCTCTGACCATGCAGGAGGTGGGGGCAGTCTTGGGAAGAAATATACTGGTGCATTTCTTTGTAAGGCTGAAAAGGAGAAAATTAATGTCAGACTTGGCATGCATAACTCAAAATGCTTGTTTCTGCTGTATTACGATATTTCCATAAGGAGACACCTGGCTTGCTGTCACCAGGCCACGTGTAAATAACGAAAAACAATTCTCTGAGGACAAAACTCTGAAGGAATCCCCCTCCTTTCCATCACTCTGCCCGCCTGCACCTGCCACGTTCCCTTGCCCCCACGAGGATTCAGTAGAGTTTAGTATAAGATTCTCCTCTACTTCATCTTCACAGGCAAAATGTGATTTGAGGACACTTTCTCCACAAGAACACTATCCCCCTTAACACACTGGGCATTTCTACCTCCACACAGGTAGGAACCTCTCCGGATTTGAAAGGAAGCGCTTCTTGAGAACAAATTCACTGACCATGGATGGTCATGGGGTTTCTCCTTTTCTCCTCGACAGTCATAGGTGATCCTTTGTAGTCTATTTATGATGCAGTTGGCTATGCTTTAATTTCTAGCACCAGTTAGTACTATGTTCAGATGCAGGACAAGCGCTAAGTAAAATGTTAGAGGGTATGTCTGACTTTAGGACTACCAAGGTTGTACAGGCTGTTCACTGCACAAGGGCACCCGATTGAGGACGTAAGTGGAGACTGACACCCAGGCTACTAGCCTTTACCTTTAACCAAGTCATGTACCCTAACATGAGGCTATGTTCACTTATTATTATTATTATTCTAGCAGTGCCCTTTTAAAAGCTAAGCTTTTTACTTGAGAGTAGTTTTAGATTTGGCATACATGAAAGTGGCAAAATAGTACAGAGGGTTCCCGTATACCCCACACCTAGTTTTCTCTATTGTTAACATCTTGCATTAGTATGGTACATTTGTTATAATTAATGAACCAGTATTGATACATTATTATGAACTGAAGTCTACACTTCCTTTACATTTCCTTAGTTTTTACGTAATGTCCTTTTTCTGCCCCAGGAGTTCATCCAGGATACCACATCGCATTTAGCAGTCTTGTCTCCTCAGCCTCCACTTGGCTGTGATGGCTTCTCAGATTCTGTGCGTTTTTTATGACCTTCGCAGTTTTGAGGAGTACTGGCCCGGTGTCTTGCAGAGTGTCCCTCGAAGGGGATTTGTTTCATGCTCTTTTCAAGATTACATTGAGGTTGAGGGGGAAGACCACAAAGACAAATGCTGTTTCCATCGTATCCTTTCAAGGGTGTGTGCTATCATTATGGTGAATCACTGTTGCTGCCAGCCTTGCTCACCTAGCTGAGACAGTGTTGGTCAGTTTCCTCTACTGCAAAGCTCCTCTTTTTCTCTCGTTTTCACACTGTATTCTTTAGAAGGAAGTCACTATGTGCAGCCCACACTTAAGGAACGGGAAGCTATACTCTACTTCCTTGAGGGCAAGGCATTTACATGAATTATTTGGAATTCTGCACCGGAGTCTTTCTATTCTCCTCCATTTATTTATTTCTGTATTTGTTCGTTCAGTCATTTATTTACATCAGTATGGACTTGCTTCGGGTTATAATCCAACACTCAAAATTTTATTGCTGAAAGCATGCCATCTTTGGCTGATGGGAGCTCTTTCAGTTGGCTTCTGTGTCCCTTTTACAGACCCTCATTAATGTGGCTTTTTTGGAAGAGAATATATTATGTGTTGGATTGTGTCTTCCTCTTCAAATATAATATGTGGAAGTCCTAACACCCAATACCACAGAATATGACCCTATTTTGAAGTAGGGCTATTGCAGATGTAACTAGTTAGGATGAAGTCATAATGGAGTAAGGTAAGCCCTTAATCCAATGTGACCAGTGTCCTTATAAGAAGAGAAGAGGGACACACGGAGAAAAGACAACCATGTCACCACAGAGGCAGAGATTGTAGGGACACATTTACAAGCCAAGGAAATGCCAAGGAATACCAAAAATCACCAGAAAACAGGACAGTGCAAAGAAGGATTCTCTCCTCCAGGTTTCAGGGGAAGCAAGGCTCTGCAGACACCTTAATTTTTAAACGTGCATTCTCCAGAACAGTGAGAGAATAAATTTCTGTTGCTTTTAGCCACCCAGTTGTAGTTATTTGTTATAGCATCTCTAGGAAACTAGCACAGAGCACTTCCTTATTTTCTGGCACTACAAGATGCTCCAGGTTCAACTTGTATATTTCCTGATCCAGCCCTAGAACTGGCCATTTCTTCAAGGAGCCCTGGTTTCTTTTATTACAGAATGGTATTAGAAACCAAACTCTGGATTGTTAGGTGTGTTTGTTGCTACTGTAGTGTTGTTGCTAGTAGGCTTTCTCAGGAGATATAGCTTGGAAATATCTGTGTGTATACTAGCCTTCACATATACATAGCTATAAATATTGCCATATGTAACATCTATATCTATATTAGGCTAAATATAAGTTCATACTGATGTCTCCAACTCTAATTCGTTACCACATGGATCTGGATCATTCTAGCCTCCTCCTTTTGCTTATTTGTAACCTCCCACTCCAACAGTGAAAAGCCTGTCTCCCACCATCTGCCATCCGGTTATTTAACTGTTCAGTTTCAGTGCACATGTATAGCATATAGAATTGTTAACCTGGGAATTTCATTTCTGAATTAATACAAAAGTTGCTAAATCAGCTAGTGGCACCCCTGCCTCCTCTCCAAACTGAATTTCCTCCCAGCTGAGTTCAAGAGCCTGTACTTTCTCCCTCGTTTTCTCTAATGCCCAAACCTAGTCTCACAAAGGGAACTGCTATCAGTTATTTATATCTTTGTATTAGTCTGAATAAGCTAGGCAAAGCTGCAAGAACAAATAAACATCAAAAAATCTCAGCTTAGCACATCAAAGCATTATTCCTCATTCCTATCAGATTCCAAGGCAGTGTGGGCAGCCCTTTTCAACTTTTAGCTTTATCATTTTGAACTCGTGGCCTCCAGGGTAGGGACAGGAGGGAAGAGGGGCTGTGTGAAAGATCACACAGGACTCGTTTAAGACTCAGGCCTGAAAGTCATTTATACTCCCTCGACCCAGATGCCAATGGCCAGAACTCAGTCTCGTGGCCTGAACCTAATTCCTAGGAAGGCTGAGCAACGCTAGTCTTCCTGTGAACCCAGGAAACTATATGCTGAGCACATCGCATTGTCTCTGCTTTAATCCTAGTGTGAATTTTAGTCAATGTGTTAACTTTCCCCAAATCACTTTTATTTAAAATCTTAACTTTGTAACAAAAGGTCTTGTTTTAAAAGGAATTTTAAACACTCATAGCCAAGGGAAAAGGGAGAAGAAGGTTTAGGGAAACTTTTAGCAACCCCACCTTTGAAAATCTATCATATAAATGGCCCCTATTTCTACCAATGAATAAGGTCATTTTTGATGATATTCAATTTTTTTAAAAGCATCATCATTCCTTTTATTCTTGGGAGCTAAGATGGTAAATCAAAGTGGGTGAGCCAGGTGGCCCATAGAGCCCTTTGGTGTCGTTGCATGATGCATGGGCCGAAGGGAGTTTAGAGGCACCATTCAAGGGCACCTTCCACAAGGTGCTTTCTGCTGCTGTAAGAGAATAAATGTTTTTAATAGAAAAGGAGATAAGCCCCATTATTCATAGAATTTTAGTGTCAGGAGGAACCTTAAAAATTAGGTCCAGATAATTTTCTAATGACACAGATAAAATGCTTATGATAATTTAACATTAAAGGGAGGGAGCATGAAACAAAATTGTATACACAGTATGATTTCATTCTCTACTACACCATGCAAAGAGAAAGCAGAATACACCAAACCACTAGCAGTGGTTTCCTTTGGGTGGCAGAATAATGGGTGTTTTAAATTATCTTGTTTGTATCTTTGTATGTGTTTTCTAAGCTTTCTATAATGAGTATGCGTGACTTTTGTAACCTGAAAAGGAATGTTAAGAAAAAAATGTTAAGGTATTCAATCCAACTCATCTTCCCATTGTAGAGATGAGGAAACTGATGCCCAGAGAGATTAAATTATGTGTCCAACATCACACAGATATTATAGTGAAAGGTCAGGAGCCGAGTTAGACAGTCTCACAGACATAGACTAAGAGCCCAGAAGACGTCACCCCCACTCACACCCACACCACGTGCACGTCCACACCCACCCTTTTCACCCTCATCCAAAGTTTCCAGAGTTAAAATTGTTTCCTGGTCCCTGCCTCTCTTTCAGCCCAGAGGCCTGGGAGCTCTTGCAGCTGCTAGGTGTATCCAGGGAGAAAATACAAACTTTTATTTAGCATCTATGATAGATTTAAACTGATAACAAACTAAGCCATAAGGCAGCTTCATCCCATTTTATAGATAAAGAGACTGGGGCATGCTCATGGTTCTCAGTGGCAAAGCTAAGAAGCCTTCCTGCTGTGTGGTGTTTTTGATGCATGTTGAAAGCTCCATATATGTTTGTTGATTTCATGTAAAGACCACAATTGTATCCTATTCC
Organism: Papio anubis; assembly: GCF_008728515.1. Taxonomy (NCBI): domain Eukaryota; kingdom Metazoa; phylum Chordata; class Mammalia; order Primates; family Cercopithecidae; genus Papio; species Papio anubis. Next base: position 8,020,805 of record NC_044987.1, read on the forward strand.
TGAGATTGCAGGAGGCTTTCACATCCTGCCCTGGATACACCTGCCAGCCTAGCACAAGAGGCCTGGCCTGTGTCTCAAGGAGATGGATCTGTTGCCAGATGCAGGCATCTGGCAACCTCTGGGTACTCGTTTACCTTTGCACGGGACATCCCCCAAGCTTGATGCTCTGTCAGGAGGATGCTCGGGGAAGATATACACTGATGAGAAATCTCAGCCCCCAAATTCATTTTTCAAAGAAGCCAAGCAAATCTGGTGATTTATTCTCTGTCATTCTGATCCCAGCATATGTTCCACATCAGGTAAGTGAGATAGAAGGGATGGTTCAGCAAACATTAAGTTAAAAGAAACCCTGTCAGGCTTCCCCACGAATAGCTGGTTTTTATTTAAAGCCACAATGTCATTAATTACATTGAGTAAAAAGCTAAGGCTGTCTCCTGCACCACACTCCTCTAGTGGACTCGGCGGAAGACAGGCTGCTCTCACACAACTGCAGTTCACACACCCACGCTAGCTTGGGTTTCTATTGCTTCCTTATCTTCTTCCTTCTGCAGTCTTTTCATGTTTTCCTTTCGTTGAACATGAATTTCTCCCCCCCCTGTCTCTCCCTGTGCTTCCATGTGCATCTCCCCTATCCTACTCCCTTTCGGTCTCTTCCTGTACTATGCCTCCTGCTTCTCCCTCTGAAGTTCAGTCCTCCCTTGCAGATACAGCTTGGGGCTCCCTGTTGATGCCACAGAGCCAGACTCAGCCCACTCTTCCCCACTAGCCGCTCCCGTGTGGTCTGCCTCTGGTGACACACCTACCCTCTCTCCTTCCTGCCAGCTCTGTCTCTTTCTAAAGGTTCAATGGTAGCAAAGCACTTGGTTCAGTTGATTCTGCTTGATCCTAAGACAGGAGTATTACGTACATCAGTTCATGGAAACAGGAACACCAATTGAAAAAAGAGAAAGCATCATAATGATGCCTTGGTAGTAACTTGGTAGTACCAATAGTAACTACGGTGGACAGAGCCCTGCAATGCCTAGACAAATGGAAGGAAGAGAGGAAGGACATTATAATTTTGTTCATTCACGTGAGAAGCATTTATTAAGCACCTACTCTGTCCTAAGATTGATACCAGGTGTTGAGACTATGGACATAAATTTTAAAAGGTTCTGATTCTAAACAGCCTAGCTGGAGATATACACATAAAAACAATAATTACAGTGCAATGAGAGATGTGTTATAACGATTGGCCAAGATTTTCTGGGAATATAGAAGAAACGGATTGTGTTGCTTGGGTGGGGCAAGTAGAAAAGGCTGTCAGCATATGGAATTGTTTCCCAGGAGGCAATTCTGCAAACAAACAAGGGAGGAAGGGAGACAACAGGTTTCAGGGAGAGAGAATGCCCTGTGCTGGGTCACAGAGGAATGAAGGGCTGAATCTTACTGGGTGGCCCACTGGGAGAGCACGGCTGGGACCTGGGGGAGCTGGGAGAGGTGATATCTGTCTGGGATAAAGCTGCGGGATCTCAAGGCATGTCGTGGAGCTTTCCAAGCCTTACCAAGCAGTCCAGATTTCCGTGTACGGACAATGAGGAGCACCTGAAGATGTGTAAGCAAGGGAGGGACATACTCCATCTTACATTTTTGATCATTCACTCTGGCAGGTATGTAGATTGGCTTATCAGTTTCCAAGACAGGAAGCTGGATTCAGCCATCCAGATAAAGGATGGTAGTGCTATAAGCACAGCAGCAATTCTGGGCATGGAAGGCATTTGTTGAGTTTCTGCTGTGTTCCGAGTTCCACGCTAGGTGCTCTTACATGTATTACCTTGTGTGTGTGTTCAGAAACAGGTAAACAACTGCATAGCTCATCTTACCAAAACTGAGTACATTTACCTGGTAGACTATAAAATAACAAGAATGACAGCTTTTCCATGCTAGACTTATATAAATAGGTCCTTGAATGGAATGGAAATAGCTTATCTTGGAGTTTACATGGGCCCTGCATGATAGCTTTTGTTCACAAAGAGCTAACATAGCACTCTCTGTACATCACTAGGGGGAATGTATGTTGGTACCACCTTTCTGGAAGCCATGTGATCACACTGTTAAAAAGCTGTAATATATGCCTTTTTTTTTTTTTGTTCCAGCAGTTTCTATTCTAGAAATTCAAACGAAGGAAAACTCTGGGATGTGTGCAAAGATTTCAGTAAAAGGGTATTTACCGCAGCATTGTTGTTACAGTGAAAACATAAAAGTAATACAAATTCCAACAATGGAGGATTGGCTTAATACATTATAGCACAACCTCACGGTTGCATAGCCTGCAGGCATTAAATGCTATGGTGTGGAAGTATATTTATGGACATAGAAAGATGTTCCCACTGATTTAGCCCCTCTTCAAAGATGCAGTCTCAATAAAAATGGGTGATTGCTATGCAAATACAACTTCAAGACAAATCCCCTGGCCTCCTCTTGCACTAGTTTCCAAAATATTTTTAAGTGAAGAAGCAAGATACAGAACAACATGTATAATATGATCCCATTTTCATTAAAAAGAAAAATATCTGCATGTGAATCTTATGAATATACAACCCTAGAAAAGGTGCAGGATATCCACTGAAATGTTAAATGTATTTATCTCTGGGTGGAGAAGTCAGGGGACTGGCATAATTTTCATCTTACTCTTTTGGATTGTCTACAGCTTTTCTCTTTTTTTCTACAATGAGCATGTATTTCTCATATACCAGGAAAAGAGAGTAGGGGGAAGCCTTCCCCAGTCCTTGCAACCATGCAGCAGGCTAGTCTGCTCCTTCCTGTTGCTTCATTTGTCCAGGCATCCTGCTTGATGAACTAAGTATTTCTACCATCATGGAAGGGGACCGGGTATATGAGGATGATTCAACATGGTTCCTGTCTTCAAGGAGCCCACAATCTAACAAGAAGGCTGATCTAGAGATAAATAGTTACAGCATGGTGAGGAAGTATATTTATGGATATGGAAAGATGTTCACACTGATTTAGCCCCTCTTCAAAGATGCAGATGGTAAACCAGTGATAGAAATATCTACGTGGTTTTATGTGTTCACAAAGGGGTCTGATTTTATCCTGTAGGTGGTAAAAAGTGACTTGCTTTGGGCTGCTAGTCCTGTTCTCCATGAATCATTCTTATCTTGTCTAACACATGGTGGAGAAAGAGGCCAAATGATAGGATGGAAAGAGCACTGGGCTGGGAGTCAGCGCTGTTCTGGCCTTTTAACTAACCCTGGAATGCTTTGGGTTTTTTTGAGTAAAACCTCGTCATTTGGTGTCCAAGACCCTTCTCTCTCTGGCTCCAACCTACATTTCCAACCTCATCTCTTGCCATTGCCTTCATTAATTCCATGCTCTTGCTTCACACCTGAATTATCACTGTTCCCTTGACCTGCCAGGCCCAGTGCTTTGCACATGTTGGTTTCTTCACCTCAGCAGTATTGACATTTGGGGCCAGATACTTCCTGATTATAGGGGACCACACTGTGCATTGTAGGATGTCCGCATTCAATAGCATCCCTCAGTCATGATAATCAAAAAAATCCCCAGACATTGCAATCCAGCAATTAGCAAGCAATACACTCCACTGTGCAAGATGGGTCCAGTTTGGTGGCCCTGGACATTTCTATACTACAGTCCTACTGGTTATGCTGTTCCAGGACCCTGTGGAAAGGAGACAGTTTCTCTTCTGACATCTGAGGTTTAGCACAGCTCACAAATGGCAGTGCTGATATCCTCAAGAAGCCACATGGGGCATCTGTGATTGCAAATCCAAACTTTCAAGACTTTTGGGGGCTTCCCATGGGCACTGGTCTCTTGCACTCTATTTGGACTACCACAGGCAGGGCCATGAAAGCTGGAGCACTGCTGGCTGGGTATGAGCCCCCATCTCACAGGGCTCCTCTGAAAATGCTCCCTCCCTATGAGAACAAGCAGCAGGGAGAGGACTTTGTGAAAGAAGAAATGGTGTTGGTGTTCCATAAGCATTCCCTTTGCTCTCTTTGGATTACCATAAGGTTTTAACAGTTGACTTCTGTGACCCAACAATCCTTCGTTTGTCCCAGAGACTTGTTCAATTAAAGTGTTTCTGCAAGCTTTTGAGTCATGCTAGGGCCTATTGCTAGAGAAGGACTTAATATCTCTTAAGGGACTTGCATTAACCCAACTGATGGCTCTGACACCTAGTAGAGACCTGCCTGTAGCCAGCGCCCTGCAGCACCATATCTCTGCTAAGATATATTTTCATGGCACTTGTATATCGTTTCATTTGATTCTCACAGCCACCCTGAGAAGGAGGCATCAGCGCATTTACCAGTGGGAAACTGAGATTCAGCGAGGTTTCATGACTTGCGGAAGACAGACCTGAAGCTCAGGTGTTTTGACTCTCAGGCTAGTGTTCCCTCCATGGCATCTCAGCAAACTCCACCTGAAGCACACATTCCCTTCCAAGTGCTCCAGCTCCTCCCTGTTCAGAGAGCATGAAAGAAGCCTAAGAGAGAGCAGGGCTGCCCCCTGAAAGCAGCCACAGGAGGGAAGCCACCTGCCAACCAGCCTGGACCAGTTTCTAGAGGTCAGGGCTCCCAGCAGAGCTGACAGAAACTCAGGGATCCCCTGAAGAGAAGACCCCACAATCCCCAGGCTCCCTCTGCGGGAGCTTCCCCAGGCTCCCACTCTGCTGCCTCAGGAGTGTGGCTCCTCATCCAGGAGCCCTAGCTTGCAGAAAGGGCTGTTGTCCATCAGCCTCAGTCATTGTATCTCCCCCAAGCCATAGGAGTCAGGGGTCTCAAGGCAGCCTCTTTCCCAGAGTTCTTCAGGCAAAAAGAGCAGAGACATTGCCATTGTGATGTGCGGAAGAGCCCACGCTTGGATTGAAAAGATAAGATTTCAAACCCCAGCTCCACAGCCCAGCTCAATTCCCTCATCTATAAAATGCACAGAACAGCACTTCCACCTCCAAGATCTGTGTTAGGCTAAAAAACAAAAATTGAAACAGCACATACACAAGACAATTCCCAGTATGTGGTACACCAATGGCATTCTTTTCTTAGGGAGTATTTCTTGAGCACCTACTATGCACCAGGAATGCTAATAGGCCCTAAGGACCCAGCAGCGAGTGAGCCAGGCAGACCCCAAACTGGGTTGTTCAGACTCATTTAGAAAGATGAACTGAGGGAGCTGGAAAGGAGGGTCACAAATAAGGCCAAGCCTGTTGTCACGGGGATGCAAGGATAGTAACACTGTCCTGGGACTTATATTTGTCTCACAGGGAATCAAGATGGGCACCCCCTTCAAGGAGTTACCAGCCTGCGTCACCTCCGCAAAGTTTGCTTTATTGGAAGTGTCCATCCTGGCAGGAAAAATATGCAGCATGGTGTTTAACTCAGTGGGACAGGGGAGAATTTCTTTTTGCTGTCGGGAACCAGCTTCCAATGCATCTACCTGAATTTTTTAAATCGATCAGCTCCTTAAGTGAGCACATCTGGCACAGAGCTCCTCATGCTTGCCTCCCATGGCTTGCATACTCTTTTACAGATAAACCGGGGGGTGAAAGGCAATGACGTCTAAGAAGGGGGAACTGTTCTGGGACCTGGGGAGTTCGGTATTTGTTGGATATTTGCCCCAACTGCTCGGGAAGACTAAAGCCTAGCAGACAACTGGTTACCAGTTGCATACTGGGGAAGTCTGTTATTATTTTATTAAGACAGATGGCATCTAGGAGTTCTCAGGTACAGCAGAGGTTCATCCTGGAGTGCTGTTGGGTGGAGCAGCTTATAAACTAAAGTGTTTTTGCAAGCTTTTGAGTCATGCTAGGGCCTATTGCTAGAGAAGGACTTTATATCTCTTCAGGGACCTGCATTAACCCTACTGATGGCTCTGACACCTAGTCCAAGGCTTGTTACAGAGCAGACAGGAGCAGGAGTAGCAACTTTAAAAATAGAAGCTTGAGGGAATATGAAGCTGGGCTCAGCAGGAGCCAAGCTGTCAGCTTGGCTTCCATTTAGGATGCAGATCCAATTGGTTCAGAAGATGGGTCAGCGTCTCTGTCTCCAAGAGAGCCCTGCCCTGGAGAAACCAACCCAGCCCATGGGTTTGGTCGTTCAAAGGAGAGTATGTTTTCAGCTGGACCTGAGAGAACTTGATGGAAGCCCCTTTCCTCCTCTGCCCAGGGGAAGATACAGCCACATAAATGCAGCGTTGGGGTGCACAGCATGCAGCCCAAACCCACTCTCAGCCCCACCGTTTGCATACTGCACACTCACACTGCTCCAGGCCTGGGTGAAGGCATGCACGCTGTCCTGGGTCCAGGTAGCCCAGAGCGCTGAGGACCAAAGCAAAATTCCACTGAAGTCAAACCAGATCTCACCCATAGCTCTTTGTTTGTTTATCTGAGAACAAAGTCAAAGGCCAAGGGGGCTCCACTCTCCTGCCACAGAGGAACCAGTGTGCAAGCTCTAAGGAACCTGCTAGAGGGGACAGAGATGGCCTCCAGAGTGGACTCAGAGCTCTTTCCCCCTTCTTCTGCAATGAGAGATTTCTTCCTAGGGCCTATTTTCCTGCAGGGTTACAGTTAGGTTTTAGAGCCCTTTTCCTTAATCCTCTTCTCTATTTCCTATCCCAATTGATTTTTTTTTTTTTTTAAAAAAAAAAAGCTTCACTATCTACTTCTTTATGTTGACATGAAGATTAAAAGCAAGTTTCGACATGCAAGTATTCAACAGAGTGGCAGCCACGAAGAGGCATTTCTCCTCCCTCCTTTTCTTCAGCCCTTGATGCTCACTCACTTTACCCGAGGGACCCCATCACTTCTTTCTCCAGCTGGAGGCACTAACCCTGTCCCTGGCCTTGTTCCTGTTTGATAAGATATTCAACAGTAAAAAAGAGTAGAGAGTGGACAAGTGCACAATCTCCTCACCTCCCTGGGCTGTGTTCTGCTGCTTGCACTTTTTAAAGTCCCAGAAGTATTCAAACAATTTGGAATCACATTCTGTTTTACTTTTCATCTATGCATCACTCAGTATCTGCCAGATTCAGTATTTGGGGCTGGGAAAGTAGAGATAAATAAGATATGTGGGCCCCAGCCTCCAAGGAGCTCACAGGAAAACACACACACACACACACACACACACACACACACACACACACACACACAGAGCTTGATGTTCTTCTTATGGCAGAAGCTAGTGTGCTCCCTGTAAGGAGAACTGTCAATTATGTTCATTATTCCCACATCTCTGTGATCTAAGATCTAGACCCAGCTCTGACACTCTTTGGCTTTGAATTAGTCAGGATTCTCCAGAGAAACAGAACCAGCAGGAAGCGATACATAGAGAAAGACAGATTTATTTTAAGGGACTGGCTCACACAATGATGGAGACTGGTTAAGTCCAAAATCTGCAGGGTGGGCTGTCAGACCTGAGGCCCAGGAAGGAGTCCACATTGCAATTCAAGTCAAGAGGTCATCTGCTGGAGAGTTCCGTCTTGCTCGGCGAGGCCAGCCTTCTGTTCCACTCTGGCCCTGAACCGATGGACAAAGTCCACCCACACTGTATTGACTTCACTCGGTCCCCTGATTCAAGAGTGTTAGCCTCATCCTGAAACACCCTCACAGAAATGTCTAGAATGTTTGACCAAATATCTGGGCACCATGTCCCAGCCAAGCTGACACAAAAACTCAATCATCACAGACCTACAAAACCAATGAATTAAAGTGCAGTGATTTTGAAGATTCCCTCATTCCTAGTATTTTAGGAGCTAATGGCTCTGGTCAACAACACACAGTCTTCTCATTTGGAAACTCTTTGGAGAACCGTGATATCTTTAGCGGCTTTCACAAGATCACTAATGTCACTAAATGTTTCCATAGCTTGCTCACCCCTACCTTAGTCCGGATGACAGGACCCCAGGACCTCAGTCTTGATGTCCATAAGAATCACTGGGGAGCTTGTTGGCCAAGCAGGTTTCTGGCCAAACTATGAAGATCCAGATGCAGTAGCTGTGGTGCCAGCATTAGGGGCAAAGGTTCAAAACCAAGGAAGCAGAGGAAGAAACCCCTCAGGGCAGGAGGAAGCAGAAGGCACCAGGATGGCACCCCCAGAGGCTGCAGTGACTTCCCTGGTGGCCTGTGGCCTCTCTAGAGCTTTCAAGGCTGAGGCAGTGAGGGGGTGGACATGAGTACCAGGAACGGGATGCTTTTTGACAAATGTGAGTTAGCAACTTGCCACTCGCCTTTGCTCTTTCCTGCCCACCTTGATTCTGCTCACCTGCCCTTTCCACCCTGTGAGCCACATTGACTGACTCCGGAGGTGAAACACACATGCCACACACATGTCATTTCAGGTCATCAGAATAGCAGAGTTGTCAAAAGCTGTTAGAAGACAAGGGGCTGAAACATCCTCCTCCCAAACATCCTCAAATTATAAGCCATCCCCGTATTGCGTGGTGCCGCTGAGCCTGGCGTTTCACCTGCGTGCCTGTTCTTTGCTGTTCTCTGTCCCAGAACCAGTCTTAGCTGCCTTGAGCTTAAGGGTCTGGTCTTACAAACATTGACCAGAAACATATTGACATTCTTCCTCAACTCCCCAACTCATATCTTAGCACTGTTCTTTCTGATTTGTAGTCCATCTTCCCTCCCAACTAACACTTGGAGAATTCAGCAAAACCTTGTGAACCTGCTCAGGTTTAGGAATCTAGAACAGACCTGAGCTAAGCCATCAGTGAGAGCCTACACTGGTTCTTCTGCCCCGAGAATCAGTTGGCACCTCTTAGTGCTCTAGAGCTCTGACAGGTGGAAAGGTCATGGTTTCCCAATAGTGCCTCCCCTCCTCTACCTTAGAAAGCAGGAGGAGAGGAGGCATTTAGGAAAGCTGGACTGAATTAGAGGGCATTAGAATCTAGCCAAGGCAAGAGGACCTCATCTTCTATTGCTGCATGCTCAGCCTGTCAACAAAGGAATTGCACAGATGAGCTTCAGATCTCTATTTCAGGGTAGATGTCTGCAAGATACCATCCATGCCTGCCTAGATTAGCCAGTGCCAAATCTGTGGCTTCACATGAAAACATTTTTTTTAATAAAGATGTTGATTGATCATCAGATAATCTTGTATTGGTCACTTCCAATGATTCATTACCACCAGTGGAAGCCAGTCAATCATTCAGCAAATATTTATTAACTACCCATGGATAGTGACCAGGAGAAGCACTGGTAATACAGTGCTGAATGTGAAAGAGAGTGTCTCCCTGCCCTGGTAGAAGTATTTCAGTTGGTGCAAAAGTAATTGCAGGTTTTGCTGTTATTTTTAATGGCAAAAATTGTGATTATTTTTGCACCAATCTATATGGCAAAACCAAAAAGATGCAAAGAAATTATCAGATAAATGGATAATTAATAATAGTTTTAAATACCATGAAGGAGATTCCAGGCAGGGAACAGTGCAGGGAGCATTGCAGAATGGAAAGGAATATGGGCTCTGTAAGCAGGTATTTCAAAGTTCAAATCTCATGTCTGTTAACTGGCCTCGAGCGGGTCATTTAACCACTCTAAGCATCAGTTTCCTCATCTGTTTAAAAAAAAAAAAAAGTAAGGGAATAAAATTCCCTTCCTTGCCAGGCTATTTAGGGATGCACTGAGACAATGATTGTAAAAGCAGTTAACACAAGACTTGGTATACAACACTCTTTAACGAATGATCGTTCTGGCCAGAAGGGTGGCTCACACCTGTAATCTTAGCACTTTGGGATGCCAAGGTGAGCGGATCACCCTAAGGTCAGGAGTTCAAGACCTGTCAACATGGCAAAACTCTATCTCTACTACAAATACAAAACTTAGCTGGGCGTGGTGGCAAGCACCTGTAATCCCAGCTACTCGGGAGGCTGAGGCAGGAAAATCGCTTGAACCTGGGAGGTGGAGGTGGCAGTGAGACGGGATTGCACCACTCCACTCCAGCCTGGGTGACAGAGCGAGACTCTGTCTCAAAAGAAAATAAATAAATAAGTAAATGCTTGTGCCTCTTTCTGCCCCTTCCATCTTCTGTGAGTGCTGATTTTCAGTTCTCTTCCCTGCTTTGGGGCTCCGTATGAAGCCAAGGAAAGGGCTTCAGGAAGAAGTCAAAGTGAGTCTTCTTCAAATACCATCTTTGAGGATGAGGTCTGAGGGTCACAGACTGAAGTTGAGGGAGTGTCTCTGTGCTGAGTGTCTGAGTGGAAATATCAGGTCACTCAAACCTGTGCATAACAGGCCACCTCCATAATTACTTGCAACAAGAGGCACGATGTGCTTCGCCTTCCGTTTTACAACCATCAAAGCATTTTTAAAAAGATTCTGTTAATTGCCATTTGCAGACAATTATTATCTATTCAGAATCCCCTGGTGCAAATGAATCACACCATACATCCTATCTGAGCTCTCTCAACCCACTCACTGACCCCAGTGCTGCTGCGACTGTAGTGACAGGAACAGTGACTGACTGGCAGAGACAGGGCAGAAGTCTTGGGGGCCAACCAGAGACTTTTGCGGGTGTCTGTAGGTCAGGGTGAAAATCAATTTGTGATCTCTCTGAGGCATATTTAAGGCAAGACAAGAGAAAGGATGTGAACGGGTAGATTCTGCTTGCAACTGAAGAAGCAAGGGGAGGTGGGCCCTTGACAAGCACAAAGCAGGGAGGCTCCCCCAACTCCCCCGCGCAACTCAGGCTTCCCACTGGACTGCTCAGTGCCTATTCCAAGTTAAACTGCAGTTTAGCTGGACCCGGAAGGCTTGGAATTGGGGAAGAAAAGAGGCTTCACACACCTACCCAGAGCCCAACCAGGGTATTTTAATGGGATCTCCACATCCTCCCATACAGGGATCTGGGAAAAACAATTGTAATCAACAGCTAATATCCACAAAGCTCTAGCTACGTGCCCAACACTCTGCCAAGCCAACCCCACTGGGTATAGAGTATTACCTTTATCTTATAAATGAGGAAATCAAGGCTCAGAGAGGTTGAGCAGGTTGCTCAAGATCCTACACCTCATCAGGGCCAATATTCAGACGCATATCCACATCATCTGATTCCAGAACCCCAGCTGGAAACCACTGCACCCTCCGCCTTGCCCCTGGAAGCTGTAAGATGTGAGCTCACCAAGGACAAATGTCTGCTTGCTTGTCCTTCACAGGGCCTAGCATTGTGCAGGATATTCCAGGAGTCATTTAATTAAAAGTTGCTAAATGAAGGAAGGAAGGCTTGAAAGAGAGGATTGAGAAATCTGTCCATGCATTCAGTGGTAAATGAAAATATGCAGAATGCATGAATATCATATGCAAATCAATGCCTATCATTCTCATTAACTGTTAGAGAGAAGACAGGGGTGCATGGTTTTCACGGGGGGTGGGCTCCTCTTCTTGATGGCAATATGTATCCAATAATGTCTCATGTTGCCTTGAACAGATATTGGAGGATTTGTGAGACTCTGGCCTCTCTTTGTCACCAAAATTCTATCCATTCTTCAAGATTTGCTTCCACAGAGCCTACCCTGATTACCGGCCCTTATCGAATCTATTAAGCCTCTACCATGTTGCAGGGTCCTCGCTAGGGAGGACACGTAAGCAGGCAATGGCAATGTATTATGCCGTGTGCCATATTAAAGATGTGTCGGAAGCATAGGAGCAAGGAAAAGCAGTGATTGGCAGAGATGGGACCTGTGGGAAGAGGGGAAGCCCCACAGAGGAAGAGATACCTGACTTAGAGCTCAAAGGCCCCGAGGAGTCTGACAGGTAAACAAGATGCGGAAAGGAGACCCCAAGGGACAGCCTATGCAGAGGCATGGAAATGTGCTGCGGAAATGTGTATTTGGGAAACTACAAGTCGTGATCATGTAAAAAGATGTTGAGACACAAAGCAGATCATGTTACTTCTCTGCTTACAACACTTCACTGGCTCCCACGCATGTGGGAAGCAACATCGCCTTCTTGCCATGGCTCTTGTGCTCCATGGAGCTCTATGTCTGGTCTCCGCCGCCTGCCTAGACATCCTGCTATACCACCTACCCCCAGGACCATCAAGCTCAGCCACAGTGACCTTCCTTCTGTTCCTGAACACACCTGGTTCATTCTCACCTTAGGGCCTTTGCCCTTGCTGTTGCAGCTGCTTGGAACTCTCTTTCTCATTTTGAGGGATGGGCTCTCCTATGCAGGTCTTAGCCCAAAGGTCACATCCTCCAAGAGTCCATCCTGACTACCCCATCCAAAGTGGTCCTCCAACCCCCCTCGAGTCCCTGTCTAGCTCATGCCCCTGTTTTTCTTTCTCCTTTGCACTTCTGACTGTTGGAATCTGTCTTGTGTATGTCTAGTCTTTATATTGTCGGTCTCTTCTACACACACTAAACCAAGTATCTCACAAACCAAGTTCATGAGATCCTTGGCCTGCCTGACTGATTCATAGGCATTTCCAGACCTGGGACATGCAGTGCCTGCATAAAATGAGCACTCAGTATTTGTGGGATAAGTGGATGGATGGATGGATGGATGGATGGACAGATGGACAGATTGGATGGATGGATGGATGGATGGATGGATGGATTGGATGGATGGATGGATGGACAGATTGGATGGATGGGTGGGTGGGTGGATGGATGGATGGATGGATGGATGGATAGATTGGATGGATGGATGGATGGATGGATGGATGGATGGACATATTGGATGGATGGGTGGGTGGGTGGATGGATGGATGGATGGATGGATGGGTGGATGGACAGATTGGATGGATGGATGGATGGATGGATGGATGGATGGATGGATGGATGGACAGATGGATGAAATAATGAATGACAGTTGCCAGAAATGGCTGATAAGAGGAATCATAAAATTTTGAGGATGGAGAGACATTTCCGAAGCAGAACACAGGGCTTTGGATGTCATGAAGATTATTTGGACTTCACCCTATAGTAGCTGATAGGGACATTAGAGAAATTATCGTTCCTACCAGGCAATTTAGCATTTGATTATCTCTCGCCCTGCACTGGCTTCTGACGATTTCTCATGCCTGAACCTTATCTCACCAATCAAATTGTCAGCCACATAGCATTAACAAATTCTAGAAGCGAATTCTATGTAGTGTTTCAATGTCCATTATTTTACTGGATTCTTATGGCAAGTTTCCTCTTTCAGCCTTCTCTAGCACCAGGACCAGGCTGAACATATGGTAGATTCTCAATAGATATCTGCTGACTGATCAAATGTCTGAGGGGGTTCCTTAAAAGAGTAAAAGGAAGGAAACTAACATGTATCAGCATGACAATGATCTGAACTCTGGGCAAGGTGCTTCACATATTCAGTCCCTACAGTGGTCTATACAGTGTATGTCATTATACACGGTGTATATCACTATACACAGCCAACTAACAGCAGGGCCGGGGTTCAAAACTGAGGCTCAGGGCTCTTTCCGCTATTCCCTGCTGCCCTGGAATCGGTTGTCATCTACATTCCCGGCTTTAGGAGTCCCTGGGCGTGTCTGTCCCAGAAGCTGACTCGGTAGTCACAACTGAGGCAAGAGCTCGGGGTGGGGGTCTCCCTCAGGTTTCTATAGCTTGATCGCCACTGATGTGAGTTCTGCCTCTTGTCCCAAGCATGCTACCAGCTCCCTCCTGTCAGATTGGGTAGAAAATGCCCTCCGCCTTTCCAAGAGCTCCTCTGACCCTTGGGTCGGATGTCAGGGAGGAAAAGCACTGGGTGGGAGGCTGATTCCCAGGCTTGCTCTCTTCTTGTGTCTTAACGTAAACGACTGGTCCTTTTGTCTCCCAGCCTTTGCACTGATATGCTTTCACATTCGGCAGGAGCTCTGGGGGTCTCTGGGCCAGGCATATCTCTTTGTCACATTAAATCAGCCCTGTACCTCTCATGATGAGTGCCCCCTTACCCACGAAGACCACCAAGTACCCCCTCCTCAATGCGGAGTCTCTAATCTGTGTGCCTAGACCAGGCTCTGGTGGTCAAGCAAGACTAGCTCTTCATAATAGATCCCAGCTCTCTGTGCCTCACTTTGCCCATATGCAAGACAGAGCAATCTCTTTCTCTTACCTCCACAAGGGAGCCCTAGGAACTAATTACTGTAAGCAAATCACTTTAACTATCACAATTATCAACAGCACTTTATAATCCCTAGTCAGAAAGATGATCATTAAGTTTTGCAACACCCGCCGCCTCCAGGCCAAGGCAGAAGAGTCAATTCTGTAAGTGTCTATTGAGATTATCGAAGCCCCAGCAAAGAACTTCTGTGTGTACACACCCCATTTGGGGAAATGGTAATGGAATGATACCACTGGCACCATCATGAGGCACAATAACCTCTTTTGGAAGGTTTCCCAAAACCCAGAAGATACCATCACCTGCCCTGGAAACCTGTTTGCTGAGTTAGCAACACATGGTTTTGTGCTCATTTACCTTTTTAATAGAATAAAAGAGAAAGAAAAGGGACAATGCCATATCTAAGAAGGAGAAAAGAGAGAAAAAGCAAAAGAGCAGAAAATTCCAACTCTGCCCCTCTCTCCCCAAGTTTTTTCTTCTCCATGTAGGAGTGAGTGTTCTAATTCTGCAACGCTGTCATTACTGTAATGGGTTTGGCAGGACCGTATTACAGCCCCAAGGCTGTCAGGAATGGATGACATGCTGTCTGTTATGGGCTCCTACTGTTCTCAGCCAACCGAGGGCCAGGAAGACAAGGAGAAGACAGGGGCGGAGGAGGGAGATAGAGACTCCAGTTAGTGTGGGCATCCTAAGAGATGACTGTTTTAGCTCACTCACAACATTAGAGATGAAATGATACTAGATGCCATCCCAGGAGGGCTGGCAAAAGCAGTGAGTTAAGGGAATTTGGAAGTAAACAGCAAAGCAAGGAGGTGCATTTGCTCAGCTAAGATCATTCTCCCAGGGTGGCCAAGCTCAGGTAGCTGATGATGGATTCTGTAGCATGAAGTTACAGTGGAAATTGTAGAGCACTTGATGATGGGGCTGGAGGGGAAGGGAGGGGCTTCCTTGCCCAGGTAGCAAATTGGGGCTGGGGGTGGGGGAAGGATTTAACTAGAAAAAGAAATGGCAAGCTTGAACCTAGTTAGTGTGCCTGGCTGCCATCGTTTCCTCACCTTTCAGCCAGGCTGCAGGAGCCGGGAGCAGTGAACCCGCCTGAGGACTGAGTTGTGTTTAACTCTCCTGGCTGAGGTCAGCTTTGTGGCCGGGTTGCCTCTTCGAAAACTGCCTAACTCCCTTTGCCTGGCCTTCGACCTCATTAAAGGGAGACAGTGAAGAAAATGATAGTATTGCTCTCTCCCTGGAGCCCGAAGGAAAGGGGTTTTCTTAAATAAAAACAACTGTAGTAGTAAATAATGGTGACCCGGCAATTATCGGAGCATTGTTTATTCCACAGCTAAATGCAGGAGCCACAGACCCGTTGAGATAAAGCATTATGAACACCTATAATAAGGAAGATTAAAAGCCGTATGCTCTGGGAGGGCTGGTTGAGCAGGCATGGCAGTGGGCTGCTGGTTTTGTTTTAGATGCCTCCTCACACACACACCTCGAGCCTCAGGAGGACCGGCCAGGTGGGGGCATTGGCAGAGGACTCTTCATTACTGTCTCATTAACCTCTGCAGTGCCTGTGGCTGGGAGAGACACTGGCAAGTGAGTGGGTAAAGAACACAGAGACTTAGCTCTGTGGGGTCTGGGTGAGGGTTTGATTCTCATGTGTAGATAAACTTGAAAATAATTTTGACAAGATTCTTCTTATTTCCACCTGAGAAGGTTGCTCATTGTCACGGTCTCCATTTTACAGATGAGGAAACTGATATTTAGTCAATGAAAAGAACTGGCAGAGCCATGGGGTGTAGTTGGGCCAGGGTATTCGGTGACCATCAAGGGGCTTCTCAGTTACCATTCTGCAGCCACAGATGACTTGAAGATTTCAGAAACTCTTTGTTACTCTCTGATCTCCAGTAAATGGTCTCCTGTCCATCTCTAGGAATGTCATGATTGCCTGCTTTGTATTCTCTAGGCTGATACGTTTTACTTTTTCACCTGTTTACTATTTGTACCCTCAGAAGTCTCCAAAATATAGCAAATAATCCTTGCACTTGAAAAACCGAGCTGAGATATTGACATAAATGACACACAGGTGGTTCATTGAAGAGGATCCAGGCCGAGAGTAGAGGAATCCCGCCAAAGGCCTAGTCCAAAGGAGAGCTGCCCCTCTGAGTTCTGAAGTTGGACTGTGAAAACAGCCATGTTTAGAGGGTCCCAGAGGCTGACAGCACAGGCCCTAAGAAGCTGGGCAGTATGTCCCACTTGTGTGTGCAGTAACATAAAACCAGCATTCAGAGCCTACACTGAGAGAGAGTTTGCACGTGCCCACATGTGCATGTGTTAATCAAAGATTAACTAAACTGCAACTCACACAACGAGCAGGGAATTGTTTTGGGGATTGAGATTCAAATCTCAAGGATGAGATTCAATCTGCACCCTTACTGGTGCAGTAATAGCTGCCAGGAACCTCATGAGGCAGCGGCGGGTGCAGCAAAGAAGGAGGTTGAGCATCAGAGGCCCATATGATGAAAGATCCTCACTGCTTCTGGAAACAGTGTTTCTCTGCAAAGTCGATCTTGAACCACACAGCCCCGAATCCACACTGCCACCTATCTGTAGGACAGAAATGTGTAGCTTCCATTTGATGCAGGAGTCGGCACAATGCTGTCATTTTTTTCCATCTGTATCTAGCTGAGAAAGAGGTGGTAAGAGGCAGGGAGCCTGATGGAACGGACATTTGCCAAGACGGTGGGTGCTGCCATGGGCCTGTTGACCAGAGCGACCTGCTGTCTGATGCCTTTCCAGGAAAAACTGAGTTATGTTTCATTTTGCCCCAGGGTATGTGGGTGAGCGGGTTAGACAGGGGAAAAGTTAGCATTTCATTCATTCTGATCTGAATCTCTTTTAAAACTCAAATGGCATGCATAATCTTCCCCTTAATTAGAGCTTCTGAAATATCACTGGGCATCTGTATAACCCACCTTTCCTTGCCCCCTACAAAGAAGGAATGATGGGAGAACTTTGCTATGGATGGGGAGGGGAGTGCAGAGTTGTAGGGGAAAAAAGATACAGGAAAAAGAGAGGAAAAATTAAGGGGGCAGAAGGTAAAAGAGTGGGAATGGCAGCTGAAAACTAAGTGGGATACTTAATCAGACAGACTGCTGTTTTCAAAATAGGAAAGGAGAGGGGATGCCAGGGAAGCTAGAATTTACTCAGTACCTACTGTGTGTCAGGTGCTTTGTGGACAAATTTTCCCTACGTTTAAGGGGGATGTTTCTATTGTCCCTGTTTCACAAGTGAGAAAACAAAGGCTCAAAAGTGTGGGAACTCATTGGAGGTCATGCAGCAAGTATGTGGAGGATAGATTTCAAACCTACGCTGGCCCCACCAGCCATTGCCCACTTCCCACCTACTCTCACCGGGCCTTGGTCCCTCAGCCTGGGCATATTTCTTGGGTCACTTGTTCCCACAGATTCTGTGCATTCGGGTGTCATGTGGCCCCAGAAAGACTAGACTTCTCAAAAGGACTCCACCATCTCTCCCCTTTGTAACGCCTTCCACCTACCGCACCCTCATGCCCTTTCCCTCTCCTCTCCCCCTGCACCAGAGCACTGTTGGGTGCTGAGCAGATGGAGGAAGTGAGGGGCACTGCCCTGCTCAGCCTTTGGCACAGATGTGGACTCTTGTTTTATGTATCAAAGGTGGCACCTCAGCCATGAGGCTGGTCATGGAATTGTCACATCACAGAATGCTAACACTGGGAGATGTTCCAGAAATCTTCTCATCTAGCCCCCTCATTTTGCTCAGGGAGAAGAGGAGTTGTTCAAGATCACACAGCTTGTTGACAACAGAGCCAGAATCAGCTCTCAAACCCAGTCCTGCGCTCTCCTCTCAATGCCAGACTAGGATAGAAATATGTTTGGAAGTTGGGGCAATACTCCTGGGGATAGCCCCTCTCCACCTACCTAGGTGTGCTCGCAAAGTTGAATCCCAAGAGCCCTGAGGATGGGTGGCCTCTGAGAGTGCAGCCCCACAGCTGTCAGCCACAGACAAAGAGAAATGAAACAGAGGAGAAATTTGGGGCCAAGTGTGAGCTGCAGACGCTATTGCAAAAGATGGTCCCAAATTCAATAAAGTTTTGCTCAAGATCCCACTTGGCATTAAGCCACAGATAGCCTGCCAGGCAGGTTGACGAAAGAGACTGTGACATGAGTCTACACTCTCAGGTATTCCACTGAAGATCTCCAGAGCAAAGGTCTCCATTGAGGGCCATGTGACAAAGGCTCAACTCAACAACCCTGAAACCAGAAAAGAGCTTCTTGCTCTGTCACTAGCATTCAGGAGGTACACAGAAGAGCCTGATTTCCATCTCTGAGTCCACGAGGGTTGCTCCAGCTCCCACTGTTGTGACCAGATTCTGGTCAATGGGGAGGAGAGAAACAGATGGGAAAGGCTTCATCTGGAAGTTTTACACAGCCCTTCTGCTCCCATCCCATTGGCCAAGACTTGATCACATGGCAGCAAGGGGGGCTGGGGAATGAAGTGCCTTTTCTGAGCAGTCTTGTTTTCTACTAATATTTAACAGTAGCTAAAGAAGAGTAGAAGAATGCATTTTAAAGAACAGCCAGGAATTTTTGTCTCCGTGGGCACTAGTTCTAATAAATGTTGCAATAAATGTTCTAATAAATCTGCTTTGGGTACATAACCTGACCTGGTTTCGTGGTCAACTGGTCTTGCCTCAGAATAGCACTCACCAGGGCATCTACAAAAGGAAAGATGAGTAAGCCACAGTGAACAACCAGGAGACCAGACTTTATTTATGTATTTATTTATTGGAGACAGTCTCACTCTGTCACCCAGACAGAGTGCAATGTTGTGACCTCGGCTCACTGCAACCTCCACCTCCAGGGCTCATTGATTCTCATGCCTCAACCTCCCGAGTAGCTGAGATTACAGTTGCACACCACCATTCCCGGCTAACTTTTGTATTTTTAGTGGAGACAGGGTTTCACCATGTTAGCCAGGCTGGTCTTCAACTCCTGACCTCAGATGATCTACCCCCATTGGCTTCCCAAAGTGTTGGGATTACAGGCGTGAGCCACCTCTCCCAGCCCAAACTATATTTAGTTATAGGAAATTCACAACTGGATATCAGAAAATGAGATTGAAAATGGGGAGCAGCTTCCTAGGCAGGCTTCTCCCCAAGAGAGTTCATAGGAATGAAGATAAAACCAAGACAAACTAGTGTAGCTCATAACTCTTCTCTAGCCCCCAGGGGCTGAGTGGGGCCCACCGGTCTACTTCATGAGATCTGGTGATATACAGAAACTATACCGTAATCACATTTCTACAAGATTCCTTGGAAGAAAGAGTAACTATGTCTCAAAGTAATAATGGTGTAACCATATAATCTGCCCTATGAGTTAGGCATGCATTTAGCTTCTAAATCCTCTTCCTGTTTACTAATCTTGACACTTCCCAGCATTTGCATTGCATTGTCAACAGTTAACCGTGCCTTGAAGGAGAAAGGAGCAGGGCTGGGACTGGGGTTGTCTTGCTCCTCCTCAGTGATGAGGCAGGAGGAATGGACTCTGGACACTGTCCTTTGCTGGGGACAAGCAGGCAAGTTGCCATGCATCACAGGCCCCAGAGAGTAGGAAGCTTCTGAGAAGCCCGTTCAGCACAGTCCCTTCTGGTGAGCCCCCAGGGAGGCTTGTGAATACCTTTGCCTGGGCAGAGTGCAGGGGCCTGACAACCTGACCACCATTCCTTTCCCACTGGGTCTTGCAGGGTCCCGAGTCGCTGCCAACACCATATCTTTCCAGTGTTTCCATTCTTCTCAGAATTATCAAGACAAGTATTCCAAGTCCTAGTAGATTCTTCAGAAGAAGCGGGTAGGAGGAAGTGGGCCACCTCCACACCCATTCCATATATCCTCCATGGTCCAGCAGCAAAGAGTGCATAGAGCAACTGGGCTTCGTCTTCCCTCTTTCAGTTATGTTTAATGGTATCTGTCCTGGAGGGTATCAGTGGATAACAGAATAAAGCCTTCCCTAACCACACCAGACCACAGTGACTTCCCGCCATGAATGGTAACTCCTAAAATGTGCATTGCAACTTTCCAGCCTATAAAGTGCTTTTCCATATCCACTGTTTCACAGAATCCTTAAAACCATCCTATCAATAGGTATTATTATTCCCATTCTATCGATAAGCAAACGGAGACTCAGAGAAAGAAGTGGTTTGCCCAAGGTCACATAGCTGATAAGTGATGGAACAAAGACTGGAACCATCATGGTCTGACTTCAAGGTCTAGACTGCTTCCAATATATCACAATAGCCTCTCAACTCCTGCAGATCCTGAATAGAGCTCTCCCACTTACCCATGTCCTGCTCTGTGAGAGTGCTTCTGAATAGTCTTAGGTGTGTATTTAATTCCTCCAACTCTTGTGCAAGCTCGATGAGAACAGGGATTGACTCTCCTTCGGTGCTTCTCTGGATCTCTCCAGCAACAAGCTCAAGATTGACCATGAATGTGCTTCTCAGAAACGAATACAGTATTTGTTGATGTTCCCTAGAAATGCAAACTCAAAGACCAAGCTAGGTGAAACATTCCAAAGTGAGACAGCAGTTCGGCTGAGCATAGAAGACTCCTCTGTCTATAAGTTCTCATCTCTACTCCCACTGCTAGAGCTCTGTTTGAAACATATTTGATGATCTAGGTATCTCCGTAGGGCAGCAATGAACAATAAATAGGAATCATGAGTTTGCAGCCTCTCGAAATTCCTGCATGGAGACCTATGGGTGACCCCCAGACAGAGAGGAGGGAGGAAAAGAAAAATCTCAAGATTGCCAGAACTATGTCTGGCACATGCTAAACACCCAATAAATATTTGTGATTGAATGAATGAGAGATAAGAGGCAGGGCCGTGGGGATAAGAAGAAAACTGTGCTAGATCAAAACCAGTTGCCTGGGCAACCTCAGAGGTCTTTCTGTCCGTGCAGGGAGTCCTGGGGTTGAGCTGGGGTTGGCGTGGGATGTCTGTGTTCATATAGGAAGCCTAGGTTCTCAGGCTTGTTAAACTAGTTTTGTTACCTGCTACTTCTTCATCTTGGCCCTTCTTCTCTGATGTGTCTCTTATTCTAGATGTATTTTCCTACCCGGAAAAGAATTCAATCTGTGATTCTTCACTTTGAGAGACTATATTTATAACTGTAGGAAAGTAAATTTCATTATTGTCTGAATAGAAAGGGGTACAACATGTTAGATATGTCCAGCGCTTCTTTATGTCATGGAAATACCTTCTCTAACAATGTAATTGTAGCTACAGCTAATGAGCTTGTCCCTCTAGAAACTTCTCCTTAGAAGCAGGCCATCTTCCTGGCCAGCACCATGCTACGTGTTGCCTAATGATCTCCACAGATTTTTCTTTTATCACTAACATCCATCAGTAAAAACTATGAGCATCCCTCCAGAATATATGCATTTCCCTGTAAATTATATACACGTGCTCTGGTTCTAATATATGACATGCATTAAAAAACATACCCATGGCCGGGTGCGGTGGCTCACGCCTGTAGTCCCAGCACTTTGGGTACCTGAGGCAGGCAGATCACAAGGTCAGGAGTTCGAGACCAGCCTGGCCAATATGGTGAAATTCCATCTCTACTAAAAATGCAAAAATTAGCCAGGCATGGTGGTGGGTGCCTGTAATCCCAGGTACTTGGGAGGCTGAGGCAGGAGAATCGTTTGAACCTAAGAGGTGGAGGTTGCAGTGAGCCGAGATCGCACCATGTACCACTGCACTCCAGCCTGGGTGACAGAGCAAGGCTTTATCTCAAACAACAACAACAAAAATACCCACAAAGTAGACATTATAGAATTAAGAAATAAAATAGTTTCTTCCTGTATGCGGAAGGGTCAAATGACTCCTTGGGTGTACATGACCCACTTTGGAGGCCATTGACTTACACAAGACAGCAACCAATGCACCCAAAGGAAATATAATCAAAGAAAGCATTTTAAATTGCTTTTCTTGGGTAACTCCTGTTTCCCAAATCAGTTCTCTAACGTCTAATTCCAAGGGGTCTCATTCCATTTTGTAAGGGTTAAAAAAATAACGGGCATGCCACACTTCATATCGGTCAAAGCTTTTTCTGCTACAAAAGCAGTTTTGAGGGAGAAATTGTCATCTAGCACCACAGTTATGCAAATGCGATAGTTATTTTTGACGCTGGTAAATAATAGTTCTGTATGCACCGATACTGTTTTCTTACCTTATCATGCAAGGCCTCAAGTCATAATTTAGATGTTCGTAAGTGATTAGCGTTTTGGGGCGATGGCAAGCAATTTGTGCAGTGTTTCCCATCTATATTCCACCTGGAAAAGGTGATTAGCACTTGGGTGGGGAGAGGGGAGGGAATGCCTCACAAATTGCTTCTTTGATCAAGGCAGATCAAGATGTTTGATGAGATGATTGGCCGACATAGGTATACAAGCCATACCCCGGGCTGTCCCTTGTTCAGATTGGAATTAACGAGGGCTGCCTTTATCAGAAATTCATTTGACTTCTCTTCAAATGGTTTGCAAATAACTACCCCTCAAAATAGTATTACTACAAATTATTTGATGCAGAACAAAAATAGAATGAAAATACACTGGTAATACAACAAATACAATACTGTTATAAAAATTTCTAAAAAGCTGCAAGATAGCATTTCCAGCCCACTCTAAAAATAGCTAATTCAGAAAGATTCTTTTACGCTAATGCTCTTAATTGCTGGGCAGCTTTATCGAAAAGTCAGTTAGTGGCTGGCTAGTACTTTGAGAGTCTTAATAGCCAAATCAGAGAACTCAACTAAGTAACATCACAGCAGGAACCCTGGTGTGCTGCTATATGGGGACACTGGACGTCTTTCTGCCTAATTAGGGAATCAGTCATTATGCAAATGAGCACCTCCCTATTGGCCACAACTTACGCTTTTCCCCACCACCCTTGCAAATGATACCCATTGAATGTTTGGTTGTCATCCCATACAGAATAAGAGAATGATAAAATTTTAGAGACAGCCCCCTTTGGAAATCACATGGTCGAGTATCTCAATGTACAGATGGAGAAACTGAGTCCCCAGAGGTTGAGATCCTTGACTAGATTTCCTTCACTAGCTAATGGTAAATATGAGCTAATTTCCAGGATTTTAAAAGAACAGTAGACTTTTTTTTTCTTGCCTTTAATTTTTATTTCAATCTGTAAATCTTGGTATTCTGCACATAGACACTCATGAGCCCTATTATAACTACAAGGAAATGAAGGTTGATACAATGAAAAATTTCACCAGATCAAGGACTCAAAAGACCTATATTTTGAGGGGACCCTAAAACCACTGGGCCCTCTGCCTATCCTGTAGGTCTCAAGCCCTTTCCCATAGGAAATTGTCTGTGTCTCCGAACACCATCAGGAAAGGAAACAGATGTGACTTTCCTGGGCCCTTGAAATACCTTTCCTACATTGCTTAGGAAATGCCCAAGGATTTTCTTTTTCTCCCAGAGGTCTGAGCTGAGGCCAGTGGTTTCAGTCATAGGAAATTTGTGTTATGAAACCTCTGCGCTTCTGAATTGTTGGGACTGGCTTTTTCTTTTCTTCTCTTTTCTTTTTTTTTTTTTTTTTTTTATTTTCCTTTTCCAATTCCCTTTGTAATCATCTCAAAGCCAAGTGCTCATTTCCACCAGAACTTTAAACATTGTGCCTTTATGTAGCACAGCTTTTAATTTTCCTCCCTAACAGAAGTGATTGTTTATGTTGTAAATGCCACATTAGTCTCCATGAAATGGAGATGGAATTGATTTTCATTTCAGAGATTTCACAGCTTGCCCCAGAACTTTATGCTTGATTGCCAATGCTCAGAAATGCATGGGCTTCTGAGAGGTTCAGAAATGATGTGTGTAACATGGCATATAAAAATGTGAGAATTGGAGCCGCATTTGTTGGAAGACAGACCCCTGAGTCTCAGTGGATATGTCTGGCCAGGCACTCAAAGAAACCAATGTCTTGAGTGCAGGTGGCGCCTTCAAGAAATGGACTTCAGTCCCAAGTCAGCTTACCCACAATACCACCAATTTTCCCCACTAGTGAATTTGGCAGGGACACAGGGATATACTCCAAATGGAATTCAGAGTATACACTGCTCAAAGCAAAGGAAGGAGAAAGCTGTGCTGGCACATTGGGAGTGGAGGTGGAATGGAGGGCAGATGTCAGCCTGACCCAGACGAAAGGCTTTACTTCTCTCCTGTCTCCCTGCTGACTTCAGAGCTGCATGCCTCCTCCTTGGGGAACCTGTTGCATGTAACTACTGAAGCCAAGATGAGCAGATGGCTCCACTCCCTTCCAGGGATGTGAGATAACACCACTGGCATTCCAGGGGCCTAGACCAACAATACTTCTGTCCTGGTCCTGGTCAACTGTTGGCCCGATCATCCAGAAGACATGCCTTCTAAGGGACCTGCCATACCGGCATGGGCCTTGTACTCAGGCCCTCCTGGAAGCCCCTTTCTCTGCAAGAATTCCTCCAACACTGGAGGTTTTAGAATACAGCTGACATTCAATACAACACAATGAAGACATTCATCATTATTCTATTTACCATTTGTTAAACTTGACAGACCATTTTGAAGGGTGGGAAGAACAACATCTCAGCGCATACAATTCTCATGGCAGTGTTGGGGGTGGAATCATCTACTGGGAGACATCATGAGAATCTTATTTTGAATGATTATCATCATTGTTAATTTGAACACTTCTGCTTAATGATGTCTGGCTTCATCGAGTTATAAATATGTATATATTAATGTTAACAATATGAGCTTTATTGGCCAAATACATAATCGGTGATTAAAACAGAAATCTCCCAATATGTCTAAAGCTGCCATTCTAAATGGATTATAAAGTATAAAAGAGCTCCCATTCCATTGCTAGTCCATTAATGATACCTTCTCTTATATCAAGATAACACCTATATGTGATTGAAATTCCTGAGTGAGCTTCCAAAATTAGGTGCTGGGTGCTTGGCTCAGTCTTCTCTCTCTCTCTGTCTTTTCTCTCTCCCTCTCTCTCTCTCCTCTCTCTCTCCCTCTCTCTCTCTCTCTCTCTGCCTGAATGGCAGATGGCGAGCAAACATTCAGGGTAGTGGTGAGGGGGTGGAAAAAGTGCAAAGAAGGGGCATGGAAAGAGTTGCTTGAAGCTGGCAGGAAGACACGTTCTGACAAGGAGAGCTGGAATTAGATTGCTGCCAGGGGAGGGCTCTCCGGCAACAAGAATTGGGGGTGGGAGTGTACAGGCACTCAGGGAAGTTGAGAGTGTCAGCATGCAGACCTTTCCTATTGCAGGCCTTTCTCTTCTTCTCCATTTTCTCCTTTTTGGTTTTTTTTTTTTTTTCTGTTTTTTTTTTTTTTCTTTCTTTCTTTCTGGTGTGTGTCTTTTTTAAAGAGAGTAGGGGGAAGAGGTAGCTTTATCAAGTCCAGTTCTCATTTTGCATCAGAGAGTAGTATTGATTTTCCACCCATGACTGCTGAAAATTAGAATTTCTTCATGAAGCTGGGTTCTTTTCCTGTCATGTTCCCTATCTTTTTAAATATGATTACCTGCACTTCAGGACTTCAGGGCTAAAATCATAATGAACTTCTCCACCCAGCCCGGTGCAAGGGATCAAGAGGGAACTGCCTGCAGGGCTATGTTTGTGGCTAAAGGAGGGCAGGCAAGGGCCTTGGACGGGAATAAATTTTTTCCCCTCTGGTTACTTAATGCCCTATCTTTGGGCCACAGACTTATTGACTTACTGCTAATTTTCTTGTCAGGATAATTCTTCCAATCAAGATTTAAAACAAACTAGGAGGTTACTAAAGTGCTGGAGATTAAAGCCTAATGCTTTTTTTATTTGATTAAGATACTCTTATCTGGGTTCTTTGGGCCCCATTTAAACTCATACAAACCTTTCTTAAAGGGCCGGCTCTGTTTGTTTCAAGCAAACACCTTTTCTTCACATCCGCCTCTCCTGCTGTGTATTTGCTCACCAGGAAGAAGAAATAAATTATTCCCACTGCATCAACTTTCAGGCAGCTGCTCAGTACAATTTTCATCAATGTCTGGCCATGGAAAAAGAGACCAGTCATTTCCTAAGTGGTGATTTGGGGTGACCTATATTTTAGGAAACTGTTGGATTCACCATCAGCTTCTATCCTTCCAACCTGTAAACCCAAAGCCTTAATCGAGACCTGCACTTAGAGGGGAGATTATTAAGAAGGAGAAGAGAGAAGACAATTCAGAAAGAAGACAACACAGCCACCTGACACCACTGAGTGCACACGAACTCCCTGGTGACTTTAAGAGTGATCTCTTTAATTCATCTCGTATCTCTATTCTTGGCTTCGCAGACGATCCCCTTCACCAGTGTCTGGCAAAGACATGCAGTTTGTAGGCCTTGAACCATGTAGACTCTGCCCATTTTGTGCTGATACTTTCTGTGCATGTTAATTAGCATTATCAAAAGAAAGCCCTTCAACCAGGCATCCAGCCTAGTTACACGGTCTGAATTGGAGACCAGAGACAGACATACAGAGAGCGTAAAGTTAGAGAGGTACATTCTGAGGAATGCTGTTTTCAGCAGTGAACATCTTTATTTTCCATCAAGTTTTCTTTTAATCTCACTTTCTATTAAAAGTCTTCTCAAAGCTAATGCAGTAAATTTAGATCTGTAGCCAGATGCAAAGCAAAACTTTTGGCAGGGACTACTCTATCAAAAGACATTGCAAATGAAATATGCTCTCCCTTGGGGATTATTCTACAGTTTAATTTAATTTGATATTTCAAATTAAATTAATTCAAATGGTTATGCAGTTTCCAGGGAAAACAGACTTCATTTATGATGTTCTGCCACCAAATTGTTTAGCAGCCATCATATATCTTACGTTGTTAACTAGAATGATAAATAGCGACAAAATAGGCTCTTCCTCTCATTTCCCAGTCCCAGTCTGAAACAGAAAACACATGAACCCTTTCAACACCATACACTCCTATCTTGGGCAGCACACATATTTATTAAGACCATTATAGTTAAGACTAATACGATCCGTGGACCCTTCTATCTAATCATCTCTAAGCATGTAATGAAGATGCATGGAGCCTCATGAGGGAACAGATGTGATGATTCCCATTTTCTAGATAAGGAGACAGGTGGTGATGAGATTTACCCAGCATCATACGGAGAACTTGGAAATGGGAGGCACACGCTCAGACCCAATGCTCAGCTTCTCAGTCCTCTGCTTTATAGGGCGATACTCCATTTGTCACCCTTCCCTAGATCTTAATATAATCTGAACTAGGTCTTCACTGTCCAAGAAAATAGAACCCTGAGTTGTTATTGAGTCAACAAATCAACACAGACATTCCATCTGGAGAGTTGGAGAAAAGACTCGTGTCCCCCACAATTGTCTTTTATTTCATTTTTTTTTTTAAAATCACCATGCAATCCAAAAGGCTCTTTTTCAATTGTGATTTCTGCTTGTTGTTTTTTCCTAAGTAATCTAAAGAAGGGCGCTGTCTACATCCCACAGGATGGAACGAAGTGGCTCCTGGGAGTAACTGAAGCACCCTCCTGTTTGGTTCTGGAAGGCCTGACTGGCTGGCTGTGGATTGCAGAGGAAGCCATGGAGCCCCTCTGAGGCAGCCCCAGATGCTCCATCTGCTTTGAGCAAGGTCACTTTGAGTGGAGAGGACTCCTCTGGTGTGAGGAACGGGCAAACAAATATCTACCAAGACTTCATGTCCTGGCGAACGTTTAGCCTATTTGTTTCTTCTGTCTTTCCGAGAGCAGGTTTTATTGGATGGGTGCTGGTCCTCGAGTTCATTCACTCCATATCCCTAAATGCTGACTTGAGGAAGGTAGAATATTTGTGGAGGGCTCATGTCTCCATCATGACCTTTGTACCCATGGGTCACATGAAAACCCAAAGGTTTCTCAGCTAAAACAGAGCAATGTTATCACAAGAGATTCTGGAAGAGTTCAGAAAACTGGGTTCATGGCAGCCTGCTAACACTTCCTTCAACAAAGGGCACATGTTTTATAGAAAGAAGAGGGCTTTTCTCCATCAACATCTCAGCCTTTCCAGCTGCATTTCTTCCTGAAATTCCCAAGGAAGCATGCAGAACCAATTGTTTTTTTCCATGCTCTTCACTTTGGGAAAGTTCTCGTTCAAGGGTACACCTGGGAAAATCCAAGAATTTAGATCTGTTGTCAGGAGGAATTGAATTTGCATTATTTCACATGTGAATCTTGGGAGGCAGTGGGTGGTGGGGGAATAGTAGTCATTAGAGTGCCAATGAGGCACTAAACTATAGATTTCTAGAAATTGTACCCAAACTTGAGAGAGTTAAGTATTCTCTAGTTCTGCATTAGTTTTCAAGAACAACACTCAGTGGTCTTATTCTGCTGTAAGAATAATGCTATTATGCAATTATTATTATTATTAGCACTGTAATGATAATGTTAATTCCACAGCTATATAATTAACTCATCATCCAGTTAGCATCTAGGATCCCTTGAACTCATAAATGCCTAACTAATCCTGACATTTTTTAAAGCCATCATTTCGAGTCTCAGGAAAGGAATCTGCAAAATCCAAAAGCGAGGAAGTTCCTAAAGATAGTTTCAAAACCCAAGACCCATAGACAACTATTGGGTTAAGAGAATAATGGGAGCTACAGTGTTTCAATAAGCCCCCCACCAACCCATGCTGAGCCTGGGGAATCCTTTAAATACATCAACTTACCCCGTCTCCATAACTCAGTGACAGGTATCACCATTGTTCCTATTTTGCAAAGAAAAAACTGAGACACGAGGAGATGAAGCAACTCAATCGAAGTCACACACCAAGGCAGAGCTGGAATTTGAAGCCACTTCTCTCTTACTCTAAACTTTACATTCTAAGTTTGGCATCGTGGCTCACGCCTGTAATCTCAGCACTTTGGGAGGTCGAGATGGGAGGATCGCTTGAGGCCAGAAGTTTGAGACCAGCCTGGTCAACATAGCAAAACCCTATCTCTAAAAATATAAAAATAAACAAAAAATAAACTCCACATGCTTACTATAATATTCTACTACCTTGACTTACTGAGAAATACAAATTTTGGAGCATGGACTATCTTTTTTCCTTTCATTTGACTCTTTTCTCCTCTATGGTTTTTCCTTCCCATATTCAGATAGACACCAGGATCTAGCAATAGTTCTCACTATTTTCTTTTTTTTCTCAAAAAGAATATTTAGTGAGGATCTACTTGTAGCAGCTATTGCAATAACTACTTTGGGCAGCTTTTTAACCAGTGGTCACTCTTGCCCCCTAAGATCTCACATTCCAAAATTATTGTAACTCTCTTAACAAACGGTTGGATGTGTAGAAAATCATCTCTCCCTGTGACGAATGCTAAAAGAATCAAGTGGATTTGGCTAGCAGAAGAGAAACTTGAGCAGTGTTTTTAAAACAGCTTTCAAGTTCATAACAGAGATATTGAAACCTTCCCAGCTGTTCTCCTTAGCCAGCAAGAATGGAACAGAAGGAAAAGTGGTTTGCTCAAAGCAATAGACATTCTGCTTAGGCATAAGAACTTTCTGGCTGTGAAGAATTGTAAGACAAGGAGATGGTGCACCCAGGAAGGTTGTCCTTGAAGACCTTTCAGAATAAGACAGTTTGCTTCCTTTTAGACCTAGAGGAGTGGATTGCATGAGCTGAGGGGGAAATTCATCCAACCTGAGTCCTATGGCGCTACAGGATGCATTCCGACAGTGTGTCTATACTGTTGACATGAAGTTTCATCAATTCTCTGGTAAATTCCACAGCATTGACAGAAGATAAAATACATTTGGTCCAAATCATCTAAATTGATTTTCCTGTCCAAATCACACGTGTACACATCCATATAGAGAAATTAGACAAGATCATATTAAGATAATAAACTTAATTGGATTTATAAAAATCTATAAATGTGTTTAACACCTTAGGGAGGGGTGCCCTGTAAATCAAAGCCATCCCTACAGTGACAACCATCATGTGTTTGATTAGCACTCATGAAAATGGAAAGAATATATGAGCATCAGTCACCGAGGACCTGAGTGCAAATGTTAGCTTGGACAATCCATGTGATATAGCTAGGTCTCAGCTTCCTTACCTATAAAATAAAAAAATTACACCTACTTCCTGGTGTCAGGGAACTGGGAGCTGGGGAACCACTAAATTAGATGGCATTTGTAAATCACACAGCAGAATGATTGGCAACACAGATTGATTCTTTCCCAGTAAAAAGTTCTGTAGAAGCTTTTCCATTCCAGCTTAGGCTAGTGACCCCGGCCCAGCCCAGTTGCCCTAAGAAAGGCCTAGCTGCTACATTCACTGATAAGTTTATATTGCATTCTTAAGTCTCTCAGCCAAACGTCTCCAGTCCCTTCTGTTTCTAAAGAGGGTAAGAGTGTTCCTCTCTGGCTAACCTCACTTGAAGCTTCACTGTGGGCTTTGAGCACCTACACGCAGGAGCATCAAACATATTTACAGCCAGAGTGCCATAGTTGAGAATGTCCTCATGCCACCTTCAAGGAACAGGAACATGTTCAATGGGGTGGCTATGGAGAAGGAGGTACCATAGTAGAAGTCCCGAACTGAGAAATAAAGGCCTCAAGTTCAGGCCCCGGGTTTGACAAAGTGGCTTGAGGCAGGTGGCTTCACTGTTCTGTGACTCAGAAGCAAAGATTATGTATTCTGTGCCTACTCTGTGCAAGGCACTTATTTATTCCATCCATTATTTTCGATATCCACAAAAAGCCCCCAGATAAGTAGCACAGCCTGCATTTTACAGATGAGGAAACTAAACTGAGGTTCAGTAAAGTCGGGAAACTTCATCAAGAACCACTTATTTCTAGTAAACAGATGAGCAGACCTCAAAACCCAGGATGAGTGACATCAAAACACGCACTCGTTTCTCTACACAGCCCTGACTCAGTCTCCACACCTAGAAAATGAAGTTAGACAACAATCTCTAGGGTCTTCTGTGGCCTTGAGAGTCGAGGAATCTCATTCTGGACTTCCTAGCTTCAGCAGGCAGCCTGAACATGATGAGGGTCGGGTTACGAAAATGATCGCAACAGTCACTTTCACCTCCCTCACCTCCACCCCTTAATAGTTGTCTCCTTTCCCCTGTAAAGACTCAGTGCACTTTTTTATTTTCTTCTCGGAAGAATTGTTGACTTTTTTTTTTAAAAGAAGGACTTTTTGCTGGGGTGGGGAGAACAAATTGAAACAGAAGACTTTCGTAAAGAAGTCACTTGAAAAATGATCCTATTTCCTTTGGAGATGCTCTTGTAATACAATTATGAGCCATCTGTTAACCTCCTCTCCCCGTGCATGATCTTTCGGATTCTCAGCAGCTGATGTCCCCAGGAGCAAACCGGCGAGGATGGGGAGATGAGGCTCTTTTTATTGAGCACCGAGGAATGGGGTAACTTGAACCACGCAAGTCGGAGCAATTTAGAAAAGGTGTAGAAAATCCAAGCAAGACATAAATACCAACAAATGTTCTAGGGATTAGCAGATAAGTCATATCGGGAGAGAGCGAGAGAGTCGAATTTATGTAGTTGAGAAAGGATCCGGCTCAGAGGGAGCACAATCACGGTCTATAAATACCTCCACGGAAACAGTCGAAATGAAGGGAGGGAATTCATCACCGACTCCAAAGCAGGGAGGACAAGGTGCCACAGCCGTCAGCTTGGAGCGGGAGATGGAAAGCACAATAGCAAAAAGTTCATGGCTCAGAGAAGTGACTGGGCAGAGGCCCAGGCTCTCTAGGGGAGGTGGTCGCAACCCCCTGCCACCTGGAGACTGGAGGGAGAGGAGATGAAAAGCTCGAGGAAGGCCCAGGAAGGTTGGATGGAGGTCACATAAGAGGACCCAAGCGGCTCTCCCACCTATGAGTCAATGAACTGAGAAGTAATTACCTGGTCTTGCAAATTGCTTGGTAAATACACTGAGTAAATCAAAGAAGCTCGTTTCAACAACACAGTAGCTAGGGACTGGGTAGACTGAAGCTTACAGATTACAAAAGGATCCCATGCACAGTTTCGGTGGGCAGAGAGGCTTTTATCACCGTGCTGGATGGCACACGTGGCCTGGTTTAATCCTCATTTGTTAGCACGAAACGCAGCTTCCCTTGCCAGACCAAGGCCGAATCAGCCTTGGCCTTCCTGCCCCTGCCCGCTTCCCAAAGAGGCCTCTTTTTTCCTGCCACAGCACACAGTTCCCTCCCTTCCTGCCCCACCCTTGCCCTTCAACGATATTAATGGTCCCTGCCTAAGCACTCGAATGGAGCCAGGCCTCGCCTCCACAGAGCCTGTTTAGAGATGGCCTGAAACGCCTGCTGGGAATAATTCTCGCCGTAGGCAAGCTCAAGAATTATTGATGAAATAACCTTCTGGGGCCTGAGTCTGGGGTTTTGCAGATGCAATGGCAAGATTATTGTTTAAGTGGGGACTTGATCAGGCGGTGACCTAGAAAACATTTAGTTCTTTTATTGCTTTCACAGTTTCCTGGGGCTTACACTGTCTTCTGCCGCTGAAGCCTGGGCAAGGGAGTAAAAGGAAGTGGCTGGTGAAACAGTGAGATTGTCTGCACACCCAGAAGGCCAGAAAGCATCCAGGCAGCTTCTTGCCCCCAAATGATGGGCCCTGGGCCACCTCTGAAGTCACTGGAATGGGAATAACATAAAAACAATTCAGCTTTTCAGTGACTGGCCATTTTCACCTTAAAAGGTCAACCTCGTCAGATTCAAGGAGCAGATAAATCAGTCACTAGGGAGGCAATTATTAATGGAAGAGCCCTTTACAGGGGCCACGATGCTAGGCACGGGTCAGATGCAGACTGAGAAAGAGTCTGGGAAGGCCGCGTCTAGGACCTGCGGGATAGGAAAAGACCGCAACGCCCATCTGGAGGGGAGTCTTCCAGTTGAGCTGAGGTCTCTAAGGGGCAAGGGCCACTGAGAGTCGCCTCTACAAAGGACAGTTCTGCAAAGCAGAGGAAGGGGAACAGGAGTTCCCTCATGACTCTCTGCCCACAGACGTTCCCTTACCTCATTCCTTCATTCGCGGGTGCTGAGGGCCTGTTCTGTGACAGGCACTTTGCTAGGTTTGAGATTCCAAAATAAATAAAACAGTTTCTAGTCTCAAGAAGCTCAAGGGAGATGCACTCTCAGTTATACCAGGTTCCTAATACCACAAAAGAGGGATACGCAGTGCCTTTTTTGTGAGCACAGCCACAACCACAGAGAGCACTGTTTTGCAGAAAGGTGGCATGTGAGCAGGCCTTTGATGGATGAATAGGAGTTTTCCAATTAAGGACAGTCCCAGGTAGTGGCAATGAGGATGCATGACTTAATCAGGGAATGGTAAATGGTCTGGGATAATTGGGGTGTAGAGGACATAACGGGGAAGAACATGGGACGGCCGTACTAGCTTTCAGTATGGAGGCCTTACTCTATGCTGGATACTGAGCGAAGAGCTCTATTCCCAATATTTTATTTAACCCTCATACAACCACCTTTGGAAGTATACACTGATTGTGTTGTTTACTGAGAGTTACAACTTGTCAGGGTAGAGTAGAGGTATGAGGCCTGCTGGCCTGGGATGAAACCAAGCACCAAGCTCTATGCCATGAGGCCAACTTGCTCATTTATGGGGAAGGAAAACAAGTGAGCTACACAGCTGAGGCGATTCCAGTCATTTCGGGAAAGGTCTTCAATGCTTGGTTAAGATGTTCAGAACCACTGGAGGTTTTTAATCCAAGGCATGGCAGGAGCATGTCTGTGCTTCAGAATATACCCTGGAAGTAGCCAGCACTAATTAGAACAGAACACACTAAAAGCAGAGAGATACTGTCTATGCTCAGTGAGGTCCACAAACCATTTCCCTTGGGGCCACCTGAGACTGTTCCTCCCGAACCAGAATCTCAAGGGGAGGGACTGCAGGATGTCTGTGACTGCAGGATGTGTGTGTGATAAGCTCTGCAGGTTATTCCTAAGCACAACGGGGTTTGAGAACAAAGAGCTGGACAGGGGTTGCAATACTTGTAATACTCCAGGTTGGAGATAACGAGGGCCTGAACTTGAGCAGATCTCGTGGTCATGTAGAAAGAGGCAGGTCAGAACTGTCATAGAGATACTATCATCAGGGTGCAGGTTAGGGGAGGGAGGGAGAGGGGGGACCAGGATCAGGCTCAGGTTCCAGATTGGGTGGCTGGGTGGCTGGCAATGTCAATGCAAGGAGGTTGGGGTTTCATTTTGAAAACTGTGAGTCTGATGTATCTGCAGGATTTGCTAGTAGAGATGTCTGGCAAGTCATCTGAGACTCAAGTGTGGGGCTAGAAGACAGGGGGAGGCCATGGCCAGAGAAATGAATTAGGGAGTCTCAATGTATTGCCGCCTCCTGCTGAAAGCTGATCCTGAAGTCCCAAGCAGAGTTACCCCCGCTCTCCTCTCACTTCCATGACACTTTGCACAATACATGTCACACTTTGTTGTGTGTGTTTTACATACTTTCTCCTCTAATAAACCGCAGGCTGATTAAAGGCAAGGGCCCATCATTCATGTTCATATCCCCAAATGCCCAGGACAGTGTCTAGCACATAGAAATTTCTTTTAAAAATTGCCGGATAGGTGAAAGAGAATAAGGAATGTAGACAAAATTAAGAAAATCTCTATGGACCTTCAGGGACCACCAACATTTAAAGGGTGGGTAGAAGTCTACCAAGAAACCTAACAAAATGTGGATGGAGTAGCAGGAGAGAAAGCAAACGAAAACAGTAACAAGGAGGAAAGAGGGATTTTAAAAAACCCTTCAGGAATGGCAGCGTGGCCAACAGCTTCAGTTGCTACAGAGGCCAAGCAGGCTCCAACTAGTCACAGGGACCACTAGTGTGCCCCTTTCAGGAGTAAGGCAGGGAGGGACTTGTACAATGATAAACACCCAACACCAAGCCTGGCCTCTGGAACTTTCAGAGGTTCTTTTCCTTGGGAATCCATGCAGCCTACACCTTGGAGGTGAATTGTGAAGTTATGGAAACCCACATTTTAAGCAATGAATGACCAGAAGAATCCAGAAGAGCTACTCTAGGCTAACCCCCCACCTGAGTACCAAGGGGGTGAAGCTCAGTGGTTAGACCACCTGACACTACCTGGATACCTTTTTTCTTATCTCCTCATCT
This sequence comes from Papio anubis, assembly GCF_008728515.1. Classification (NCBI taxonomy): domain Eukaryota; kingdom Metazoa; phylum Chordata; class Mammalia; order Primates; family Cercopithecidae; genus Papio; species Papio anubis. The sequence continues at coordinate 8,056,159 of NC_044987.1, forward strand.
CCTGTTTTGGCTTTCATGCCAGTATCTTTAAATTTACAGGGGAAACAAAGAGCCACTGGAAGTGGCCGCACCAAGCATTCACAGTAATGCAACCAGTTATCTGGGGGTTTTGTTTGGGCTTTGTTTCTTTTCTTTTTCTTTTTTTTTTTTTAATCTGTCTTGATCTTGCTTCACTAGTCTTAGCTCATGTGACCACATTGTAAAATTCCATTTTGTCTTTTTTTTCTCAGATGTTGAAATACGATCCAACTGCTGTTTTTAATGAGCTAAGCAATTGTTCAGACTTCTCCCTGCTCCCTCCACCCCGTTTTGAATTGCTATAGGGTGTACTACAAAGCTTCATTTGAAAGCCTGCAATTTCAGAGTGGTTTTCTTTAGGCAAAAGAGGCTATCCTGTATCACAGAGATATCATCACAGCTCAAATTCAGAGCCTTCAGGGGAGAAACCAGTATGTGTGGCTGGGAGAGTAGGGATGGATTTGGAAGGAGGTCCCATGAGATCCTCTCAAGGGAAGGGCCACGGGGAGGTGATACCTGGCATGGAAGGAAGTGCCCAGTGGTGACCAGGGTCTCCTTAAAACTGGACCTCTAACCAGAATATGCAATTGCCCAGCGGACACTTCCAGCAAGACAGTTCCCATCACCTTCAACCTAATGTGTCTCAAAGTGAGTCAACTTCTTTCCTCAGTAAACCAGTTCTCAGCTACTTTTCCCACCTTTTTTTTTTTTTTTTTAGCACTCACTATGTGGCAGACACAATTTTATATGTCAGGGACAGAGTAAGCAACAGGGCAGACCCAGTACCTGCCTCATGAAGCCTGTATTCTAGCAGGGAAGGCAGCATTCAAAACATTGACATTGGCATGAGTATTATAAAGAATAGTAATATGACTACTGTTCATCGGGTCCTTAGTTTCTATAAGACACTATTGCCGGCACCATGGGGCACAGAACAGGGAGCCCTGGCTCAACCTGGAAAGGCTCTGAGTGCTTTTCCTCAGCCCCATTTAGTGGCCTTGTCTCTTCTGTATTGTTCCAGATACACACTTTGAAAATTGAGGTCTCTGCTGCTTCTTTCCACACCTGCTTCCTGATCAGTCTCCACAACTTGGTGCTGCTTCCATCAAGATACATTTCACACCAGCCCCACCTCTCTATTTGCTTGTCCCCGTCTAGTCCAGCAGCCTGTTCTGCATGTCTGGGACAGTATGGCAGTCCTGACCTCCCTGCCTCCAGCCTCCCTTTCATCCTCTCTGGTCAGCACACCTCCTCCAGGTGAACTTCCCAGAAAAGGCTGTTCATCTGCTCAACATCTCGGTCATTAGTTCAACAAACGCTTATCAAAGGCTTTTCACTCATTTAAAAAAAAAAAAAAAAGTTGTGTGTTTCCAAAGACAAATCAATGTCTATTTTGTCCGTTGATTGGCACCCAAGGCCCTTCTGCCATTGGCCAGCCTTCCACGAATGGCCTGTCTACCACTTTCCCAAGCACAGCTCCACCTTCCTGGGCTCTCTGCCCCTTAGGTAGTACCCCAATTTCTGGAACATTTTCTGCTCCTCTTCATCGCTGCTTATCAAAATTCTGCCCATTGCTAAGGCCCAAATCTAATGTTACCTCTTCCATGAGGCCATCCTGATGAAACCAAGCAGAAATACAGTAGTCGTCTCCCCATCACTAAATTCATTCTGAGAAACGTACACACTGTACATGCATACATGATGTGGGTCTCACGCACACTCTTATACATACTGCACACACTCCTACAAGCTCCTAAAACCCCAGGAATCTGTGCATATTTGCCATTGGTGAGCCTTGGCTGTGTTCCAGGAACTGTGCTGAGCAACTCAGCCAGATTATCTCATGTAATCATCAACCATCTTACAAAGTAGGTACCGTAATCATATCACCATATTATAGATGAGATCAAAGAGGTTAAGTAAATTGCATAAATAAGGTCACACAGCTAGTAAGTAGAAAAGTAAAGATTCAAATCCAATTCTGACTAAATCTCATGTATGTAATATTACACTGCCATTCATCCAACAAGAATTCTCCTTTAAAGATTTAAATACTCCATTTGCCTTATACAGTGCTTTGCATTCAATATGCATTCACAGTTATATCCCCAGTACCTAACACAGAGCCCAGAACATCTCCTGGACATGCAGTAAATACCTCTGATAGCACGGATGAAATTATTGTTGAGTATCATGTCAAACCTAAATCAGAATAGCTGAAATTGGGGCCTCAGAGTCTCTAGGTTAACAAACATTCCAGGTGATTATTATAGCCAGCCAGCACCTGTTGATAGACTAGCATGAAGCTAGCCCAGGCTCACCATTCTATAAATAGGGAAACTGAGGCCCACAGTAGTAAATGACTTGCCCCTGTTTAGCAACACCCATCTCCTATTCCCAAGTCATCTCTTTGTGCTGTTTTGTTTTTTTGTTTGTTTGTTTGTTTTGCCAATTCCTCTAACTTCAACCTAGCTGTAAGATAAGATACAGTACTAACATTGAGTAGAAAACAAGCCCATATCTCCATCTGCCCTGTCTAAGGGGATCTTAAATTGGTTTTCCTGTCTCTTCTCTCTGAGGAGGTCCTTACTGATGGCCTCATCTCAGACAAGCTGAGCAGAGGACAGCCTCTGGGCAGCTGACCTAGAAACTCCAAACCACAGCAAACCAAGTTTTTGACCTGAAAGTGCCTGGTTCTTGGGTTTTGCTTAATGCAGATCCATCATCTTCAGAATCTTTTTCTTGCCTCTTCAGCGAGGAGCCACGTTGCGCAGCAACCAATGTGCCAGTGGTGTGGCAAAGTTGTTGATCAATAAAGTTCTAGCTGCCTAACCTCGCCCTGAAGCTGTGTTTGCCTGTCTGGTTCTAAAGCCCACTGTCTGCTGATTTCTTAGCTGCTAGGTGATATATTCAAGAGAAAATAAAATTTGGAGTTAGACATACCTAGGCTGATATCCCAATTCAACCATGTTCTGGTTTTGCGACCTTGACAAGTCACTTGCCCTCTCTGAACCTTGGTTTCCTCATGACCATGGTGAGGGGAGCTTTACGGGAAAATCTCTTGTTCTTTTCAGTTCTGAGATCTATGTCGTGTGTCCTATGACCTGGCATGTCAGATGCTTCTGTGAGCCACATTCAGCCTGATGAAGAGATTGACTTCTGCTTCATGTTGGCCATTCTATGTCATCAGTCCAGCTCACTGAGGCATGAAAATAAATTAGAACCACAGACAGGTTAGGATACACTATCTTAAGAATATCACACTTCTCCCAACCCCTAGTTTTGCTTTGATAATAAACTTCCCTTGCATACAGACAGACAGCAAGACTCTCTGGGAAATCCTCAAGAAATGCCATCCATATGTTTTTGAGTCATTTACACTGAACCCATCATAATATTGTTCTTTGAAGATCCATTTACATTTGTTCTAAAGGCTTATTTTAAAGCTTATGCAAATGAACTAGATTAAGGTTGCATTCTGGAAGCTGAAACTGGGAAATGGGAAGTTCAATTTAAAGCTTGGTGTAAATAGAGTTTCACATGTGTTCTAAATAGTTCTCCCTTCTTAACACAAGCGTCCTCCATTCAACCTCCTGGTACCCCCAGACCAACAGTCCTTCTCTACTAGTGAAATGCTAAGTGGTAGAATTAAGGTGAATGGAAAGAGCAATGGAATGATAGTCTCACTCCTCCCCTATTACCTAGCCGTATGGCATTAGATGAGCCACTGAATTTTCCTAGGCTTCAGTTCCTTCATTTGGGAGCCATCCAAGACCTCAGTGGTTCCCAAATGTTAGCTGCATTAGAATTGCCTGAGGAGAAGATTCTGGACTTCTAACCCTGACCTACTGAATTACAATCTCCAAGAGTGAAGCCCCACAATCTGAATTTTTCACATCCTCTCCACTTAGCGGTCTCTCCTTTCTATACATAAGAGTCTGATTTGTTGCCAAGTACCCCTTTTCAACTCATATTCCCCTATCTGCCTTTTAAACTCTCCTATGCAGTTCCCATTCATCCTATGTCCCCTGTTGTGGACTCTCGGGTGTTTTCTTTGAAGATCAAGATGCATTTGTTGAACTCTGGTTAGATGGAAGAAATCATTCCTTGTCACCCTCAACACATGGGCATGGGATATCTGAAGGGTGGAGTTCGGTGTCTGGCTCCATATGAACTACAGAGCCCCGCAAGAGTCGTTGTGCTGGCCCCACAGGAGCCAACAGACTATGAACAAACACAAAAATATTAAATAAGGGAATTGAAAGACCATGAAGACTGCATCATTAAAATTATATGCATATTAATATCCATATCACAAGCAGGTGATGGGTGAGCAGCATTATGGGCATCTGGATTAAAACTTGGATCTGTGCTCCAATGGGATGGGAAAAGTGAAAATGGAGAACAGAAGGTGAAGCACAAACAAAGAAATTAGCAAAGTGACAAGAGGCCTCTGCACAGGAAAGGAGAGTCTGTCTTTGACCTGAATTGCCTCTTCCTGTTGTTAGGAAGAGAAAGTTGGCCTGTGTTATATAATGCCAAGAGCTGGTTTTCCATTCAGGGTCTGCAGGAATGAGCAACTTGTGGTGAAACCTTTTCCCTGTTCTGCCACTTTCCTGTTCTCACTCAGCCCCAAAGTAGGCACTCTCTGATGATATTTCCAAGAATCTTGTCACTCACTCTCCCATGGGGGCTCTCATGGAACAACGGATATCTTCTTTCTCAGTGAGTAGCTGTTTCCAAGAAGCATGACCTCATTCTAAGGTAAATCTAACAAGGATTACCCTCTCTGCTCCCAACAAGAAAAGGATATATTTTAGCCCAGCAATGCAAAAACAAAAATTTATCTAAATTTGTTTTTCAGGCCATTTTTGTGCTCCCTGTCCCTAGCCCCATCCCCTGTGTCCCATCAAGACACCTTACTAGGGCGCCTCCACCAGCCCCTCCTCCTTGGAGCCGTAATCAGACGAAGGGATTATAATCTTATTGGCCTTCCCTCTCAAGATAAAAGGGGATGCTGGGATAGAGCAATGCTTTGCCCACCGGAATACATCACAAATATAAGCAACATATCTCCTGGGTAGGAGAGGGAGCTGTAAGTGGAGGGCTTTTGTGTCACACTCAAGTCAGAGGACCTAGTGACCACCAAAGGCTGGTCTGGTATATCCAGAAAGACTTCTCTCCAGACAAATTCCAGACCACTACTGCATCACCCAACACAGAATGAATACCATCCCCACTGAGTTTAGCAGTGGAGCACTTCAATTTCTTTCTATCTTGTTTATAAAATCATATTTTACACTGTTGCTTCAATTCAGCCCCATCTGCATTTTCTTCCATTAATCACTGTAGAACTCCCCCATCTTGAGCCTTTATTACCTGCTCAAAATGAATGTGGAGAGAAAACATAATTAGATGCCACCTTTAAAAAATAATATCTTGAAAATAGAGCAATGACTTAAATAAAAAAAGGAGGGAAGAAAAAAACACAATTTGAACTAATGGGCCAAATTACCTCAGGTTAAACTGCATTTTAAATCAGTTGTTTCTTTCTTTCTCTGCCCCCCCTCCATACACTCCCCCTTCTAGCGAATCATGACAAATTCAGAGGCAGCTGGATGGATGATTAGATTTCCTCGTCTCTGCTGAAACAATGGAATATTTCTATAATACTAAACCCGTCAAACTGATCAAAGTGCAGTGTCAAAATTCTAAGTGCTCCTTCTTGTCCAGTCCCCTCAGCTCTGGCAAAATGGAGCACATTTTATTGGCTGGCCCAAAACTCCCTGAGGTGTTTAAACTCTGATACATGCTGCCTGATCTGCAGTATTGGCTACGATTCTCCTTCAGGTGTTTGCCATCATCCGCACCGGTGACCGGAGCATCCCCTGTGGGCTGGTTTGCCTGCAGAGCACCCCACACACACCTTAACTGTGGTTTCCTTCTCCTCACTCCTGCCCAAATTACAGACGTTGCTAACACGCTGTCAAACAAAGGCAGGTGAGATACCTTCAGGAAGAGAATGCACAGGCCACTGTCAGCACCAGCTGCCTGGATCTCATCATTCCTTAAGACCTAGGTAGGGCACGTGATGCTACCTGCACCTGACACACTGACCGACAGAGCAAACACTACTCAAGAGCTGTTTCGCTTTACCCAGATCCCTCCATGTCTCAGGGCCTCAGTGTCTCCATCTGTAAAGTGAAAGTAATTTAGTGATGTCTACCCAGCCTCCTACACAAAGGTGTTAGGCAGAGGAAGATGAAACGATTTGCAGAGAAGCCCCACAACCATGCCAAAATGCGGTCGAATTAATACTATACGTGTCACCTAATGCTCTGTGGGCAAGTCATATGCTGAAGGCTAGAAATTCACACCGGTGGAATTCACATCTTCAACAATAGCGTGGAACGGGGGGAAGGGCTTGACTTTGGATTGGAGTTTTCTTTCTGCTAATTTCTAGCTGTGCGGCCTTGAGCAAGTTACTTGGTCTCTCTGAAAGCCAGTTTCTTCATTTGTACCATCTGTATCATATATACCTGCCTTTCAAGATAGTTGTAGTGTTATGAGAATTCGATAAAATACCTATCTGAGCCACCTGGAACACAGTACGCAGTCAAAAAATCGTAGTTTGATAACTGAAGGTGCTTTGTTTAGGACCCTGTGTGGAAGAACAAGAGGCCCCTCCACCTGTGAGGATGTCTTGTCTGACACCACATCAGGCCGCTGAGGTGGGTGGAAGTCCATTGCTTCTTTGTCTTCATAAATTTTTCTTTCAGGTAGCTGCCTGCTAATGCAGCAGCAAATCTCTCTGGGTGCTTTTAGCCTTCTTGTCCTGAGCCCTCCTAGGGCTGAGAAAAACACAAAAGGACATTTCTGGGAAGGGAAAAGGAGAGAAGGAGCCAAACATGGGGTGGCTATGGTAACCTCATTTCTCAGCAGATGAGAAACCAGCTCCAGATCTACAGATTAAGTGCTATTAATTACCACCCAGCAAATATTGAACCACAACGTTGCACTCTTAGGGGAAAAAAAAAAAATAGGAAACTCGGTCTGAATACTAACGGACTCCATTAGTGCTCTGTGGAAACCCCGCGTCACACACAGTCCTGCCTTTGACACTGAGGACCCAAGTGAGGTACACACAGGGCATGTCAGGTGAGGCCAGCCCGGGACCTTCTGTGAAACCCGCTTCCAGCTGCGGCCCGTGGCTGAGAATCTCGGAGTGAGGAATCAAGAGATCGCTCACCTGCTCGAAGGAAAAGGACCAGATAAGGCGAGACAGGGGTGGAGGGGGCGACAGGGGCTGTTGGAGGCTTCTCCCCTATGATTAATTCAAAGTTAATTAATTAACTTCATTCGTCTATGCATGAAAATGCGTTGGATTTAGTTCCTGGGCTTAGGTGCTGGTGGCACATGCTTGGCTGCTGGCGGCACATGCTTGGCTGCTGGCGTATGGGAAGGTCTAGGTATACTTGTGTATTTACATTCTCCTGCCCTGGCCAACATTCTGCAAACAGCAACCCTCACTAAGGAGAATGATGGTTACCAGAAGCTGGGAAGGGTAGTGGGAAGGGAGAGATAAAGTGGGATGGTTAATGAGGACAAAAATACAGTTAAATAGGAAAATAAGATCTAATATTCAGTAGTACCACAGGGTGACTGTAGTTAACAGTATTTTATTGCATATTTTAAAATAACAAAAAGAGTAGAATTGGAATGTTTCTAACACAAAGAAATAATAAATGCTTGAGTTGATGGATACCAGTTATCCCGATTTGACCATTACATATTGTACACTTGTGTCAAAACATCACAGGTACCCCATAAATATATACAACTATTAGGTGCCTATAGTAATTAAACATTTAGAATTAAGAAACTGAAAAAAGCCTCCTCTAGCTCACTGTGTCTGAAAATGCCCCCCTCTACTGGAGGATTCCGAGCTGGGGAAGAAGCAGGCACGTACTGTGTGTCCCAAGAGTCTCTCACTTTATCCATCACGGGTATTATTGCCATCGTCCTACCAGCAGGGAAAGAAACTGAGACTCGGAGCTGCTGCAGATTTGCCCAGATCCTTCCCCAGAATCCATGGGACAGTGTGACTTAGGAAACTGTCGTCTCTCCCCTCCACTCCTTCCCTAGGCCCCCAGGACTGTGGAGACTGCCCGGGCAGTGATGCAGGCATGACAGAGGAGGGGGACAGTTCACTCCCTCCTCTGCCCTCTCCCTGCCCACTGTGCCTGGTGCCCTCTCTGTGCTTCGGAGCTGGGCTCCACCAGCACCCTTTCTGCCCTGAAGGTGCATCCCTACTCCTCCTTACCCCCTTCCTGAGCCCCAGGCCCCATCCCTGCTCCTCCCCACTCCCTTCCTGAGGCCAGGGCCCCAGCCCTGTGTGCTGACAGTCACAGTTGTCTGGCAAGCTGGCCTCCAATCAGGGGACACATTCATTTTCCCCTTGGCAAGCACATCCCCACTCAGCAGCACACTCTCACCCAGATTCCACTGAATCTACATCAGAAAATTGCCAACGGGAGCAAATTGGGAAACTCACTATTTGAGAAAACTTTAGCTGTTTTTATTTTTCCCTGCAATCTAAATAAGGGCACTGCTCCTGAGAACAAAGTTTTCTGATGTAACCAATTGCTGGGTCCCTGGAAAACTAAGCAGGACCTTTCCACACCATGCTTGACGGCCAGTCTGGGGCACTCCCTTTGAGCTCTTCTTCCTGGCAGCGCAGGGTAGGGGAGGACTGTGGGGATGTAAGGTGATCCCCAGCAGCCTCTGTCCCAAGGAAATTAGCAAGACCTTTAACCTTACCCACACCCAGGTTTTCTTATCTGTAAAATCAGGAGATTGGTGTAGACCAGTGTTTCCCAACCTCAGCATGAATGACATTTTGGGTAGGATAATTCATGTCATGGGGGCTGGCCTGCGTATTGCAGAGTGGTTAGCAGCACCCTGGCCTCCCGACTGGAGGCCAGGAGCAGGTGCCCCTGCTCCCCCACTTAGTCGTAGCAACCAAAAAAATCTTCAGATGTTCTCAAATGTCCCCTGGGGACAAAATCGCCCCCAGGTGAGAATCACCAGCCCAGACGATCTCTGAGGGTCCTTCCAGCTCTCCAGTTCTCTGTTTAGAAAGTGATATGAACACCAACAACAGCTTGGTTTGAAATGTCACGGGACCTCTCATCAAATCCTGGCTCTGGCATCTACGTTTCAGCTTTGTATGACTCGTCAAATGATTTCACTGCCATAAGCCTCGGTTTGCTTATCTGCAAAATGGAGGTGATAGTGCCCATTTCACAGGGTTCATTGGAGTATTAAATGAGGAAATGTGTGTAAAACCTCTGGCATATAGTGTATGGCCCCATAAATGGTGCTATTGTTGCTGTGACTACAACTGAAAGTAAACCAGACCATCTGCTCTCTCTAGACAATCCCTCTTGTGACCAAATCCTCACAAACGCAAGGTAGCCCCCAGCAGTAGCTGTGGAAAGAAAGAAACTAACAAACGTATGCAACATGCACTCTCTGCTAGGCACTACGCTAGGCAGTTTTATAAAAACTCTCAAGCTAAGTCAGGACTAATTGAAGATTTATAAACGCAGTGATGACCAGAGAATAAACCCAGACCTCTGCTGAATTGCCAGTGCCTGGAAGGTGGGAGTCTGGAAACACCAGGATGTTTATTTTGTACCTTCAGTATCAGGAAGGATCCCCCTTATCTTTGCCATTAAATGAAGATTATCCATTCATCTGTTACCCACGATAAATGCCATATCTGAGAAAGGAAGCAATGGTAAAGTAATTTTTAGCTGGATTTGCCCACTCAAAAATGAGTTTATGTCTCCTCTTTGGTTTGGTTCTGCCTAAAGGGCAATTTACTTCAGTTCCCACAGAAAGAGACAAGGAAATAATGTCTGTCCTTAAACCAGAGTTACAGGTTTTGATATCCACTTCTTTCCCATTTTCTGGGGCCTGACAGCTGCCTGTTACCTCCAAAGCCACGTTTTCCAATAAGCCCCAATTCCCCGACACACATTATTGAGATCATATACCTGGTCTGGCCTGTCCCATGAGAGGTTTTATTCTTCAGTGGAAGTATTGATCTGTCGCCAGTTACAGGCCTAGTTTCTATATTAAGTGTCAACAAAGAGTAGGTGGAGGAGGCGGGAAACGGGGCCGGTGGAAGCTCTCTTTCTCTCTCTCTCCCCAGTTGGTCGCGCATCGGTCTCTGTTGTTCTAGGATCCCAGAGATGCTTACATGGGCTTATTCTTCTCCTTATCTTTGCTATTATTCCTTCCCGTACTCGTCAACCTCAGATTCACGCTCAGACCCAGCTAATGTTACTACTGACTGCCAGTCTGTGTCATGGGTTTTATCTCATCTAGCCCTCACAGAAGCACATTTTATGACTTTTACAGAGACATAAAAGGTGTCATCAAAGGCCCCAACTAGCAATTGGTAGAACTGAGTTTGCATGTAACCTCCTGGCCCCGAGTTCCAGTGCATGCTCCTCTGTAGCACAGGAGCCAACAACGGTCCCAGAGGAAAGCCCTCGCTTTGTGAGGATGGGTAAACGTCCCGCTATGAGCCTCCCTGCCAAACTGCTATGCTTGCTGCAGGTGGTACACATTGGCCCTGCCCTTGGCCGGAGCCAGGCGCAGCTGGACCAGAAGACAGCACCGTTCCAACCACCAACCCCATCCTGCCACAATTAACACTGTCCTCCCCAACCACCCCTAACTCCCATGCATCCTTCAAGGATCGTTCAGAAAGTACCCTTCCAACGAAAACTTCTCTGACCTGCTCATCAGTCTCCACCACTGTGATTCCGTAGCACTTTGACACACTCTGTTACTGACCATATTGCACAGTCTCCTTTATCACTTTCTATAGTTCCTAGTACATAAAATACTAAATTTCTTTTTTTTTTTTTTTTTTTTTTTGAGACAGAGTTTCGCTCTTGTTGCCCAGGCTGGAATGCAATGGCATGATCTTGGCTCACTGCAACCTCCGCCTCCTGGGTTCAAGAGATTCTCCTGCCTCAGCCTTCTGAGTATCTGGGATTACAGGCATGCGCCACCACGCCTGGCTAATTTTTGTATTTTTAGTAGAGACAGGGTTTCTCCATGTTGATCAGGCTGGTCTCGAACTCCCGACCTCAGGTGATCCACTCGCCTTGGCCACCCAACGTGCTGGGATTACATGCATGAGCCACCACACCTGGCCATATATTTCTTAAGTGAACCAATGGATCACTGAAAAAACAGATCATGAACACAGTGTTTAAAGTATAGCACTTATTTATAAATGACCCCAAGAACCTGCCAGAGATCCCAAAAGTAGAGCTTTTTTCTGATGAAAGCCTGGGACTTGGGAGAAAACAGCTGAGAAACGCCTATTTTCTTCAGATCCACTGATTGATTTCCGTTAGTGCAGTGCTTCCCAAACTCCAGTGTTCAAACAAACCACCTAGGGATCTTGTTCTAATGCAGCTTCTGCCTCAGTGGTTCTGGAGTGGGGCTCCCAGGTGATCCTCATGCTGGCCCACACCCTGAGAGGCAGGCACTGACCTCTTCTGGGCTGCTTCCCACCTCACCTGAAGTTGCTGGCTTGTCACTCTGTGCCTGCAGCAGGGCCAGAACCCCCTGGCATCCCTGTGCCATCTGGGTAAAGCAGCTGTTTGCTGTTTTATTTATTCCTTCCCATTATCACTGGGGGAAGAGAATCCATAAGCATGCCACATCTTGTTTACAGCAAGTCTCAGAAAAGTTAAAACTACAATTTAAAAAAAAAAAAAAAAGCAGCAACCCATTCAAATCACACATATCAGGGAAAAAAGGGCTAAGGGAAATTCATAAAATATTAAATGACACTGTGTCAAGACACAGAAAGGGGCAGAATGGTAATTAAAGTAAACAGCACATCAAAACCCTGGCTAAAACTGTTATTTAAATTGAAAGTAAATGTAGGAACTGATCATGTAGCCTTGTATAAATGTGTTTCCAAGAGCCTTTTAAGAATATTAATGATTATGGAAGTATAATGGCTGAATATCAATGATCATTTTTATAGCAAGTGACAGCTCAGAGAAAGAAAAAAAACAATCCATATCCTTCCTAAGATGCAAACTGGTTTCATCTCCCCAGCGCATTGCATCCCTTCAAGAGACAGACAGAGGGCTGGGGAAGAGGATTAAGGTGTCTCAGGTGTCTTGAGCTTAAGATGCACCTCTCTTGTGGGTCTGAGGGATGAGAAGGCATCTGGAGAGGGGTCTTGACCATGACTGAGGTCCTTATCCTTCTCCTCAGAGACACCTGCTGAGCTCCAGCTGTGTGCATAGCCCCCAGGCCTCATTACCATCTCTAAAAATACTTACCCACCTTGCCTTAAAGACTCTGAAAAGTTCAGCCCAAAGCCAAAAGTGAAACTGTAAAGTTTCATAAATGACTTTTCTTTTTTTTTTTTTGAGACGGAGTCTCGCTTTGTCGCCCAGGCTGGAGTGCAGTGGCCGGATCTCAGCTCACTGCAAGCTCCACCTCCCGGGTTCACGCCATTCTCCTGCCTCAGCCTCCCGAGTAGCTGGGACTACAGGCGCTCGCCACCTCGCCCGGCTAGTTTTTTGTATTTTTTAGTGGAGACGGGGTTTCACCATGTTAGCCCATGTTGGGATGGTCTCGATCTCCTGACCTCGTGATCCGCCCGTCTCGGCCTCCCAAAGTGCTGGGATTACAGGCTTGAGCCACCGCACCCGGCCCATAAATGACTTTTCAACAAAGGGACTAGAAATTACAGTTTTGAATTGGAGGGTTGCACTCTTACTTCAGAGGTGAAACGCTCAAAATATCTCAAGCTGCCTTCAGAACCCCGGGACTCATTTTTTCAATATTCACAATGGGAACCAATCTTCCTCCTTCCACGTGGCGTTTCACCAAAGTCTTCTGCAGTATCTGTGAATACAATGGGAAGGCAAGCCCTTTGAGTGCCACACAAAACACTTAAGCATTATTCTTTAACTTCAGTCCAGTCTCTTGCTATCGTCTCCTTTGCTTGGTTTTCTGGTAAGACAAGGGGTTCCCAACGGCCTTTTCCACTCTGCAGTGCCTTGGGGTTAGATCCAAATTCTCCTCGGAGTCTCCTTGAGCACAAGTTTCCTCTCAGCATTACAAGGTTGCCTTCCTCAAAGTGTCTTCTCTCTCTGTTTTCTCAGACGGCCGCCAACCCAGAGATGGTGTCCTGGTTCAGAGCCAGGCTGCCCAAGTCAACTCCAGAGAACAGGAATTTGAAGGAAACAGTAACTCTCTCACTGTCTCTGCAGCTGACTACACTTTCCCGAGGCTAGCTGGTGCACTGGATTGGCTGTTGTTATGAGCTGCTTAGTCCTAACTTGCTTAGTGGAAAATGTCACCTAGTCCAGCTGACCAGAGAGCGTGAGGGTTTTGATCACAAGTCCAGCTAACAATGAAGCATTGCTTTGCTTTCCTTTCTTTGTGTGCTTATATTTTCTGAGGGGTCCTCACGAGAAGGGGTGGCTATTTCAAGGACAGGGTCTGGGCATTCCTGCATCGTTGGGCTCAATACAATAATTCATCAAATGATGTATACATTTATATTATAAATTGTGGAATCATTATGAAATCATTGTATTGTTAATAATAGTTTCCTATTAATTACTCTATCGCTCTGGCGATTACTTATAAACCTCCTTCCTAAATCTCTGGCTCAGATTGCCATTCCTGTAGGAATCCTTAGTCTCCAAATGGAGCAGATTGTTAAGACCCCAGGCAGGGCAGCAAGGAGGTGAGATTAATGAGACACCCCTCCCCCATTCCTGGCACTCGCTGGAAACTGGCAGAGAAGCTAGTGAGGTCCCACACTTCCTGCAGCGATTTCCTTCACCCTCTGACAGTGACTTCTCTCTCTCTTCACTGCTGGGGGCACAGTCCTCAGTTGCTTCCTCAAAGAGCTGCCTGCATCAAAGTAGCTACTGTTTTCTGCATCTTTCTTTTGCAATCCTTTCTGTTCCTTGCTTTTGATCCAGCATATGCTAGGGGGCCAAGCTCTTGTCTTTCAGCTTGTGAATAAATGGAAGCACTTATGGAGGCAGCAGCCACCGTGTGTGATTAGTTTCTTGTGCTTCTCTAACTGGGAGCCAGATGGATCAAGTAGCTCAGACCTAAAACTGACCTACTTAGAGGCATCAGGTCTGATGAGGTGAGTGTAGCTTGGAAATCCAAAGACCTGAATGCCAGTCCTAATCCTTCCAGCAACAAGGTGTGCAAATTTTGGCAAAGCTTTCTTCCTGTGTGCATTTACTCACCAGACATGGCGCTACGCATTGGGTCTGTAAAGATAAATAAAATCACATCTGTGACCTCAAGAAGATTGCAGAAACAGAAATGTGAGAAGTAGACATGAGAATACATGCAAATTGTGATAGAAGCATAGCCAAAAGAAGGCTTTGTCCAGGAAGTGATATTCAGGCTGAGTCTTGAAAGACTAAGTAAGCTCTGACACGATGCAAACAGTGGACACAGCGGGATGGACCCTGGGATAGGGTCATTTGAGACCTAGGCAGAGGCCCAGAGGTATGGAAGAGCATGATTTACTCAGAGAATGCCAGACTATCTAGTACTGCTGGAGCATGGACTAAGAGAGGAAATGGAAGGTGGGTCTGGAGAGGTGGGCAGGGCCAGATCTTAGGGAGCTTTGTAAACTATGCTGAGAAGTTGGGAAATGGAGACATGCAGACAGATTCATTTGTAAGCTAAGCATTCTCGCAGGAGGCAGCAAGAGGGGCTTGAAGGGGAACCAACCTGATTATCAGAGACACCAGTTAGAAAAGTATTGAATGTTGGCCGGGCACGGTGGCTTACGCCTGTAATCCCAGCACTTTGGGAGGCTGAGATAGGTGGATCACAAGGTCAGGAAATGGAGACCATCCTGCCTAACATGGTGAAACCCCGTCTCTACAAAAAATATTAAAAAATTAGCCAGGCATGGTGGTGGGAGCCTGTAGTCCCAGCTATTTGGGAGGCTGAGTCAGGAGAATAGTGTGAACCCGGGAGGTAGAGGTTGCAGGGAGCTGAGATCGCGCCACTGCACTCCAGCCTGGGCAACTGAGCAAGACTCTGTCTAAAAAAAAAAAAGAAAGAAAAGCATTGCATGTTGTAAGCCAGGTTTTCTTTACCCGGGGACTATCGCCATTTTGGTTCTTGGTTGCAGAGGCGGCCTGGTGCGTTGTATCGTGTTCAGCTGCATCCCTGGCCTCTACCGACTTAAGGCTAGTAGCAATCACTTTGTTGTGACCATCAGAAACTGTCTCTGGATGGTGTCAAACGTCCCCTAGGCGGGGAACACAAAAGTCAACCATGGTGGAGAACCACCAGTCTAAGCAAACTTACAAAGTATGGAATGAGCTCAGAGCTGCAGGTATCACAGATTGAAGATACCTGCAGGAGTCAGGTTGAGAGGAAGGCGTGATTGACCAGACGTTTAAGGTGGGGAGAGGGTGGAGGCCAGGATGGCTCCCTGATTTCTGGTGGACAGTTATGGGATGTTGATGGTGCAGAGATGATGACAAGAGGGAGGAGAAGGTGAGTAACTCATTTGGATGTGTCACACTCGAGGGGCCTGTGGACCCCCATGTGGACGAGTCTAGTCGGCAGGCAGCGGGCTCTGCGGGGCTGAGGGCCGTGGCCACAGGCTAGGTGGAGACATGATGTAAATGTCTCAGGGAGTGATGAGTCTACTCTGAGGAGACGATTTCTGAACAAGAAGATGGCTGAGAATAGAACCTAGGGACATCAATATTTAAGTGGCTGGGGACAGGAAGGAGAGTGAGGACAGGGAGGGTACTACCCCTCCCCAAGGCCCATTCCAAGCCTGCAGCAGGCATGCCTGCCCCAAAAGCCTCCTCCTCAAGATCTCCTCAGCAACAGGACAACCCACTGCCTAGCCACTGCCCTCCTCCCTCTGCCCCGAAAGCTTTGGAGCTAGCCTCTGCTTCCTGATTACACATGGCACCTTGAGAATGGGGCAGCATCTGCGGGGTGCAGGGAATTCGGGGAGGCAAGCTCAGGCCTTCCCCACTTGAATTAATGCAGGAAAGAAGAGAGGCTGTGGAGCCAACACAGAAGGGACCTGGGGGCCCTCCCTCCCAGGGGACCAAGTTACTTACTGAACTGGATCCTCCCGCTTAAAGCTTAACAGGCTTCACTCCACTGACAAGTACTCAGGGCTTCTCCTGCCTCCTTTCCCCTCCCTATACAAAGAGTCAGGATGGTCCAGGTTCCTGTGGGCCCTACACTGGCCCCACTTCAGCCTGGAAGCTAATTCCTGTGTGCAGCAGGTGGCAAGCAGTCTAAATGACATCATCTCACTCGGGCGACCGGATGCCCTGAGCTCCACAGGGGCCAGGCAGGGTGCTTGACCCCGGGAATAAAGCAGTAAGATGCACCCCTTCCTGCTCTGGAAGCCTACACTCCCCTGGGGAGCACATCCATGGTCAGCATGCTTTACCATGCTTTATCCGTGCACTGCCTGGGACTCGCACTCTCATGCACAGTAGAGGCATGTGCAGTGTGCTGCAGGAGAACACTGAGCCCCGGCACAGCCCACCAGGTACGTGATATTTCTCCCTGGTCTGCAGATGGTGAGGCTCGGGGGCTTCAAGTGACTCATCCAAGATTACAGAGCTATTTAGAGGTCCTCTGACCCTGTACCTCCTGGTGTCCCAATTATTTCATGGGGCCAGCCACCACAGCTGTGACGGCCACACCTTGTCCATCTGTGGCCTTGCAGCCTCTTTACCCCACTGCACCCAGGCCCTCTGTGACTCTGATATACCAGTCACATAATGGATTGCCTTTGTCCCAGTGTCATGCCAGGTGCATCAGGAAGCTCCGGCTTCTCTCAGAGCTGCTGGGTGTGGGGCTGCGGGAGAAATGCTCACCCCCGAGGCAGCCCTACTTCAAGCCGATTCCTTCCCTCTCGGTCTCCTCATCGCCGGAGTCTGGAGACCCAGGGCTTTCAATCCGCATCCCGCTGCCTGCAGATGTCTCTCCCAGGTCTGTAAGGGATTCTCAGTCAGGCACAGTTGTGTCCACATGCTCATTCCCCCTCCGAAAGTCCTTCATGTGGTTCTTTTGTCCTCACAGAGACAGTTAGCGTTTCAGTAGCAATTGTGAAAATGGATGGAGCTAAGTCAAATCTGATTTTCTTTGGGAAGAAAATCGAATTCTCCACTTTGTGAGGCAGGCAGAGATTAGAAGGAGGAGGACCACGAAAATGCAACTAACCCAGGGTGGGAGGGCCAGAACCCCTGAGGGACGGGGGAGGAGAGCCGTGTAGCCAGGCAGGGTGCAGGGTACAGCCGCTGAAGACAACTGAGCGCCTCCCACCTTTAGGCCTCCAGACTTACCGTGGACACCAAGTCCTCCAAGTTGAGATTCAGCCTAAGCCAGGAGACCACTGTGAATTGTTTATTCATTTCAGTTTAAGATCTGTAAGCTCTGTAGCCTTCCTTCTCAGATTGAGGCCACCAAAAAGACATTTCTGGTGGGAAACACTTTCCTAGGGGTCTGGGAGGTGAGGAAGGAGAGACAGCCAAGCTTCTAGAAGCGGCCTGTGGTGGCAAAGCCAGCCTGCTGTGTGCAGGGAGAGTGGCCAGCTGGCCTCCACAGGGAACAGCCACAGAAGCTGCCTCTTCTGGGGCCACACCCAAATGCACAGGAGCCCTTGCTGTTTCTGTCAATCATTTCACGAACAAGGATGGAGTGGTTTTTATGGATCAGGCTCCATGCTAGGCACTGGGAATTCAAAGCTAAGTCTCTGCCTTTCGGGGCACTCCATCTGTCAGGGAAGATGAACATATCCAGATGAGCCAAGGTAGGCTATGCAAAGATCTGTGTTGGAGGCGTGTCCCAGAAGGTAAGGCGGCTCGGAGAAAGAAGCAGTTGACCTCCCTGTGTGAGTGAGTGAGAGGTAGAACTGTTCAAGAGCCGGGACATCACAGCCAGGTCTTAAAGGATGAACAGGAGTTTTGCAGGAAGAAAGTGGAAAAGCAATGGCACAAGGAATGGCAAAAGCAAAGATGCAGGGCACAAGAACACATGGCATGCGTAAGCCAATACAGAGTTTTGCTAGGAGAAGGGAAATGATAGGAGTGGGAAGAAACAGCTGGAAAGGCAGGCTGGAGCCTCTTATAAAGAAGCATCTTGTGGCTGGGTGCAGTGGCTCACACCTGCAACCCCAGCACTTTGGGAGGCCGAGGCGGGCGGATCACTTGAGGTCAGGAGTTCGGAACCAGCCTGGCCAACATGGCGAAACCCCGTCTCTACTAAAAATACAAAATTTAGCCAGGTGTGGTGGCACATGCCTGTAATCCCAGCTACTCAGGAGGCTGAGGCAGGAGAATCGCTTGTACCCAGGAGGTGGAGGTTGCAGTGAGCCAAGATCACGCCACTGCACTCCAGCCTGGGCAACAGAGGGGGACTCCATCTAAAAAGAAAACAAAGGAGGCATCTTGAGCAGTTCAGACTTTTTCATAAAGCCAGCAGGAGAGCCCCAGAGAAGTCCAGGGAAATTTCTGCGAAAAAAATGTAGAAAATATGTCAGAGATCTTTCATGAATTTGTGAGAGATTTGAGACTTATCAGCTCCCCTAGAATCACTGAATGTCAGAGCTTTAAGAAACAAGAAAGTCCATATTTGTGGTTGTCAGGCTGGGTTCAGTGGAGCCTTGGGGTTCCACAGAAGGGCCTTAGAGACCCACACTGGGATGCCAGGGGTTAGAATGGAGGGAGGGCACTCAGAAGGGCATTCTCCAGGGCCCTGTCCATTGCAGTCCACGTGTTTCCATGCTTATCTTTATAGATTTGCTTTGATTCATTCAAGAAGTATTTATGGGGCATCTCTTCTATTTGGGTTATTATAATTTGATTGGAAAACTTACATCATCAGAGAAGCTGGGGGTGAAAGTTATTGACACAGACCAACTGCCTAATTCACAGATAAGGAAACTGAGACTCAGCAAAGTGAAGCAACTTGACCAAAGTCCCTCAGGGAGTTGGTGGCCAATCCTGACGCCTCCCCCCATGCTCTCTGTAGTTTCTGGTCCTGCCTTTGTGCAGGCTGGACCCAGGACACAGAGCATCACCAGCCCGGCACATCCAGTCCAGCAGCAGCCTTGCAGCGAGGGCAGAGCAGGCTCAGGGTCCAGCCTGCAGCAGTGCACCCTGACAAGCCTCCTCCAGACAAGGATGGCCTCTACCACCATCATCCGAGGAAGGCAGGAAAGCTACTGAGCACACACACACACTCAGAAGAAGGTGAGGACAGCCAGCTTGGGGATGAGCAGGGGCAAACCCATGGGCCTCATAACATTTTTGTTTATGGACAGGCAACAGTGAGATGTATGGAGATGTCAAGAAGAAAACGCCCATGCGGGTGTTAGCACCGTTCCCAAACCATGACGGATTCCTTTGTGCCCAAAGTCAGTGAGTCAGGCCACTAATGCATAGGGCACTGAAATGAACCCTTTTGTTTTGCTTTGATTGCTCCTGATAGCGCACTCTGCCAGAGATATCATATCTTTGATCTCTCGGCACTGATGTTAAGTCTCTGGAGCACACTAGCATCTCCTTGAGATTAATTCTTCAAGGCATACAAGGCACCACGCTGTCCTCTCCCATACATCACACTGGGTCACGTGACTTTCTGGCCTGCTGCCTCAGTGGTTACCCACAGGCTTAAGAAATAACCCCTAATGTCCTGCCTTCTCCTGGCCACCTCTCACCTAATACCCACATTGGTTAAAACCCCATTAAGCAGGCACCAGAAGATAGGCCTTTGGTTCCTGACTCGGCCACTTTCCACCTAAACCCCTCACCTCTCTGAACCTCATTCTCCTTATCTGAAACACCGAAATAAGAATATCTACTTCTGCACCTAGCACACTACCTGACACAAAGTCAGGTAGTGAATCATTAAGTGAATGATTAATTAACCAGTTGATCTGTGATAAAGAGGAATGCAGGAAATTTGTTTTTATAGTTATTCAAAATCTATTAGTAAGAACCCTTGGCCCATAGGCAGGTCTAATGATCCTAACCCTTATCTAATAGTAAGAACCCTTGGCCCATAAGCAGGTCTCAGTCTTGCTTCCCAATCTCAGCATTCAAAAGATGCCTCATTGGAATTCAAAAAGGAAGAGGGAAGTTTTAAGAAGGAAGGCAGCTAAAACTACACCTGAATTCACTCTCAACATGACATATCTACAGAACAGCTGAAGAAACTTCTTCACCCCTCAGGGATAGAAACGTGTTGCTCCAGCTGGAAATTCATGGCGCCCACCCATCTCAAGGGCAGTCCCTCCCAGATCCTGCCTGGATGTTTGGAGAGAGCTGATAGGGAGTGACACGGCTCCAAACCTCCAGGGTGTCCATCTGCTGGCTCACTCACTCTGCATCTTGTCCATAAGAGACATGAGCTATGACAATAAGTCTGCTTGTGTATGTGTGTGGGTGTGCATGGATCTGTGTGTGTACTAGTTGGGGCCTGTCTTAGGATCAGGTTAGCATATTATAGCACAGGTGTTTAAAAGAAAATGAACCAACCTCCGGAAGACAGAAATAAGAAATCTTACATAGAAAGCGATCTTCTCCTTGCCATAGCAGAAGCAACCTGCCTCTAAAGGGTGAAATGGGGGTGATGTTCTTCCCCACATTGTCTCTTAAGTCAAGTGGGAACAGTTGGGGTAGGTGGTGATCTGCATCTCTATCTCCAGAAGGAGACTTGGTTTTGACAAAGAGCCAAGCAAGACACAAAGGCTCAAATGGAACAGGCTCAGCATTTCTCTTTTCATGTGTGGCCTTGGAGCTGCCTACACCTCTTTTAATCATCATGGAGCTTATGAAAGCAATCAGATCATCAGTCTAGTTTTCTGCAATTATGTTCTTGAATAGAAGAAAATTCCTAAAAACCTTAGGCAGAGAGAAAACAATGATGGTTTTTACCTTCATTTAAAGTATTTTGAGTATTTTGTTGATTGTTGGACTTCTTCCCAAGTTCCGAGTCACAACAAGAATCTGTGCAAGTCTTTTTCTTCCATCTTTCCTTCTTCCCTTCTCTTTTCATATTGTACCATTTATGTAACTCAATGAAAATTAATTCTGCATCT
The DNA here is from genome assembly GCF_008728515.1 of Papio anubis. Lineage (NCBI taxonomy): Eukaryota > Metazoa > Chordata > Mammalia > Primates > Cercopithecidae > Papio > Papio anubis. The sequence continues at coordinate 8,077,364 of NC_044987.1, forward strand.
ATTATTATGTAATCATGGTCTAGGTACTAGGAATATAAAAGAATGACACAGTCATTACTCTCAAAAATCTTACAGTATAGAAGAGTAGAAAATGTTATGTTTGCTGAAGTTGAGATCCACTAAGGCCTTTATTTTAAAAGCGTAGAGGAGAAGGGTTTAGGAAATGCTTTCTTGCCTACTAAGGGAGGTGTGAGGTAAATGTTGGCACCAGCTGCTTAATGATGCCACAGAGCATGTGTGTCTGGAGGCCGAGGAGAGTTGATTTTTTAAAATTGTTACCTCTTTATGCTAGAGTGAAATGAAACAGAGCCTGTCCCCTCCCTTCTTTGCCTATTTCTAGCTTCCTCTCCACAGCTCCCACTAATGCTGTGTTCTCTGGCTCAGCACTGTTCCCTTTGCCTTTCATTCTACTCCACAAACATAGCTTAGCCCCTACTAAATGTGTGTATGTCTCTGCTAGGAGGGCTGTGAAGGTTTCAGTGGGGGAAATCCAGCTCCGTATGCTAAGAACCTGCAATGTGCCAGGCTGCAGGCTCTGTGATATATGCCTGGGACAGAGACAAACCACAGTCCCCACCCACTTAATCTCAGTCAAGTGGAGAGTCCAACATGTGTCAAATACCTCAATACCGACCGTACACTATGTGCAGCCACAGAAGACTGTAAGAAGAATAGATGAAGAAAGGTCAGTTCCATCGTGGGAGACAAAGGATGGTTTCAAGATAGAGGTGACACTCGAAGCTTACCATCTAGTAAGAGAAATGAGATTTTGTGCAGAAATCCCCATGATGCAAAGGAGTGCTTCCTGAAAAGTGATATTTGAGCTAGACCTTGCCAATGAATAAAATTTTCAACATTCATTCGTTCATCCAACAGATATATACTGAGTAGTTAATGTTTTCCCAGATAAGGGGGAATGTAGTAATTTAGAAGAGAGACAAACATCCTTGCCCACACGGAGCTTACATTCCAGTGGAGAAGACATAAAGTACATGACATACATGAGTTAGAGCATGGCTCAGCACATTTTTCCTGGAAAAGGCTAATCACTAGTAAGTGAATATTCTAGTCTTTATAGATCTTGTGATCTCTTTAGCAACTACTCAGTTTTGCCATTGTGGCATGAAAGCAGTCATAGACAATACATACATGAATAAGCATGTCTGTGTTCTCATAAAACTTTATTTACAAAAACAGGGAGTGGACTGAATTTGGCCCCAAGGGTCATCGTTTGCCAACCCCCGATACAGTGTAAGGTAGATAGTCAGAAGAGCTAAACAGAAAACATAAATCAGGAATAAATAAATACATACAAGAAATGTTGGAGAAAGGGCTTCAAATTTCAGTAGGGAAAAAAAATCCCCAAAAGGTGAATGAGACTTCCTGTAGGAAGTGAGGGAGTGAACCATGCAGATGGCCAGGAGAAGAGCCTTTTGGGCAGAGGGAACAGCTAGTCCAGACCCCAGGGAGTGGAATGAGTCTGCCAAGTTCAAGTGTCAGCTGAGGGCTGATGACTGGAAACCGGATGTTTTCAGGCAGATAGACTGGGATGGAGGAGAGAAGTGACAGCAGGTGCTTGAGGAACAGTTTGGCAGGAGCATGAGGTGTATATGGTAGAGTTATAGACAGAAGACAAGGCTGGAAGTGGAAACCATGACATATCATTGGGAGCCTTGACTGCCATGCTAAGGGGTCCTGACATTGTTCATAGGGAAGGACTTCCCTGAGAACCCTTCTCTTCTGACCAGAGCACTCACAAATGGTTCCAGAACACAAACAGGCTTTTGGACTGTGAGTCACCATCCCGGTATCAGCCACATGGAGCTGTCCTACGTCAGGGACTGTGCTGGTGACCCAGATGGCTCTGCACAGGTGTGAAGCTGCAGCTGTCCCTCCAAAGCACCCTGTTATCATCCTTCCTTCAGTATCAGGGCCTCCTTGCCAGACCCTAGGGGAGAGTGCAGTTATGGGGACTCAAGCTCTTCCCCTGACTTCTCTCAGCAAATCCAAAATAAAGCCTTGGCCTTCAGTCTCTGTCTTCTTGAGCAGGCTTCTTTGCTATTGCCAGAGAAGCACCTACTCTGTGCCATGCACTGTGTTAGATGTCTTGCGTGTGTTATCTTATTTATTCCACGTGATTTTTTTTTTTTTTTTTTTTTTGAGACGGAGTTTTACTCTTGTTGCTCAGGCTAGAGTGCAATGGCGCATCTTGGCTCACCGCAACCTCTACCTCCTGGGTTCAAGCAATTCTCCTGCCTCAGCCTCCCGAGTAGCTGGGATTATAGGCATATGCCACCATACCCACCTAATTTTGTATTTTTAGTAGAGACAGGGCTTCTCCATGTTGGTCAAGCTGGTCTCAAACTCCCGACCTCAGATGATCTACCCGCCTCGCCCTCTCAAAGTGCTGGGACTACAGGCATGAGCCACCACACCTGGCCTCATGATTCTTTAAGGAAGGTGCTGTCTTGTGGAAACTGAGGCTAAGCACAATCAGTGTCTTCCCCACAGTCGAACCAAATGAGAGCCAGAATTTGAGACTAAGTCAATCTAGTCTCAAAGTTCTTTCCAAATCGCCATGTCGTTTCTCATTCAATCTGTCTCAGAAAGCACTTTGGCTCCCAGCCAAAATTGTTCTCATTTCAGGGCTCCCTCCCTTGCCAGCTCGGCTGGTGCCCAATTAGCTTCTTCCCTAGGAATCCCAGTTTCTCTCTCTCCCCTCTCTCAAGCACATGAAATAGACCTTTCTCCCAGACTGTTCCCCGCCCCCACCCTTTAACATATGACTCCAGATCTTCCTGCTCTCCTCTGCCCTTTACTGGACGCTCTTCTCCTCCAGGTCCCCTCACTATCTTCCCCCACCTTCTCCCAGGCATCCTCTTCAATGCCAGCCCTACAGCATCACCTGCGTGTCCCCTGGCCCAGCCACAAGCCAATTCCTTTCTCTCTCATGAGGGTGATCATGTGTCTTGGCCTGTGCCTGCGGCCCTAACATAACTATTATAACTCTCATTCACTCTCAAGAGTGTCTGTGTCTGGGTGCTGAATATCTTCACCTACCCTGGGCATGGGAGTGAACACTAATTTAAACCCTCAGATCTAAGTTGAAAATAATTTTGTTTTTTGCAATTTTTCACCCACCTAATATTTTTACTTCCTTAGATGCACCCTGCAATGTAGCATATTTCATCCAGGCCTGATTTTTAACTAGAGTGGTAAAATCCTTCTTTGAGGGATTTGGGATTTCACTGACATTTAGAACTTCATATCTCCAGGGAATCAGGCAGATACAGCCCCACCATGCAAACACAAAACCTCCTGCATGCAAACACTACCATGAGGGCTGGTGGGACAGGCAAGGACTGCAGAGTCTCACCAGGTCCAAATCCATCCCCTCAGCAAATATTTATTTGGCACCTACTATTCTGAGCACTGGAAAGATATAGTGGACAAGACAGATTAAGCCCCTGTCCTCAAAGAGCTTACATTCAAGTGGGAGCTCAGACAATTTACAAATAAATATATGCTATGTCAGGCAATAAGTTCAATGAAGAAACATAAGACAAAGTCAAGAGGCAGGAAAAATAGTAAGGACCAAGAAGCTGAAGAGGAGCCTGCAGGTTGGCTTGAGAAGTGGCAAGGAGGTTAGTTCAGCAAAAGCAGATGAGTCAAAGGGGAATGGGTAGGAGCTGAAATCAGAGAGGCAGAGACACCAGACCCTGACCCTAAGCCATCGAAAGTTTGGAGAGAGGAGCGATTGGATTCAACTGACATTGCTACATTGAATAAGGATGGCTCCTCTGGCCACTGGATTGAGAAGAGGCTGAAGCAGGGAAGAAGCAGGGTGTCTCTCAGGAGCCTCATCAGATGCAAGGTGATACTGTCTTGGACCAGGGTAGGGGCAGCAGAGATTGTAAGAAGTGGTCATTTTCTGGATAAAAGATTGAATGAGAAGCATGAAGGAAAGGCATCAGGGATGACTTCTAATGTTGTGGCCTTGGAAGCCACCAAAGGAAGCCTAAGTTGCCATTGGCTGAGACAGGGATGATTTTGACAGGGTCTGGAGGGAGGGGCTGTGTGGCAAAGGCAGGAGTTGGCTGTGGATGAGTTACATTTTAGAAACCTAGGAGACGTTCAAATGGAAATGCCCAGCAAGGAGGTAGACTTCAGCATGCGGGTGGAACAAAAGCCATGGGACTAAGTAAGATCACCCAGGCAGTGAATGTAGACAGCCTGGAGAAGCCCTGAGGTCCTCCAACATTTGGGAATAATAGAGATAGGGAGGAACTAACAAAGGAGATGGAGAAGGCGTAGCTGTAAGAGTAGACCCATAAGAGATTGCTTTCCCAGAGGCTAAGAGAAGAAGGTGTTCTAACATAAGAGCTGGCCATTTGTGTCAATAAGGAGTTGACCATTGGATTTGTCAACATGGAGTCATTGGTAATTTAGGAAGAAGCCGTTTCAGTGGCTTACTTTTAGATTTGAGACAAAACCACAATAAGTGGGTTACCGAGCATCGGAATGAAGGGAAATGCGTTCGTCTAGATGGAGACAGTGAGAGACAGCTCTTTTGAGTTCTGTAAAAGAGAACACAGCAAAGGAGCTATAGCAGGAGGAAAACAAACATTGAGAAAGCTTTCTCCATTAAAAAAAAAAGTTAGAGATACTACAGCATATTTGTAAGAAGATGATTAAATAAAGGGGGAATGATGACTCTGGAGGGAAAGGAGACAAACGTGTGGATCAATGCCCTTGAGTGGGAGAAGCGGGCTGGGATTCAGCATCAGAGAGGAGGGCTTGGCTTCCTGGGGCAGAAAGACTCAGTGAGGCTCCCTGGTATCATATCAATGGGGCTCCTGGCCGGGGTGGTGTGACCCTAATCCTTAGCAGCTCTGCCCATGGCTTCCCTGCCCCTGGTGAACTTGGCAAATCACTTATTGTCTAATTCTCAGGTTCCTCATCTTAAATATTAACTTACCATGCCCACGGCAAATGATTACTGTTGAGAGTAAATAAAATATGTGTAAAGCACAGCACTTATCCTTAACAAGTTAAGGCTAGATCCTTTCTACCTTCTTTCCCCAGTTTGCCCTCCAGCATTTCTCTGAGGACTTCTGACTCATCCAGAGAAACTTGGATGGCCCTTCCGCTGCTAATGCTGCTTAAAGGCCAGCAGGGCCAAAAGCAGGCACAGCCAAGTGCTTCCAGTGCCCCCAAACACCCCCGTCCTTATATTTGTCTCAATAGCTTAGTGTCTATGATTTGGTGAGTCATCTTTCTATGGCAATTTTTCATTTCCGTGCAGCCTCTTGGAGTTGGGTTCCGCAACTTGCACCTGCATGCAGCTAGGATCTTCAAAGAGCTGCTTCCCACTGAGTGAGCCCAGCCAGGGAGCCCCTCCCTCAGAGCCACAGCACAGAAGAGGTGGGTGTCTGGCTGCAGTTCTGGGTGGGCCCCGCCTGCCTGAGCCTGAGGCAAAGGGCAGAAATGTGGCTGCAGGAGATGGAAGGGTGTGAGAGAGCCCAGAGCTGGGATGCAAGCCCTTCTCTCAGCCCAAAGTCTGGTGATGCTGCCTTGCCCAGTTAGGAGATCACTGAATCTCTGACCCAGAAAGACAAAGCTCTTGCCATGAGGAAAGGGACGTTTTAACTTCTATCCACGAACCTCCCAATGAAAAAATGTAAAGTTCTGTCAAAACAGGTTAGCATATTAGCAATCACGGCTCACTACCATCTGTATTTGTTCCATTTGTGCCATTTATGATGGTTATCCACATTAATTATTTCACTGCTAAAGTCCCTTCTAATTTCTGAACACTGTTATTTCTAAGAAAGATGGATATTAAATATGCCACACATCAGCGCAGGGTGGCATTACAGCATGCCATTAAGTTCAGATGCTGAGACTCAGTAGAAAATCATTTTGCTATTTGTAATTGCAATAAAGTGTTTTATGTTGTGGCTCAACATGAAGAATAGCACTGATGGAAACTGACTTCTTAGTTTGGCAATGACCCTGAACTCACTAAAACAGATGAGAACCACTAGGTGGGGGTGACTGGCCAGCAGGAGGACAGAGATGAGTCAGGACGGAGGAGAAGGTGTGTGGTGACAGCCGTTCCCAAGCCTGGCCACGCCAACCTGCCTGAGCAGAGTCTACAAGGAGCAGTTCCCCGTGAGAACTTCCAGAGCATTTAAGTCAATAGATCTAGGGTAAGGAGCAGCCAACAGCTGGAACATTCTATCACTGCTGGTTCACATAGCCACTTGTACAACAGTGGCACCTTCAGAGCAGTGATCACTGTCAAAGTACCTGAGCTTATAAACTATAATCACACTTCCACTATTTCATTAAATAACATGACAGCCTTGGATGGGAGCTGTTATTGTTAACATATCCAAGACACCATAGAATAATTAGCTTCCCTCCTAACTCCCAACCTCAGCCTCCCAAAAGGATACCAGTGGGTTCAACAGTTAAAGTCCAGGGAGGACAACCTTGAAGGTAAGGACCAGCGTGAAGGTCTAAGGAAAGCAAAGGAAGCTCCCTCTGTGGTGTTCTTTGTTGTAAAGTGATGTTTGAGATGGTGATCTGACCTGGGTGAGGAAGGATCAAATGCTTCTTCCAGATCCCTTCCGGTTCAAGCACATGTTCATCCTCCCATTGGTCATTCATCTGTCAAAAACGCACCCAACCAGCTCAGCATGCACTGAGCTCTATGCCTGCCCTAGGCTCAGCCCCACCTTCCCCGGTAACCAGAGCAAAGAAGTCAGCAGCCGCAAGCCAGGGAAAGGAAGCAAAACAGGCACCCACTGCAAATAATGGGTGGATCCCATCTAGATGAGGTCCAGGATCAAATGAAAATCAGCTGGCGTGAATCAGCTGTTACTCTCCCCCACACCTGCCCGCCACACACACACACTCGCACTCACACTCAGGCTAGCAAATACCTTCTTTGACTGATATGGCCAGTTTTTAGATGAATTTGGCTGTTTCTTCTGGGGAGATAGCTCCCCCTGGTGTTTGGAGGCCCAGGTTTTCACAGGCCCCAGTGAGTGTCCCCAGCAATCTTCTGTGCTCAACCAGTATCACTTAGATGGGAGCTAGAGACCCATAAAAGTCAGTCCCTGCCTGTTTCCCTGGGATATGGCTGAGCTGTGTCATCTGAAACTGCCTTTGTCTCCTGAGCTCCAATGCTAACCTCCCTACCTCCTCAATGCTGTGGTTCTGGGCAAAGTTGTTGAAACTCTCACAGCCCCCATCCCTCACCTATAAAAATGCGGGAGATAACACCAAGGCAGTGTTAGCGTGAGATCAAATAATAACGAAATGGCACCTAGCTCAATGCGTGACACCTAGCAGGTGCTCCATACATACTAGCTGCTTTGCTCTTTTTAGTTTAAGGGTTTCAAAATCTTGCTTTCCAGCTCCCTCCCTTCCCCTATTTTCCTCCCCCTCCCTCTTCTTCCCAAATCTTCACCCTAACCTTTCTCTTTCTTTCATAGCTCCCTCCTGTCTGTATCTCCTTCTCCCCTCCTGTCTCCCTCTCCCTCTCTCCATCTCCTTTCTTCTTTCTCCTTCTTTCTCATCACCTCTCGCATTCCCCCTCACCTCCCTGTCTACCTCTTTTTCCCACAGCTCTTCCTCCGCCCTTCTCCTGCCCAATCTCGTGCCTAAGAACTAACATTGGGTGTACGGAGGGTACTCTCCAAAGATAAATTGCATCCTGTGCTAAGTCAGAGAGGAGCCATTTTTCCACTAGTCAATAACACTGCAGATTGCTCTTGTATTCTTCAGAGGAGCACCAAGGGCTTTTCTGCGTACTTGACAGTGGAACACTGGCCCCTCTGCCACCGTGTTCATCGTGGGTGGTGTTTGAACATTCTCTGTCTTCCCTCTTGCTCTTGTGTGTTCTCTCTGATGTTTGCCTCCCCCGTATTCTCTTTTCCTCCTTTGCCTGCCCTCTCCTTATTTCTAATCTCATTTTTTCTCTTCTCTTTTGTACGTTTCATGTGCTGTAGTCCCTTTTCCTCTTGTTTTTGATTTGCAAAATGGCCCATGTTCTCCTATATTCCCAAACTGCATTTTCTCAAGCAGCCTGCAATATTTCTTCCCTGTCACTGTAAAAGCTTTTTCATCTCCATTTGGAGGCATTTGCCCTGATCATTTCTTTCCTTAAGATCACAGTGATGAGCCCATGTGGTCTTGAGCTGTCAACAATCCACAGGAAAGGAGAGCACTGACTTAAAACTTGCATTTTAATTTGGAGACCCCCTCAGAGGCTGGCCAGGGCAGAGCGGAAGTACAGCAACTGGCCCAGAACGGCCCCGGTTGTGCACTGAGATCTTTGGGAAGATCTGAAAGGAAGGAACCTCAAAATGCTGAATAGTTTTCTTCCCCCACAAAACAGAGGGGGATAGGGTGAGTAGCTCAAGACTGCTTTTCTCAACCGATTTCTTCCTTTACACAGTTCCCTTGAAAGAGGAAACAAACAATTATCAGGTGACAAAACAGAGACTCTATCAGTTGTCTGGGCATTGTCACGGGGTGAAAGTGTCATGGGATTGCACAGGAACCTAATCGTTAGGAGTGTGGAGTCCCCAGCCACGCAGCCACGCAGAAAGGTGGGCTGTGAGTTTAGAATGTGAGAAAAAGAGGAAGCCTGAGTCTTCATCCCGTGGCTTGAGGCCCGGGGTGCCTGCGGTGGGGAAGCAGGAGGAAAGTCCATGGAAGTAAAACTCCGCTGATCCCCCAGAAGGGGCCTCCTTCTCTATGGTGGGATTTGGTACATGTGCTCCCACATGGAGCAGCTCAAGGATATCCCACATCTTCCCTCAAAGCAGACCCAGAGACAAGGATTCAAATGCAAGTAGTTTGTTTCAGGAGGTGATCCCAGGAAACCCTGGTAGGGGAGGGAGGAAGTGAGTAGGAAAGGAAGGAAAGATGCCAGTAAAGGATTCATCATCATGTAGATACCACTGTGTGGGACTGGCAGTCAGCCCACCGTGCAACTCTGGGACATGGCATACTCCCCACGGAGAAGTGAGGAAATTGGGGCATTTATCCCCACCAGCTCCACACCCATCATATGTTGAGGGCTGCCTCCCAGGACAGAAACTCTCCAGCACATGCCATTTGCCCAAGACAGAATAAGCATGTTCCCAAATGCCCCCCATCACATCTCCCCGACTCCATCACACCTGCCGTCCCACAGAAAATCACAGGCCTTAGCACAGGTGCCTTCCGCATGTCTAGTTGAATGCTAAGAGGCTGTGGCCAGGGCTGCAACAACATCAGGGCTTGGCCTGGGCCACATGCTCCCCTCTTTATGCTGCTCTAGCCCAGGGGTCTACAGCTTCTACAAAGAGCCAGAGAGTAAATACGTTAAGCTTTGCCACCAGAAGGTCTCTGCTGCAACTCCTCCATTGACTCTGCCAGTGCAGTGTGGCAGAGAGGCCAGAGCTGTGTAAGGCAGGTAAGGTGCTCTAGGTACAAAATTGAGGGAGGCACTGACCGTCAGGGCTGTGGCTTGTGCACCACCCTGGGTGTGAGGGTCTCCCTCAATGTTGCACCCTGGGCACCTCCCTCTCCCCTCCCCAGTCCTGGCCCTATGTGATGCAAAAGCTGCAGTACCCAATACAAATGCAGAGGGCGTGGCTGTGTTCCAACAAAACCTCCTTTACAAAAACAGTCAGGGAATCAAATTTGGTCTGCAGTCCTTAGCTGACCCGCCCTATCTAGCCAGACTGGTCTTTTAGGTCCTCCAAGCCCTATGCTCCCCCTGCACCCCATTTTCAGATGCTGTCCCGTGCTCCCCACTCATCACCTCACCTGGATATTTCCTACTCGCCTGTTAGCCTCAGGTCAAACATCACCTCTTCAAGGAGATCTCGCCCACTTCTGGCCAAGTCAGATCCCCCTACAGAATCCCACACCCTCCACTCTCCCTCAGTGCACTTATCACCATGGTAATTGCATAGTTAATTGTGTCATTTGTTGTTGAATGTCTGTCACCCTCTGTAAAATGTACATTCCCATCAGTTACCAGGGACTGTTGCGTCTACTTCCTAATAAGCCTGGAATCTTTCGCTCCTCACCACCCAGCGCAGCCCTGACCCAGGCCTTCATCATTTCTTACCTAGGTCCGCAACAGCCTCCTGCCTGATCTTCCTGCATACCTCAAGGCATCCTGGGGCTCCCCATTATCTTCATGAGGACGTCCAACCTTCTAAGAATGGCATAAATAGCGCTTCACATCTGGGGCCCTGCCCCTAGCTCTGCCCTCATCTCCTCCCCGCCTTGGCCCACTCGCTTTGCTTCAGTGATGCTGCCCTGCCCATTGTCCCCTGCTTCCTAAATGCATGAGGCTCTCTGGTTTCCAGGCCTTTGCATGGGCTGTGACCTCTGCGTAGAACTTCCTTTCTCCCTTTCTGCACATCCCAGCATCAGTCTGCACCATCAGCTCCCCTAAATGGCCTTCTCAGACCATTCGTCCTCACAGCCCCAACTCTTCCGGTCTTGGTTAGGAATCAGCAATGTGGGCTTCCACAGCCCCCTGTGCTTCCTCAGTTTCAGGTTTCTCACACCTTGCTATAGCTGTTTACCTATCTGCCACTCTTATGAGAGAATGAACACCCTGAGACCAGGAACCTAGCACCCAGCACCCAGTGCCTAGCACCTAGCACCCAACATTCAACACCTAGCACCTAGCACCTAATACCTAGCACCACACCAGGGCTTAGAAGGCACTCAATAAATGTCTCGTACATGACCAAAAAGCCTTGGACACCTAAACTGTGGTTTCTTTTCAGTGACTAGTGGGGGGATTTAAATGGCCTCTGGACCGTTTTTCATCTTGTAGGAGGAACAAGGATGACAAAAACGGGTCGTGGCCAAAAACACTATCTCCACCTACTTTTCTCTGCTGGTAGCTTTCAGGTTGTCGCCAACCTCAGAAGGCCACAGTACCAAACTTAAAGGCCCTACCCCCTTTCCCTCCTCTTGAGACTCATGCCATGAGTGGAAAAAGCTGTGGCGCATGACCCTCACCTGCCTGCGTCCTGGCTCTGAGGGAAAGGTCCCGCACCCGGAGAATGAGGTGGCAATATAGACCTCCATCTTCTCTTCTCCTCCCACATCCCTAGGAAAAGGGGGCAAGCCTGCATTGACCAGAACGCAAGGGCTGACGAGGTGGAGCAGGCAGCAGGGGTGCCCCAGATTGAAGAGGCGTGGCCTTTCCCCGGCACAGCAGCATCTGGGCAGAGGGCTCTGAGGGGCTCCGTCCTCCCAGACCCTGCCTCACTCAGAGAGGCCCCCTTAGGAGTTGCTTTGATAAGTGAGGACAGCCCCAGCCCCCCGAAATACATGTGCGCACGTGCACACACACACACACACACACACACCACACTCGCCCTTATCTGGAGCACACATTTCCTTCGGGCCCGGCAGCCAGCTGTACTGTCACTTTCGTGATTGCAGATAATTCGCATTCAAACAAACTCTGACTCACCAGAGACACAGAAAGAAAATGCTACTAGAGTAGGAAAGTCGCCGCGCGCTGTTTTGCTCTTCCCGTTCGTGGCATCTTTCACGTCGGAAGAGGACCACGGGGAGTGGGGCGTGGCTGGCTGACGGCAGAAGGCCCGGACCGCCTTGCTAAGAAACAGGAGGTCAGCGCCACTGCGGAGCGGCCTTCCTGGACCCCAGAGGAGTCGTTTCCAGTGGAGTGTCGGCTCTTTGGTGTCCCTGGAATATCTTGTTGTTAGGGATGTTCTGCTTTTTATAATGAAGCGGATCCCACCGCCGCCCATGCATCAGGCTCACCGGAGACAGGGCAGCGGGGAGGGGAGGCTCTGTGGCTTGAAGAAGCCCGTTGCTGGCACAGCATCCTCGCACAGTGGGAACTGATTAAAAATATAGATTCCTGAGCCTACCAAATTCTCACCTTACTAAATCAGACCTTTTGGCTCATTCCTACTAAGTTAGAATTTCTAGGGAACTGGACAGAAGTCTTTTTTGTTTAATTTTACAGCTAACATGATACTAATTCTGCTATTTGGGAACTACTCATATAATAAATTTTTGTTTGTTTGTTTTTTGGGTTTTTCTTTTTTGAGACGGAGTCTCGCTCTGTCACCTAGGCTGGAGTGCAGTGGCGTGATCTCAGTTCAATGCAACCTCTGCCTCCCGGGTTCAAGTGATTCTCATGCCTCAGCCTCCCAAGTAGCTGGGATTATAGGCGTGAGCCACCACACCCAGCTACTTTTTGTATTTTTAGTAGAGGCAGGGGTTTCACCATATTGGCCAGGCTGGTCTCAAACTCCTGACCTCAGGTCAGGCCTCCTGAAGTGCTGGGATTACAGGCTTATATAATAAATTATATCCAGAATTCTCTTTAAACTTGGGCGGTTATGTGCTCGCGCATCAGGCAGGACGGAGACTGTCATATTGCAGTAACTCCATTCCTTCTGCCACCCACTGGATCCATAAAAAGATGGAGCAGAGACTTCTCTCAGGATCCAAAAGCACTTTAGATTCTCCTGCAGTCACTGTTGGTAACCTGAATACTCAGAGTGTTTGATGATTCGTGGTTAGGTTGATTCGTGTAGACCGCAGATTTTTCTTGGGGGAAAGCGAACTTAGTTCTCCTTGTTCCAAGGAGGGGACACCTGAAACCTAGCGGCCCTTGGCTGTCCCGGCAGCCACCATCCTCATCACAGCCTGCACATTGTGAAGAGGCCTATCAGGTTGAGACTACAGTCATGCATTAATTAAAGTTTAATTAATTATTAAAGTGGTATTTATTGAGGTTTAGCAACTCCCAAATAAGATTCATGTTTGTGGCAGTTGTCAAACTGTAGTAGTTCTGTTCTTAATAATCAATTGTGATCTGCTTGACTTGGAATCGCTTTTCTTATTTAGCCTAAAACAAACCTTTATTTGAGACACTTAATTATAAGTGAGGCTGATTTGTTTTCCTTCGGGGCACCGGGGACTCTGAGTCCAAGTGGGATGAGAGGGGTCCCCAGCTGAGGACAGAGAAGGGGCTCCTGCCCTAGTATATATGGAGGGTGATGGTTATTCACAGGGTGCATCATTTAGCAAAATAGTTCTCCAAGCTTCCATCTGCATACACTTTAACTGGAGCTTTAAAGACTGCCTTCTCATCTCATTAGGAATCTCGGCATGCCATGAAGGGTTACTTGAATGCTATTGAACGGTGTTGGGAAGCTAAAGCTACTTCCCACTCAGGTACTTCCGGAACCACGCTGAACTTAAACAGGAAGAGGGGAGGGCTCAACGGGAAGAATAGGGTGCCACAGTGAGCTAGCTATCTCCCTTCTCTCCTCAGCTTTGTGAAGTCCTGTGTTCTGACCTCATGAGTTCGGTGAACACGCCCCCCTAAGACAAGGCACTGCTCCGAGAAGCCACCTGGTGGTCAGGGCCCTGCTGCCTGTGGACAGGTCTGGGGTCCACCAGTGCCAGCCCATCTGCTGATGGACACAGGGCAGAATAGTAGAATGAGCATGGGCTTAGTGAGGAGGAGATTGGGATTCCAGTGCCAGACTTGATACTCATTATGTATATCTCCTAGGAATATTTCTTTCCACCCTGAGCTTTGGATCTTATATCTCTAAAATGGCTGTGACAGTAACTTCCTGGCAGGCCATGTGTAAGGATTAGAGATAATGAATGCAGAATGTTCACAGAGTAACCTGGTGCTTGCTGTATAGAAGACGCTCAGTAAAGGTAGCTCACATCATTACCTACCGTCGTGCCCCGGTGCTCAGCCTCTCCAGCTCCCTTGGACAATGCCTGCCTGGCCTCTTGTATTAGTTTCCCTGGGCTGCTGTAACAAAATACTACAGTCCTGTGGCTTAAACAACAGAAACTTATTTTCTCACAATTCTGGAGGCAGGAGGTCTGAGATGGAGGTGTCTGCAGGGTTGGTTTCTCCTGAGGCCTCCCCTTGGCTTACAGATGTCTGCCTTCCCTCATCTTCACATGGTCTTCCCTCTGTACCTCTTAGTGTCCAAATTTTCTCTTTTTATAAGGACACCAGTTATGCAGGATTAGGACCCACCCTAATGACCTCATTTTCACTTAATCACCTCTTTAAAGACCCTATCTCCAAATATAGACACATTCTGAAGTATTGGGGCATATGAATATTGGGGGCTCAGGTGTTTGCTGTACTTTAGCCAGTTAGGCGTGAACTCTGTCTTTCCTGTTTGGCTGCATCTTCTACCCGGAGGTGCTGCCCCTCCACCCCTACTCCCAGGGAAGAGATAGGGCTGATTGGAACCCCAGAGGTCATCTTGGGATAGAGGAGATGATAAAGCCAAATAGTCAAGGCACCCATATTTTGGGGAGAGTTTTGAATGCCAGGAAGAGGACTTGAAATTGATCTAATAATCTCTTGACCTTTTTGCACAGTGTAGGCTCTGCTCTCCTTCTCTGTTGATCAGAAGGGATACGCTGAGTTTGGTGTTCTAGAAAGATCCACCTGGCCATGATAACACAGGCTGTCCTTGGTTGGGGGCAGAAACTGTTGGATTAGCACAGATCAGGACAGTAACATTGGGATAGAGAAGAAACCAATTCGAGAAACACCCTGAAGGAAGAAACACTGAGTTTAATGACAGTTTGGATATGAGGAGAGGAGGATGAAAAAGAAAGGGAGAGATCATAGCTGATCCTTTGGCCTTAGACCTGGCTTAGTGGTGATTGGTGCATTTGATAGAAACGGGAGCTGGAGAGCAGAGGGAGGAAGGTTAGTGAACTCCTCAGAGGTCATGCTGAATGTGTGGCAGGGCCCTGGAGGCCCTGGAGAAATGGGAGAGGAGGTCCCGGTCCATCAGCAAGGAGTGCCCAGCTGGGAGTGCCGTTCTTGGCTCTCTGGTTCGCTGGTGCCTCTTCTGGACATTGAGCTGCACACCCTCCTTCCTTCCCCACCCAGAACCCACGTGGGAACTGCAACTTGTTAATTAAGCTGTTGCTACTGATAGTGATGACTCCTGGTCTTGTGTGCCCTGGGCCAGGGTTTGAGATCTGAGATAAAGGACTCTATTTCCAGTCTTCCCCTCCAAAGAAAATAGGGTATTCACAGCTGAATTACCCATCTACTTCCCTATTTTCCAAGAGAAAAACAAATAGAATTCCTAAGCAGAGCACTTTTCTGGCTAAATGCCCTTGGTGAGGAAGACATTGTCATTCCAGTTTTGCTTATTCAGACTTTCTGAGCCTTCTCAGATGCTTGACTTCACATCCTCATTTTGCCCGCTTTGGTAGCAATATAACATTGTAAACTGCCAGGAAAAAGCAGCAGCACAGGCAGATGAGTTTTCAGGCGGCATGGATATTTCTGACTCCCTGACAAGGGAGTCCTTTCACATGGGAAAAGTCAGTGGAGGAGGAAGATTGGGTGTGTTTCTTTCTGATCAAATGGCACAGGGATACGCTGGGACCTATGGAGATCATCACCTGGTTCAGGGATAGGGAGGAGAGTACTGTCAATCGCCTGTTTCACCCTCCACCAACTTGACCCCACTACCCCATGTAATACTGCAAGTGAGTGAACAGGCAAGAGAATGAATGTATGGGGATGGCCAACAAAAAGAGAACTGCTTTCTCAGGGGAGGCAAGAAGGGTGAAGTTTTGGCCCAGAGTGGAAGAATTCCTAGGAAAGCCCAAAAAAAGAAGAAAAAGCTCATCACAAGGACCTAGAGGAAGCACTTAAGAGCCATTATGGGAAGGAATTTTTGTAGTCTGGGACCAATGACCCAGGGAAAGGAGACTTTCTAAAGAAGTGCTGAGAAGAATCCACAGGGTGAAAAGAATGAGTTAGATTAGAATTTAAATGGAAGCATTCTATCCAGGACTGGCAGTACAGGCTGAGTACCTTAGCCCCTGGCTCTAAGGGCAAACTGCAGTCTCAGAGGAAATGCAGACTGAAAAGGCTAAGAAGCAGCCTTCAGTATTGACATATGAACAGAGAGAGCAATGGACTGACATAGAGTATAGACATAGGCCCAAATATATACCTGGGCAGATAGTATATGACCAAGTAGTGTTTTGAAGCAGTGGGGGGATAGATCAATGATCAATGAAGGCTATGGGCAACTGGCCCAACATTTGTGGAGAAAAAATTAGACAGGATCCCTTCCTCACCCCTTGTAGCAAGACAAACATCCACTTGGATGAAAGACAAAACCATAAAATCAGACAAAAATAAAATGTGTCAGATGTATATGTGTGTGAGTGTATGCACAGTCAACAGCCAAAAAAAAAAGACATGGATGAGGTGTCTCACGTCTGTAATCCAAACACTTTGAGAAGCTGAGGTGAGAGGATCACCTGAGGAAAGGAATTCAAGACCAGCCTGGGCAAGGTCCCCATCTCTACAAAAACATTTAAAAATTAGCCAAGTGTGGTGGCATGCACCTGTAGTCCCAGCTGCTCGAGAGGCTGAGCCAAGAGGATTGCTTGAGCCTAGGAAGTTGAGATTACTGTGAGCTATGATTACCATTGCACTCCAGCCTGGGTGACAGAGTGAGTTCCCGTCTCTTTAAAAAAAAAAAAAAAAAAATCAAAAAACAATCTGTGGGAAAAAAAAAAATGTATAGCACAAATGGCTGATAAAGAGCTAATTTCTTTCATTTGTCATCTGAGAGTTCTTACAATTCAAAAAGGAAAAGGAATTATTAAAATTCAGTACAGAAGAAAGCTCTTATGAACCAGTAGAAAAATGGGCAAAAGACATTTACAGAAAAAGAAAAATATAGCTTATAAACATATCAAAAGATGAACCACTTCAATTGTTATTGAAGAAAAGCAAAATAAATGATTTATAAAAATTTATTACACAAGGGAAGATGAAAGGTTTGAGCATATCTCCATGCCCTGTGTACAAGGAAGTGGGGAATCCGGCACATTCACACCATTGGTGGCATGGTACCTTTGGAAGAAAATTTGGCAATATCTATTAAAATTTTAAATTTGCATGTCATTTACTAAGCATTTTGTTTCTAGAAATTTAACCTAGAAGTATATATTTATAAATGCGAACAATATCCACACACAGGATGTCTATTGCTGCATTTTTGCAAATAACTAGATAAAAACCTAAATGTACTGAAAGGATGTTTGCATGTCCCCAGTACACTTTCCATTGTACACATAGCTGTACATTTACCTATTAAGTACGGTATTGATTAAAAAGAAAATGGCATAGCCAATCAGCAAATTATTGGATATTTATTTAAATGAATCAAATAAATCTTCATGTTTCAATTCTCTATTTCTATGTAACAAACTATCCCAAAATATAGCCACTGAAAATAAAACCCACCACGTACGATCTTTCATGGTTCTGTGGCTTGGCAATGTTCAGTTGAGTGGTTTACCTGCTCCTTATGGTGACATCAGCGGCTGCAGTCACCTGAAGGCTTGACTGGGCTAGAAGGCCCTAATGGTTCACTCACATGGCTGGCAATCAGCACTGGCTGTTGACTAGGAGCTCGGCTTATGTTTTTGGCCACTGCCTCCATTTTCCTCCGTGTATATTTCCATGTGGGGTAGGCTTCTCACAGCATAGTGGCCGGATTCTGAAAAGGAACATTCTAAGTGCCTGCAAGCAGAAACAGCAAATCTCTTCAAGTTTTTCCCAGAAGTTACACAGCATCACTTCCTCCACATTTTAGTGATCAAGGCAAGTCACAGTGCCATGGCAGTTCTAAAACAGGGGAGGTAGCCTCCACCTCTTTCTGGGAGGAGTGGCTAAGTGTTTGTAGCCACCTGTAGCTTACCACAGTGCATTTTCCATTTATGCACATACACATGGCTATACATTGCATATGCATATACACTTGCACATACATAGTGTTAGACCATTCTTACATTACTATAAAGAAATACCTGAGGCAGGGTAATTTATAAAGAAAAGGAGTTTAATTGGCTGACAGTTCTGCAGGCTGTACAGGAAGCGTGGTGCCAGTATCTTCTCAGCTTCTGGTGAGGCCTCAGGAAGCTTCCAATCATGGCAGAAGGTGAAGCGGGAGCAGGCATATCACATGGGGAGAGAAGGTGCAAGAGAGAGGGAAGGAGAAGTGCCAGACTTTTAAACAACCAGATCTCATGCGAACTAACTAAGCAAGAACTCACTTATCACCAAGAGGTTAGCGCCGAACCGTTCCTGAGGGAGCGGAACCTCATGGCCCAATCACCTCCCACCAGGCCCCACCTTCAATACTGGGGATCACATTTCAATATGAGATTTGAAGAGGACAGACATCCAAACCATATCACAAAGACATAGATAAAATTTGCAGAATGATGCAAATAAACTGTTTGTAATCTTGGCAGCAGTTGAAAAGGACTGACATCTTTGTACTGTTTGTATTCTTACCATAAATGTGTACATTTTTTGAATTAAGAAAACCTTTTTAAAGAAAACCAAACGTATGTATTGAGCCATAAAAAGCTATATTCAGCGGGTGAGCTATAAATTTACCACCCACAAACACAGTTCTGACCTGAGAGTCCTCCCACTCCAATCATACAGCTCTGAAGCTGCCTAGAGCTGGCTGATAGTTTTTAGCAAGCTGGCCAGACATAAAGGGCAGAGGCTTTCATCCCATGGCATGGTCGGAGGAGGAGAATACTGCTTCCCTTTGGGTGATGGCCTTTGGAGAATCCCAATATCTTCCTTTAGGAGGCCCCCAGCTTGCTTTGTCACCAGTTCTGATATGGTTCCTGTATCAAGCCTTTGGATTGGTACAGGCAGCTAGCTCAAAAGTGACCTGCTAACGCAGACAGCCAGGAGCCATCCTGGAAGCGTGGGCATCAGGAGAGACTCAGACTTCCTCACTTAGCCACAACTCATGAGAACCAAGACATCCAAAAATAGAGCCCTGTCTGTGTATGGAGAGTCAGCTTGAGCCAGATACGCACGTGTGCAGGGACACACAACACAAAGGGGACAGCCTCCTAGAGAAAAACCCTGCAGAACTGTGCCCCAGAAGCTGAAGCTGCACTCCATCAAGGTCTCTCAGACAGACATTCTAAGCGGCAAGACTGTGAGCCCCTGCAGTCAGCTGGGACTGGTTGCTGCAGTCTTTTGCAAGCCTCTGTTCTGCTGGTACTCACTTCTTTCCGGCCCCACCCCACCTCCTCTCGCCTGCACTCCCCACACCCGACAAACATGCCTCCTACCAGCTGTTGTTCTGTGCTGCTGTGCTCACTGGATTCTGCAGTTAAGGGGAACAGCTGTGCACATGCATGCACATGAACGGATATGATGCAAATATGTGTGCTGTGTAAATACATGTTGCTCAGCTGGAAGGGCATGTGCAAATGTGTGGGTGTGTGCAGGATTGTGTGACAGCCTTCTGGGCATACATATCAAGAGCAGGTGCTAAGTTCAAGGTGTAACGTGTGGCTATGTGTGAATATAGTTATATCTAATTGTGTGAGTGTATATAAATAAGAGAAGGGGGGCGGTGATTCTGGTAGCAACATCTCTGAAAAGATGGGCACAGTGATTCCAGAGAGCAAGTTCAAGCAATCTGACAGACAATTCCATTTCTTCTTCCCTTCTGAGAAAGGGGAGGAACGCAAGATATGTAGATGTCCCCAGCATAACCGCTGCCAGCACCGGCCCTTGAGTGAGATTCACGGCCTGTGTTGGGGGGACGTCCCAAGACAAGGATGACAGAGCCAAGAGAGAAGGATCCAGCCACATTCTGCAAGGACTCCCCATTCTCTTTCCTGCCCTCTGAGACAGGGTTTCTGGCAGGGAAACACTGGCCCCGTGAGTCAGAGGGCCCAGGCTTAGGAGTCCTGCCTCCCCTGCCTGTGGGCCTCAGGAAAACAGACGTCTCTTTCATATCATGAATGAAGACTAAGTGTGAACTTAGGAGTCAGCCAGCCCAGCATTCAGATTATAGCCCCATCACTCACAATCTGACTGACCTCTGACCGATCACGTAATCCCTCTGGCCTCCGTCTTCTCACTTATAAAATGGGGTTGAGATAATAACAGAACTTACCTGATATAGGGTAGAGGGGAGGATAAAATGCAAAGCACTTAGCACAGAGCCTGGCACATAACAACTATCAATCACTGGGACGTCGTTGCTCCTGGTGATGAAGATGACGATTCTGTTTGCTGCTCGCAAGCACCCTGTGAGCAAAGCTGCTTCAGAGAACAGCTCTCAGGAACACCGTTCATCCACAGACCGTGCAAATGGCAAGCCTCGGCCTTGTGCAGTGCACAGCCTGCAGCAGCCGCCCACGGCAGCCCAGCCTGTGAAGTAGGTCAGATGGAGTAAATGGCAGGAAGCAGCACAGCTGGAAGGAATCCAGGCCTCCTGGCTCTTTACAGTGTCTCCTGCCCCAGCCCAGCCACCCCCCACCTGACCAGGATTCAGAGCCCAGAGAATCTGCCATCTACTATTCACCCTTCTCATGTAGGTCCACACTCACCATAAACCGTCCTCCCTGCCACTCTGAAAATAAAAAGACTCCTCAAGAGGAAAAAGCAACAATGGCCCTCAGGGGCCCAGCCGGAGGAAAGCCTGCAGCTGGCTGACCTCACAATGAATGGAGGCAGAACGGGGGCTTGCTCCCCTGCTACAGGCTTTCTCCTCCTGGGAACAACTTGGGCACAGGATGGCACCCAGTCCCGCTGATCTTTCTTCAGAAGACCACAGGCCTCAGATCAGACACGCACACTCTCTGCAGACCATCCACCTCTAGGGTGCACATTTAAAGTGTGATCAGAGATACAGCGGGGTG
This sequence comes from Papio anubis, assembly GCF_008728515.1. Lineage (NCBI taxonomy): Eukaryota > Metazoa > Chordata > Mammalia > Primates > Cercopithecidae > Papio > Papio anubis. The sequence goes on from NC_044987.1 coordinate 8,098,160, forward strand.
CGCCAGGAGGTGGCTGGGCAGAGAGGGCCCTGTCGGTGCAGGGTGGGATGAGGCAGGGAATCTGCCAGCCTTTCTAGAGTGCAAGTGTTTTCCATTCGGCAGCTGCTGTGTATTTTGTTTTGCTGTGCTTTGTTCTGAAAAGAAGGCAGCATGTCTGCTGAGGCCTTAGGGCTCCACGGTGAGGGGAAGCTGGTGAAAGCCAAGGGTTGGGAGCTCTGCCCTCCTCCACCTCTCCCTGACGTCAGCCTGTCAGCGGAGTCTCTTGTCATTGGAGCATCCGGGGTTTGAGTAATGGGAACAGTGTGGCTAATGCCTACCTCGACTTCACACAAAGATGTGACATTTGCAACAATAATCATATCATCATGATGTCATAGATTTGTGGAGTTCTGTGCGTTTTTCAAGGAAAGATTGCTTTCTTTCATTGGTTTTTCAACACAACCTTGTAATATACCTGCAGCTACCATCAATAGGGTACATTCTATGTGGCAGGCCCCCGCTAGGCATTTTACCTGCATTATCATTAAATTCTCACAACAAATCTACAAGATAGAGAGGATTTGCTCCTGTCTACAGATGAAGGTTTGGACAGGAGACAGAGACCTTAGCAGAATTCCCTAGATAATGGAGCAGAGCTCAGATTTACAGTCAGGTATCTTTGGCTCCAGGCCCACTCTCACAGCCATTCCGCTTTACTCGTAAGTGAATAGGGAGGTAGGTTATTACCCTGTTATAAAGAAAGGAAGGAGACCTAACAAGTGTTAAGTAACTTGCTCAAGACCACACAGCAAGTTAATGACAAATCTAGACCCTAGGACTTGACTGGCGCCTAAAGAACCTTTTAAGCTCCCCCTAAGAATATTTTATGGCACCTCCATAGGATGGTTGTCTTCCCTCTTTATAGATGGAAAACCTAAGGTACAGGTTAGAGAAGGATTTGTCCAAATTCTTCTAGCAAACTGTAGGGGCAGGGCTTCTCCCCAGGCAGGGAGTGGCTCCAGGACTCCACCCAGGTGCTGCCCTGGGAGGTCCCAGCCCATCTCCTCCACCCTCTGACCTCCTCATTGCCCTCCCTGGTGAAGGGAGTTCTGCGGGCCTCTGCTCCTCTTTTCTCTGTAGCATGCCATGAGAGTTTCTAAGCAGAACAGAAAAGACTCTACTTCTAAAAGTACCCAACCCAATGACTTTCCAAGGATTCTTCAGTTTCATGATGACGGGACACAGGCTGAGAGATCGCAAGCTCCAAGCTACCAAGAAGAAAGAACTATTGATTCAGAGCGTTTCTGCCCAGCTTCCTCCCAGCTGTTCCTCTTAGAAGTCCTTTGTAACAGCGCGAACACAGCCCCCGCTCCCTCTCCCACCAAGACTGAGAGAATCCAGGGGGTTCAGTGCTGCTCAACATGTCACGCTGATGCCGGGGATTTATGTTGAGAGATGGATGCAAAGACCAATCACCTGTAACGTTGGCATATCCAGGAATTCATCATGAAGGGGTGTCACACACGTGCACACACGCATACACACACCAATCACGCAATTCATTTATTGTCAAAGAGAGTGTTACTGAGAAATGAACCTTGATGTTGCAAAGTGATTGAAATGCATTGAGATAATTTCATTGTAGCTACCTTGTTCAAATGGCCCTTTCATGGCAATGCAGTGTGGTTTCTGCAAAGAGACACTGACGTATGTTCAGGCTTTCAGAAGCTATTTTGGGATGAATGGGCTACTGGGCTGGCTTTGTGGGTTCTCGTTAAATGAAATAAATCTGGAGGCCTTAATTCTGGCTTTGTCTACATGGCTGGATATAAGTTTCTGAGAAGGGCTGAGGCAGGAGCTGGGTTTAAAGGAACTGAGCTCATTAGCTCAAGACTGCTGAGGAGGGTGTGGGGGGTGAAGGCCTGTAAAGAAGATCTCAGAGAGCTGTTTGCCCATCACAAAGTCAGGCCTGTGGCACATTGTGGGGCGGGGAGGGGATTACAGGGGGAGAGGTTTCACCTGCTGAATAGCAGGATGAGTCTCACAGAAAAGACAATGCCTGGGCTTCTCAGAGCCCCAGCTGCTTCCTGAGGCCCACTCCCCAGCCTTCTGAGAATGGGGTCCGCCAGAAAGGCTAAGTGGCAGAGGATTGGCCAAAGGTGGGGCCTCAGCTGATCTGGAGACAGCAGCAGAGATTAGTAAAGGGAGATATTAGGTTAGTGCAAAAGTAATTGCAGTTTTGCCATTAAAAGTAATTGCAAAAACCCCAATTGCTTTTGCACCAACCTAATAATTGTGTGTGGAACACAGTGTGGTGACCTCACATAGTTTTCCAGTCCTGTTCTTCAGAGGGTTCTTAAGAAGAAAGCAGCTGTAATGAAGGGGAAAATAACGTGGTATGCTGCCTCGTCCAATGTGCCATACTGAGTCATGCAGAAAAATGTGTGTGTACCTGTACTTGTTTCAGAAAGTAGGAAATAAGGATATCAAGTTAGTGCTCTGAAGTCACAAGTCACTTCAGTTCTCTGAATCTTTTTTTTTTTTTTTTTTTGAGACAGGATTTTGCTCTGTCACCTAGGCTGGTCTGCAGTGGCACAAACATAGTTCACTGCAGCCTCAACCTCCTGGGATCAAGCCATCCTCCTGCCTCGATCTCCCGTGTAGCTGGGACCACAGGCACGAACCACCACGCTCAATGAATTTTTTAATTTTTTGTAAAGATGGGGGTCCCACTTTGTTGCTCGGGCTGGTCTCGAACCCCTGAACTCAAGCGATCCTCCCACCTCAGCCTCCCAAAGTGCTGGGATTACACACATCAGCCACCATGTCTGGCCTCATTTTTATGTATCTGATAGAGAATATAAGTAATCATCTCACAAAATTGCTAAGATCAGAGATAATGTATGTAAAAGTATTTAGCGAATTACTTTCCGGGCTTAAACTATAATAATAGTAATGCACATACTATAATTATAGTTATAGATACAATTTTTTCTCCTTAGTAAGCTCTAGATCGATACCATCTAATACACTCATCACTAGCCACATGTGGCAGTGAGCGCTTGAAGCATGGCCAGCTCAAACTGAAGTATGCTGGAAATATAAATATATACCAGGCTTTGAAGACTTATTACCTTAAAAAAGGTAAAATAGGGCCGGGCGCGGTGGCTCAAGCCTGTAATCCCAGCACTTTGGGAGGCCGAGACGGGTGGATCACGAGGTCAGGAGATCGAGACCATCCTGGCTAACACGATGAAACCCCGTCTCTACTAAAAAATACAAAAAACTAGCCGGGCGAGGTGGCAGGCGCCTGTAGTCCCAGCTACTCGGGAGGCTGAGGCAGGAGAATGGTGTGAACCTGGGAGGTGGAGCTTGCAGTGAGCTGAGATCCGGCCACTGCACTCCAGCCTGGGCGACAGAGCGAGACTCCGTCTCAAAAAAAAAGGTAAAATAGATAACAAATAATTTTGTAATTATAATATATTGAATTAATAATATTTTGAAGTATTACTAAAATAAAACATACTATTCAAATAAATTTCACATTTCTTTTTACTCATTGAATGTGGCTACTAGAAAATTTAAAATTGCAGCTGCAGCTAGTGTTATATTTCTATTAGATGTTGCTGCCCTGGAGAATTGGAAACGTGTTGTATTCAGCCTTTACTGCACCTTGTGGGAACACTATCAATATTTGTTGAATGAATTGCGATGTGAGTCAACTCTTCTCCCCATCCACTCAGCAATTCTGGGGAAGATGCAGTTATGATATCGGGCTGTGTGAAGACAAGCTGGATGGAGGGGCTCTGGCTCTGTCATAATCGCCTCTGTGTGTCGTTTCCTTGGCCCAGTCCACATCTGGCGAGTAGGTCACACCTCGTGGCACCCACTGCCACCATCACACCTCTCAGCCTTCAAGATCCTCTCGGGGGCATTGGCCTTCATTCCCCTTTTTGACCTGTCCTGCCTCTCTCCTGGCACCCCTCCCAGTAACTACTTAGGACCCACTTATTGGCAAGGAAAGGGAGAAGAGCTGGGATGTGATTTTTCACATGAAAAGAAAACTCCCTGATGAAGAACCTCCCAGCCCCCTAAGATCTCAGCTCCGGCCCGTGCAGCAAGCAGATGAGAAGCTCTGCACCTCCTGCACGAAGGGCAGTGACTTGGGCGGGAAACCTGGAGCCTTTCCCACTGGGCTCTGTGCACAAGGCCACCTGTCTTCTCTGGGACTCACTGCCAGAGCAGGGAGAGAAGCCAATGGCAGTTGGAGTCACTCGGAGCCCTGGACGTGGGCGCTGGGCAGCGCTCCCCAGGCCAGCTGAGCTGAGCTAATGCGTGGCCACAGACCCTCCCCCACCACTCCCGGCTGGCTTCTTCTCTTCCATTTGCATTCCTCTTCCTCCTCATGCAGCAGAACCCTGGCCTTGACACCTAAGACACTCTAAAGGGATAGGCCTGAGCAGATGCTCTCACGGCCTGCCACCTGCGGGATGCACGGACCGGTGTCTCTGCCAGCCCCTTTCTCCCTGCAGCCCCTGACCTGTGGTCTCTCTAGAGCTGACCTACTAAGACAAGCCGGCAGATGAGAACCCCCAAGGTGGAGGGACCATGTGGTCCTGCCTCCTTTGGCCTCCATAATAGCGGTTGGAGAGATGATACGACTTTTTAAAATAGAGTCTTAGCAGGCCTGGGAGAGGGATTTGCCTCTCCTGAGTGTCTTTTCTTCAGGATATGTGTCAGAAGGATTCTTAAATCTTCAAAAACTCCTCATCTCTCCGTGAGCATGAGAACGCGGTAGCAGTAAGGCACAGTAAAAAACCTGCTGATAGACAGATGGAATGGTGTAATTATACGCAGGAGGGAGAGAGGGAGCGTTTGCTGAAATTATTAGTGTGGGCAGACAATTAGAGGCTTTTCCAGAAGATTACACTTTTCCCTCCCATCTGCGCTCCATTTAGGAGTTTTTACATTCACAATGCTATTTCCTCCTCAGCTGTGCCATTTGCCATTTTGCCCAAATTATTATTGTGCTTGACTTTGCATTTGTTCAGACTTCACCAGCATTGCCATCTTCCCTTCTTGGCACTTGCTCAGTCTCTGAGCCTCCCTGCACTCTCTCTTCTCATCTCTTCCCCTCTCTTCTTCCTTCATTCTCCCTTCCTCCCGCTTCCCTCATCCCCAACAAAGATCCTCAGACCCCTGTCAAGAGCACAGCTGCTTGTTTGTAGCCTAAGTACGACTTGATTAATATCCAATAATAGGAAGGTGACCAGAGCAATCATGGGACCCACCCGGAGGCCCCAGGAGAAGCTGAGTCCCCGGCAAGTGAGGCTGGATGAGCATTTAGGATCTGTGGTTTGGACTGGGAGGAAAGAGCCACTTTTACCTGAGTTCAGGTTATTAGGGTTGGTCTAAATCTTCCGACCTCTTTTGGATCTAAAGCTACAGGTCCTGGGGCCTCATCTCTCATCACTATTCATGTATTCATTCATTAAACAAAGAGCCACTGAGCATCAACTGTGTCACAGTCGCAGGACTCAGCACTGGAAAGGTAGAGTAGAACCAACATTCATTGAACGTCTCCTCTGAGTCAGGGTCTGTGGGAAAAGCTTTAGCAACTGGGAACTATTACCCTCATGTTCTAGATAAGAAAACAGGTTCCTAGGGGTTGAGTGGCTTGCACAAGTCAGAGACTGAGTACCCACGCTGTGCAGTGAGCCAGCAAGGCCAGTGCTGGCTGCAGTTCACCCCAGGGCCTAGGGTAATAGAGGAAGACCTGCCTTCTTGTACTGTCATCTCCTGCATAAACAAGCACATAAACAATTACGATTGTAATTAAGGAGGGCTGTGAGCCAGGTGAACACAGGTCTGGGGGAACAGCGGAGGAAGTGACTAAGGCTTCATTTGTAAGGAGGCTGAGGGGAGCATGCTAAGCCGCAGCCCAAAGAAGGCAGAGTTGCAGGGCAGAGCGTCCTGAGCAAAAGGAACAGCGGGTTTGTGCAGGCAGAGGCTGGAAAGGAAGGAGATGACACTTATTTAGTGCATTTTTGTTGTCCTGTTTAAGTGCATTATACCACGTAATCCTCAGGGCAGCTCTTAGTAGTCTCCGTCAACACAGATGAAGAAACTGAGGCTCAGAAAGGGAAGATAATCTGCCCGGGGAAGCAAGTGCTACAGTAGTGTCTGGATGTAAGCCCTGGTCAATCTCATTCCATAGTCTAGCTCCTGCCCTTTGTATGTAGAGGCGCAGTGTGTTTGGACAAGATGGGTGTTCAGTGTGTCCACTGGCGGTGCTTGCAGGAAGATGGTGTGGCTTTGTGGGAGAGGGAGCCTGAGGTCAACTCGCCAAGGGGCTTATGAGCCATGCAACGTGGTTTGAGCCACCCTCTCAGTACTGGGGCGCCTCTGTGGATTACAGCTGTGGTGTGTTGATCAGCAATGTTTGGGGATCACGTGGAGGACGGCAGAGGTGAGGACCTGCCTGGAGCCTGGAAGATGGGTTGGACGGTGAGGCCAGAAGTCGAGGCAAGAGGCCATGTGCCTGAGTACAACTGTGGGAGTTTGCAGGCTGCTTGTGGTATCTGATAGGAGGCTAGGGATGGGGGAAAGGCAGGAGTTAAGGGTAACTTGGAAGTTACAGAATAAGAAATTGGATGGATGACGTCACCATTAACCATGCTAGGCAACCAAGGAGGAGAAGGTTCAAAGAAAGGGAGAAGGGTAAATTAAGCAAGAAGCAAGCACTAGGCCTTCCAGGCTTTTTTTTTTTTTTTTTTTTTTTTTTAATTGAGATAGAATCTTGCTTAGTCGCCCAGGCTGGAGTACAGTGGCAGGATGTTGGCTCACTGCAACCTCTGCCACCCAGATTCAAGTAATTCTCATACCTCAGCCTCCCAAGTAGCTGGGACTACAAGCACATGCCACCACGTCCAGCTAATTTTTTTTGTATTTTTAGTGGAGATGGGGTTTCACCATGTTGGTCAGGCTGGTCTTGAACTCCTGACCTCAGGTGATCCACCAGCCTCGGCCTCCCAAAATGCTGGGATTACAGGCATAAGCCACCTCGCCCAGCCCATCCAGGCTTTCTTAGCAAAGCATATGAGGAGGCAGCAGTGTCAGGGAACTGGGGAGGTTGCCATGAATTAGAGCCAACCCAACTCTTTCCCCATCAAAAGTAAATTTTAAAATAAAGTTTTCCAGGCTGTGGCCATCAGCTTGTTTGTCTTCATGGGAAAAGGAAGATTCTTCAGGAACCAAACTCCCTCTCCCTGCCTCATTCCCCTCTCTCAGAGCTCTGTCCCAGCTCCCTCTCACAATGCAGCAGAGCCCCCGAGACACGAAAGCCCACAGACAGGCAGCCAGACACAGGCAGATGGCCCTTCACCAGGGATTGGCCCTCAGCTTCCTGGAGCAGGAATCAATGCAGCTGACTCACAAAGATTTCAGGACAAGGACACATCGGTGTCCCTAGAAGTATTTGCTGAGCCTGGAGAGACAGTGGTGCGGTGAGCAGGGTTATAGAAGGTGGGGCCTTGGGAAATGTGGGAGGGACTAATGCCAACTTTACTGATCAAATGGAGCTCAGATGCCAAGTGACTTAGAGATTTTTTTTCTTTTTTTTTTTTTTTTTTTTTGGTAAAGCTAATCCCAAAGGCGTTGGGGTCTCTGTGAAATGGTACGGTTAAACAATGAAAAAGCACTGGGCCAGGAATCAGGAATCTGTGAAATGGTACAGTTAAACAATGGAAAAGCACTGGGCCAGGAATCAGGAAACCTGATTGCAGTTCCAACTCAAACATGAACTTTGTGATCTTGGATAAGTTGCTGCTTCCTTTCTCTGAGGCTCAGACCTTCTGATCACACAGATAGGAGAACCCCAAGATACCAATGAATTAGAGCAGGGGTTGGCAAACTTTTTCTGTAAAGGGTGAAAAAGTAAATACTTAGGGCTTTGTGGGCCCCATGATCTCTTTCACACCTACTCCGCTCTGCCGCTGTAGCAAGAAAGCTGTCATAGATGGCTCGCAGGCAGACGGGGGTGAGCGGTGGATTCCCATAAATGCTTTAGTTACGGGAACAGCAGCCGATTCGGCCAGTTTGCTGACCCCTGCTGTAGAGCATTCTAGGCATTGAGCCTTGCATCTCATCTCCCAATCAAAGCAAAGGAGTGAGGAAGCCTTCATTCTTTTTGGGTCAAAAGGCATGGGTTAAGAAAATGAAGATAGGTTGGGGGCTTCCCTATCTCTTCCAGTCCCCATTCCAGCCACCCTGATAAGGGACTTTTACATTTAGTAAGCATCTACCTGATACTAAGTAAGCACTCTCATATGTATGATGAATTCCATCATTATTATTAACAACAGCCCAGTATTCACCTCTCTGTAGAGAATTATTTTTTAAAAAAAAAAGGTGGCTCACAGAAGTCAGTAACTGCCCGAAGGTCACAATGCTTACAGCAGAGCCAGATTAAAGTTTGATTTGTCACGCCATTCCTTCACCCACAAGAGCAGCTTCCTCTTTGTGTGAAGGCCTGGTCAGCACCCCCAAACCTGCCCTAGAACAGCATTTCCCGCACCCGCCTGGAGCTGATGGAGGCCTGAGCAATCATTCTCCATGCTCGCCCTGCTTCCTCTGCAGTATTTTGCTTCCCCACTTTTAAATGTCATGGAGCGTGATGCTGACACAATCAGACAGAATCCCCAGTCCAGACAGCCCCACAGCCAGGGGAGACACAACTCCGGCACACGCTCACTAGGATACAATGGAAAAGTGCAATTCACTTTAAATAGATTCCCATAAATAAGCAATAAAACAAGAACAGCCATTTGCAGTGAGCATTTCCAAGGTTTGATGAGCTAGGAGTTCGGACTGGGGGGAAAGCAAAGAGCCTTTTTCATTATTTCCCCATTCCTGCAATTTTCTTTTACTGCCTGACGACTTTGAAAGGAAAAAAACGAATGTGGCTCCCTTAGGGATGGAGCCCATGCTCCCATCTCCTGCTGCAACTTGCCAATTCAACTTCCAAGTTATCCTGGTGTGACTGTGAGCTGGGCCGCTTCCCTCCACCTCTTCGACCTGTGGCTGCCTGGGCCCTGGCTCCTTCCTCTACTGGCCTGCCCAGACTTCCAGCTTAAGTTTCAAGGGCCCAAGAAGACAATGTGGGCAGACAGGGGTGGGATCTGGGGAAGGGGCAAGGACTAAGAGGCTGACCCTGAAGGATCCTGGGTTTTATAAGGGTGAATCTAGGTGTTCAGTGGAGTGGGGCTGCAGCCCAGGCCAGAGCATGGTTGGAAATGTGTCCGTTTCCACTCACTTTTTCTCTGCTGCCAGATGTGACTTTATCATTAGAAGATAATCCTGCCTCAATTTACATTAATGTAGAAGGCTACATAGGCTATCACTGGTGGACAAATGAGATTTTCCCTTTGGAAACTCAGCCTGATTTGAGGCTTCCTCTGACTATGAGAGTGTGTGTGTGTGTGTGTGTGTGTGTGTGTGTGGTCACAGACACTCACATGCATGTGCATACGGATGTAACACACTTACATGTTCCCCTGCCATGACTTGCATGCTTTTATGGCATGCTGGCAGAGTCTCTTTCACTCCTTGTTGACTTTCAAATGTATTCTTCATCTCCTGATAGCCAGTTTTTTACGTTATGACTTTTTTTTTTGAGACAGAGTCTCGCTCTGTCACCCAGGCTGGAATACAATGGCGCAATCTCAGCTCACTGCAGCCTCCACCTCCCAGGTTCAAGCAACTCTCCTGCCGCAGCCTCCCAAGTAGCTGGGACTACAGACATGTGCCACCACGCCCAACTAATTTTTTTTGTATTTTAGTAGAGACGGGGTTTTACTGTGTTGCCCAGGCTGGTGGTGAACTCCTGACCTCGTGATCCGCCCACCTCGGCCTCCCAAAGTACTGGGATTACAGGTGTGAGCCACCGCGCCTGGCCTGGCACAGCTGAATTTAACTGCACACACTCGTCTATATGCACTCACCTGGAGGGTCACCTAGGGAGTGGCTGGTCTAAGATGGCCCCATGTGTCTGGTTTCCAAGGGCATGAGCAGGAGCACGTGAGCTTCTTGAGGCCTTGGCTCAGCACCAGCACAGCCTGACTTCCACCAAAGGCTATGGGCCAAAGCAAGTCACCAGGCCAGCTCAGATCCAAAGGCTGGGAAAACAGTCTCCACCCCTTGGTGGGAAGAGCTGCAGAGTCACATTGCAAAGCGAATAGATCCAAGGAGGGGACACCTGTCCCTGGTAATGAACATCCTACTTTCTGGTTTGTCTAGGAATCTGACTAGGTTAGACCCTCATAGAAGTGAAGTCATACAATATTCGTCCTTTTGTGACTGGCTTATTTCACTTAGCATAATGTCCTCAAGGTTCATCTATGTTGTAGCATGTGGAAGGATTTCCTTCCTTTTTAAAGCTGAAGAATATTCCATTGTATGTATATACTATATTTTGTTTATCCGTTCATCATTGACGAACATTTGGGTTGTTTCCACCTCTTTTTTTTTTTTTTTTTGAAACAGACTCTCAGTCTGTCACCCAGGCTGGAGTGCAATGTTGCAATCTCAGTTCACTGGAACCTTCACCTCATGGGTTCAAGTAATCCTCCTGCCTCAGCCTCCTGAGTAGCTGGGACTACAGGTGTGTACCACCACACCCAGCTAATTTTTGTATTTTTAATAGACACGGAGTTTCTCCATGTTGGCCAGACTGGTCTCGAACCCTGTCCTCAAGTGATCCGCCCACCTCAGCTTCCCAAAGTGCTAGGATTACGAGCATGAACCACCGTGCCCAGCCTGTTTCCACCTCTTAGCTATTTATTGTGAATAGTGTGGCTGTGAACATGGGTGTGTGAATCAACACCCTGCTTTTAATGTTTCTGAATGTCTACTCAGAAGTGGAATTGTTGTATCAGATGGTAGTCCTATTTTTAATTTTTTAAGGAACCATCATTGTGTTGTCCATAGCAGTTGCACCATTTTACAACACCACCAACAGGGCACAAGGGTCCAATTTCTCCTGTTCTTGCCGACATTTGCTATTTTCTGGCTTTTCTCTATAGTGGCTATCGTAATGGGTGTGAGGTGATACGTCACTATCATTTCGATTTGCATTTCTCTGATGATTAGCGATGTTTAACATCTTTTCATATGCTTCTTGGCCATTTGTAAATCATCCTTGGAGAAATGTCTATTCAAGTCCTTTTCCCATTTTTTAAATCTGGTTATTTGACTTTTTTATTGTTGCATTTATGTATTTCTCTTTAATACTATAATAAATATTCTTTAAATTACCAAACAAACAAGAAAACTAGAGCAGCAAATCAATCTGCAATGCATTCTTTCTCTTCCTCTGCCCAAAGTAAGTAAGCACTTTCTTGAATCTTATGTTCACCATTGACTTGCCTTCCCCTTTTTCAAATAAAGTTTTATCACTGCTACGTATTTTTTTTTTTTTTAAAAAGAATTTTCAGTTTGGATTTATTTTAACTGTATACAAAGGCTATCATGTAATATGCATTTTTCTGAGACCTTTTTTCACTTGAATTCTGCTACTAAAACGGATTCATACTGTTGCGTGGGACTATTGTTCATTCATTTTGACTGAGGTTTATTATTCCATTATATAGGCACACCACAGTATATTGATCCAGTCTCCTGTCAGAGAATGTTTGTATTGCCCCCAAGTTTTGCTTTATATAAGTAGTGCTGATATGACCGTTCTCATATATGTCTGCCGGTATATATGAGAAAGAGTTGCCCTGGCCTGACTTCCTAAGAGTGGGATTGATGGATGATGGAGCATTTGAATGTTCAACTTTACGAGATCACGACGAAGTGGCTGTACAATTTCGCCCTCCCATCAGCACTGTACAAAACCTTCTGCAGATCCACACTCCCTCCAACACCCGATATTGTCACATGTCCATACTCTTAACAGCCGAGTGGGTGAGGTTGGTATCGCATGTGCCCTTGATATGCACTTCCCTGATTATTAATGAAGTTGAATATCCCGTCATATGTTTATTGACCATATGTGTTTCTTTAATCCAATTAAGAACTTCTGTTCATCAAGACACTGCAAAGAAAGTGAAAAACAAGTTAGAAACCAAGGCAAGTTCTTTGCCACACACATAACTGACTTTGCACAGTGTGAAGAGCATATACAAGAGCACAACTCAACTCCTAGGAAAATGGGTAAAAGAAATGACAAGGATTTCACAGAAAACCCCCCAGTGCTTACTGTCAGCCATAAAGGTGCACTTGTATTTCCGACAGCGGCTAGTGGTAAAGATTCCTCGACATCAGATAAAAGCTTCTTGAATGTAGATGAAACTTTCTAAGGCCTTGCCCTTAGCTGGTTCAGGGATTAATCAGAGAAGCCTGCACTCCCTCCTTTGCCCACTGGAGAGTTCACTTGAGTCCAAAGAAGGTGTTCACAGTAACGAAAACTTGCTCTCACAGATGGTTGCCTCAGGACACCCAGAAAACCCCAAAACGTAAGGCACAAAACCATTGTCCTTCCCCAAAGATTCAGGTAACATTTTCCCAACCAGAGCCCTTCCAGAGTAATCCCAGGGGAAGGGAGGTGACCCCATCATTATCCAGCCACTGAGGAAAGAGGAATTATTCTTCTGGCCCTAAAACTGCTCTGAAACTAATGGAAAAAAAAAAAAAAAAACCCTACTTAGAACTAATTTCTTTCAAACATTCCCTGGAGCCAAAGAAATGGTTAAGTATTTAGACTTCAAAGAATTTCCCTGCTGAGGTGTGGGTTTCTGATGGAGAATACAGAGACGGGGTATAAGCTATCAGCAAATACATGAATGAAGGCACGTAAACACTCACGGCCAGTGATCTTACACATAGTCTGCACTATAGATAAAGCCGGGAGAGGTCCCATTCTGAAGTAGTGCAGCTGAAGCTGGGGAGGTTGAGAGACTGATGCTGGAAAAACATCTTAGTCACACAAATGGGGGTCGTGACTTTCTTCTCGGGCCTCCTCCAATGGCTTAGGAGATACTGCAAGAGGGAACGTCCGAGCAAGAGGAAGGCAGTGTGAGGCCGGGAGATAAACAGGGGCTAAAATAAGCATCAACTCTCACACTCCTGTCCCTGTTTCACTAACTAGCTTTCTAAGATACTGCTTGCCATTTGCAGTTAACAGCAAATGTCTTCCCATATTTATTCACTTACCTGTCAAGGGCACTGATTCCCTGAGCAGCCATGTGAAATCTGACTAGCAGATTATACCTTCCGTGCTAACCTGTCAGTCTTAGGAAGGCCTCTGCTGAGACCCAGGTGGCCAGAGAAAAGTGACAGGAAGACAGGTAGCTAGTTGCACTGACTTGAAGCGAAACTGTGTAAAAGCCAGGCCCTTGCAATGCAAGCTACCAGAGCAACTGGCTAACAAGGTGTCTCTTCCCATCTCCCAGCTGGGTTTGGATAGAATAATCAGGCATGTCTACACTTGGGAGTGTCAAGGTAAGATCGAGCCAGGTGACAAGAAGCAGCTGAAAACTCTGAAGACTCATCCTCCTTGGGTGCATAGGAGACCTCCTCTTTGGAGCTTGCAAGGAGCAGAAGTGGCCTAGCCCTGTGATCTCCAGCACGCGCTTTCGTCCGGGCTGTTAAATGATAGATCATGAGATGCAAGGCTGGGGACTCTGGGTTCCCAGAGGGTCTAGGCAGTTTCACGGCCCTGTCAGCCTCATCTTCCAAGGTGACTCATTCTTCCAAGTCTAGATGGGACAAATTCCTCTACCACATCTTAATCTCGGAAGCCACTGGGAGACGGTATTGGCCCATTGGAAAATCATCTTTCTTAACTATTTCCAGGATTTTTTCTAGTCCCTGAAACAACAATTCTCAGACTGTTGACATTTCCTGCAAGATCACAGTGGGCCAGTTTATCACCTGGTGAAGATCTGGCAGCTCATGCTCAACACATTACTACAATACTCTCTCTCTCTCTCTCCCCCTCTCTCTCTCTTTCTCCCTCTCTCTCTCTCTTTCTCTTCCTCTTTCTCTCCTCTCCCCCTTACACACACACACAGTTCTACACAGCTTCTCTATGGTCAGCCAAACAAAAACAAGATTGAGAGCAGAAAAAAAAAAACTTTCCTGTCCTACCATTTTCTTGCTTTTATTGCCTCCTCCCTCATCATCTTCCCATTCCTCTTTGGGGCCTAAAGAGCTCTGGGTGGCTAGTGTTCATCATTATTAAGCAAAAATTTCTTGTGACAGCTATCATGTCATCTCTGAGTCTTTCAGCACTGACAGAAACAAGAAGAGAGTTCATAAAATACCCACATTTCCCTTCTTACAGAAAACTGGGATGGCAAAAGGCTTATAAAATACACACTGCCCCCTCCTTATGTCAAACTGACTCTATATATTCAAAGCAAGTAACAATTCCTCCTTTTATTGTTTAATTATGAGCTGACGCAGCTAAGACAAAGGCCCAACCAATCCAGGGCTCAAAAGTGCCAATCATTCTCTGCAGAAAGCTGGGGCTAACTCTCTCCTTTTATTATATTTGTTATGATTTTAGTTTGTTCAGCAATAAATGCAATATTGATGTTTAGCTCCTAGAAAAAAAAAAAAAGAAATAGGCAACCAAAACATTGTTAGCTTCAAATATTTGAGAAGCTTCCAACTGGGGGCCATAGGTGTTTTCTTACTCTCTTTTTAATTTTATTTCCCCTCCACCCACCACCCAAACATGTCCACAGAGGCATGTCTTCCAGTCAACGACTTATTTGCAATCAATATCTCTTATGTACAGCATGCACACAATCATGTTCCAAATGGAAAAGGAAGGTGATTGAATGCGCTCATCAGAGATCATCTGACTGTGGCCAGAGCTGGGTGAAGAGGTAGCCAGAGACCTGAAGTGGGACAGGCAGGAGAAAGCTGCTCTTGGTGCTGCTAATTAACAGTGTTGGCAATGAGGCCCAGCTCTCTACCTCCATCCATCTTCAAGCCCAAATTATTTTAGGCCACTCGGTATTGACATACTAGCAGAGGCAGGAGTCATTCTTAAAGAAGTTATGCATCTTCTTCTCCTTAACATTTTCATAAATAAAATGATTTCTCTCTCAAATTTAACTAGCAGTGGGATACCTTTGATACACGTACAACCCTTCATTTCCTTCTTCTACATGCTTTCTTTTGCTGCTTGGGGCCTAGGAGGGCTTTCTCCCTCGCTTGCAGTAGAGCCTGTTTCTCACATGGGCATCTCTTCAAGGCTGTGCTTCCACAACCATTTCACCACATTTCTCTTTGCATGTCATTACCTGCAGACTTTTCTAGTTTCACATTGGACTGAGCGCTGTGAGAATAGGAGCCTCAGAGTATTTATCTTTGTATCCCCAACATCCAAAACAATGCCTGGCATGTAGGAGAGTGCAATGTAAATTTGTTGAATGAAGCAATGGGGAAAAATATCAATGATATAATCTATCAATCAATGAACTGAGCATGCAAGAGATGGTAGCAGAAGAAAGTCTCAGGAAGTAATAAAACCTCCTTCAAACTAATAGAAAATCCTGCAATTTCCCCCATAGTGTCTCCAGAATTAGCAGCTCCAAAGGGCCATGGGAATATCTAGAGGCTTTGGGGTGTATTTTTGTGACCTCTGTACAGGAGAGCTTCCAACTGGATGAGATTGCCTGCTTTCTTGGGTATAATGATTAAAAAATATAATTTTTTTTAAACTGTGGGCTAGGTAAATTTGGGGATGTTATGTTGGGAGGTATGTGTTAATTTTTCCCTCTCTGTGCTAATTTGAAGGCAACTTTGTGATGCAAATGACCCAAGTTAGGGCGACTCTGAATTTGCTTAGGCAAGAACGACAGACGTGAAAATAAGGACTAACTTGCTGCCTGGCACAAGGCAGGGCTCAGCACGTTTGATGACAGTGTTGCAGATATTACTTAGCTTCTTTCTGGGGTGTGGCTCTTTGATGCACCTCTTAGACATGCCTTGAACACGTGTTGTGGTCTTGATCCCAACCACACTTGCAACCTCACCTTTGGCCTGTCATCCTTATCATCCTGCCTTCCAGCCACACGCCTCTATTGCAGTTCCAGGGATGTCATCTCTGTTAGGCCTTCTGAATGTGACTCTTCTCAGTGTGACCTTCCTTCCCCTGTTACCATCTGGATAACTCCTTCTTATGTTTCAAAATTCAGTGTAGGGGCAAGGCATAGTGGCTCACTCCTGTAATTCCAGCGCTTTGGGAGGCCGAGGTGGGTGAATCACTTAAGGTCAGGAGTTCGAGACCAGTCTGGCCAACATGTGAAAACCCGTCTCTACTAAAAATACAGAAATTAGCCAGGGGTGGGAGCAGGCACTTATAATCCCAGCTACTTGGGAGGCTGAGGCAGGAGAACTGCTTGAACTCAAGAGGCAGAGGTCGCAGTGAGCCGGGATTGTGTCACTGCACTCCAGCCTGCGCCACAGAGTGAGACTCTGTCTCAAAATTAAAATAAAATAAAATAAAATTCAGTGTAGGGTCACATGCGCAGGAACGCACAGTCGCTCCCCATCCTCCCCGCTCACTGGCGAGCACTGACTCTATCAGAACACTCAGCTTGGGACTCCCTTTGTTCGTGTATCTTCCATTCTCTTCCACAGACCCAAAAGGCTTATAAAAATAGGATGGTGTTTTCTGTCTCTGCAGCTCTTCACCAAGCACAGTGCCTAGAATGGTCCATAAGTGTTTAGTAATGAGTGAAAATATGTGAGTGGATTAACGAAAGAACGCTAACCACTGTTAAAAGTCCACCAGTCTGGAGCAGGCCTTGGGAAAGCCGTACAATCCATGGAATCCTGCCTCCATGCCTGTGCCACATGTAAGAAAGCCCCTGCAGGTGGGTGGGCTATGGAGGAGAACCTGCCAGTAACTCCGACCAGAGGGAAGGAGCTACTGATGCACTCGGGGGCCACCTGAGGCAGGGTTTACTTGCTCACACCTCAGGAGCAGTGCCCAGAGCCAGAGCAGGCAATCATTTCCTCAGGTCTGCCTTGGCCTGAGAAGAAGCAGATGAAGGGAACAGAGGCAGAGCCAGGTGGAAAAAGGAGTAAGCTGTGCACATGGGAAGTGGATTCAGCATCAAGCAGGCACAGGAGGTGAAGAGCCCAGCACGAGGGAAAAGGCTCCAGTGGCCCCGATCCAGTGGGTCTGCCATCTGCCCCCAAGGGGCGTGGAGTCACTCTGGCAAACATCACTGAATGCTGTGTGGGCAACAGCTCTGAACGGCCAAGATGCTGCCGACGGTGGGGAGACATTTGCTGTCATAGACAAGAGTTCGAAATGAGATAGAAACGACGTGTCACAGCACTTTAACTCAGTCATGGTATTTTGGAATGTTTTAATTAAGGTTTATCTGTTACCATTATGACTGTAATCCTGGGAAGTGCCAAACCTGCCCCGGCGGGGGAAGAGAGGAGGAAAACATGTCACAATTAAAATAATTATTAACTTAATCTTATTAACTATAGATTATTAATTATCACTGCTATTATTATGCACCGGGGGCAGACCCCTTTTCTGAGCCGTCTCATCAGCTTGTGTGGAGGTGGGAAGTTAGTGTTGCCTGAGAAATCCTGCTCCCTCTGATAAGGCAGCTACCCCATCTCCTTCCCAGGGAATTTTTGTCTCCAGGTCCCCTTCAAGAAGTTCTCCTGCACAAAACCTGCCCAGTGCTGGGTGTGAGAGAGGCCCTGTGTGAGTATGTTTTGTTGCTCCATTGTGTGCTCACATGACCCTAAGCACCTGCCACCCAGCCCTTGACTCCCCAGTGTAGAGCTGGGGCTATCCTCTGCTCTCAGCACACCTCTCAATCCTTGTCACACTGGGCTTCTTCGAGGTCCCCTTGCACACTTAGCCATGAGCCCCTTGAAAAGATTGACTATGTCCTTTGTATTTGTATTTCCTCCAAACTGCCTTTCCACTCCAGCATCTACAGGAACGTGGGTCTAACGTTCCTTTCATAGTAGAGGAGGAGCAGTGGAAGGAGAAAAAGAGGGAAGGCAGAAATGAGGGAGACAGACAGAGAGAAGAGGACAAAAGGGAGGAGGAGACCAGGACAAAGAAGCCTGTCCTGCTGAGGACCATTAGTGACCAAACCATCAACTTCTCCCTTTTCCCAGGTCCCACCGCCCATGGTCCAAGCTAACACTACCCCTCCCCTCCCGCACACGCAACCAGCTGCACCGTTCCTTTCTTCAGAGGTAAAATGACTAATGAATATCAAAGCAAAGCCATTAGGTGGCCTTTACAAGCTTCAGTACCTACCAGGATAACTGTAAGTCACACTGGGATCATAAATGCCTTCTCAGAAAGTACAGACAAAGGAGGAGACCGACCCAAATAAACGAATTTAATTGTTTTTTGTTGTTGTTTTTTTTTGTTTTTTTGTTTTTCGAGATGGAGTCTCGCTTCTGTCGCCCAGGCTGGGAAGGTGCAGTGGCCGGATCTCAGCTCACTGCAAGCTCCGGCCCAGCTGCGCTATCTTCCTGCCTCAGCCTCCTGAGTAGCTGGGATTATTAGGCACCCGCCACCTCACCCGCTAGTTTTTGTATTTTTAGTAGAGACAGGGGTTTCACCATGTTAGCCAGGATGGTCTCAATCTCTCCTGACCTCGTGATCCGCCCCAAAGTGCTGGGATTACAGGCTTGAGCCACCGCGCCCGGCCAAACGAATTTTAATTCTGCGTCCTCTTTTTTGATCATTAGTGAGTCAATTTGACTGGCCCTGATAGGGGAAATTCATCAGAATCCTGAAGTGCACATCAGCCGGATGAAATCATAGCATGGCAGGCACCGTGGACACCTGTGGTTTCCCTAACACCCTCAGAACCCTGAGGCTTTGTGGAGGCATCGTGGAACCACTTTGGTGTGTGAAGCTTCTCACTTAACCAGAAAGTTTTGCTTCGACGTGTTTGTACATGTATCATTTCTTTGTTTCCATCGAATTTGTGGGATAAGGATTCTGCTGTTCAAAAATACTCAGCAATGCTGAAAGCCCCAATCTAGTCCAACTCCTCTTCAGGAAGGGCAGAAAGGGGTCCAGCAAGTCAGGCTTTCCCTAGAAAGGGCAATAACAGACATGGTGTCTGCAGCTCGCCTGGCTCCTCCCACCATATTGAACACACCCTTCCGCCGCCCTGCATCAGGAGAATCCAGTTCCAGGGCTCTTGGCAGCCTTGCCTGTGCTCCCCCAAGATGCCATTCCACTGAGCAGGCAGGGTGGTTCACAGCTGTCAGCAGATGAGACAGTGCTGCGCTAAGGCTGCCTTTCAGAATGAAGGCTGGGCTGCCCAAAACCTGGAGCCAAACCCTGGGCCCTGGGTCCCACTACCCAGTAAGGGACCTCTAAGGCACAGCCCATGACAGTCCCTGAAAGGGGGGACCTTGGCAGGAGTGACTCCAGTGACCCTCAGTAGATGGACAGTAGGTGGACTCATGCATGTCTGGGGCCTGGCCAGGCTTCAAGACAGAAGCCCCTGTTTCTACCCATAAGCAGTTTGCATCCCAAAAGAGAGGGAGGCTGCCAAGGGCCTACTGAATGGAGCCTAATTGGAGACATGCACTCCTCATAGACAAAGGGCCAACATCAGCACACTGGGATTTCGTGCCCTGTCCTTTCAGACTTCAAAGTTCCTGAGGTCTCTGATCCCTGTGGTTCTGCCAATGCCCGCTAATCATTGATCGAACTCCTTACTAAGTGTGTGCTCTTCAGGCAATGTGTTGAGCTGCCATGTGCCAAATCTCCTGTTATCCCCTCCTGCAGCTCTCCAAGATGGCTGCCCTTACCTTCCCATTTTGCAGGACAAGTCAGAGGGTTACAGAAGTCTAGTGACTTTCCTAAAGTCCTGCAGAGACCTCGGTGAAAGCAGTGGATGCCCAGACCACTCTCAGAGTTGATGGGACAGTGTTTCCTTTGTGACCACAGCCATCTGGGGAGCTGGTCCAGAGACACCATGGTGGTCCCACTTGCAAACCATCAGACTATCCACATTCTAATACTTCTACAACCCCTACTCTCTACTCAGGATTTGGTCTATGCCCTTGGAAGTAGCTCCCAGAACTCTTGTCACCCCATATATTCCACCTTTGGGGGTCAGAAAATGTAGGTCATGATATTCATATAGTATGGATCAAAGGCTTGACATTAATTCTATCTCTAAAAAGATCTCACGGAAAGCTATCTGAAATTCTGTCGTGAACTCTGTCTTTTCTTTTAAATCCTGAACATCAATCTCTCCTGCTGAATTTTCTTAATATTACCAATACTCCAAAGACAACAAAGTAGGGCCCTGTGCTGTGGCTCACACTTGTAATTGCAACATTCTTTGGGAGGTTGAGGCTGTAAGATCACTTGAGTTCAGGAATGTCCAGCCTAGGAAACATTGTGAGACCTCATCTCTACTAAAAAAAATCAAAAAATTAACCAGGCATGGTGGTGCGTGCCTGAAGTCCTAGCTAGTTGGGAGGCTGAGGTGGGAGGATCGCTTTGAGCCCAGAAGGTCATAATAATTTAATGGCATCTTAGGGTGAATTACTTTACTGTGATTTTCCATCCTCATAGAACAAAGGTCCCAGACCCAGGGTACCTGTCCAAGCAGCCTTTGGGAACCAGGCCACACAACAGGAGGTGATGCAGGTGAGTGAGCATTGCCGCCCGAACTCTGCCCCCGTCAGATCAGCAGAGGTGTTAGATTCTCAGAGGAGTGCCCCGCCTATGGTGAACTGCAGTATGCAAGGTCTAGGATGTGTGCTTCTTATGAGAATCTAACTAGTGCCTGAAGATCTGCGATGGAATGGTTTCATCCAGAAACCACCCTCACCCAGGTCCAAGGAAACTTGCCGGGCCCATGAAACCTGGTCCTGGAAGCAAAAAAAGCGCTGGGGACCACTGTCTTTAAAAAAATTGGGATTAAAGAGGCCAGGCGCAGGCTCACGCCTATAATCCCAGCTTTATGCAGGCCGAGGCAGGTGGATCACGAGGTCAGGCAGATCGAGACCATCCCATAACATGGTGAAACCCCATCTCAATAAAAATACAAAAATTAGCAGGGCGCAGGCGGCCAGGTCCCAGTTACTCGGGGAGGCTGAGGCAGGAGAATGGCGAGAACCCAGAAGGCAGAGCTTGCAGTGAGCCGAATCGCGCCCACTGCACCCAGCCTGGCAACAGAGCGAGACTCTGTCTCCAAAAAAAAAAAAAAAAAAAATTGGACAAAAGAGCTCAGCACTCAGAGGTCATCACTCATTTGAGGGGAAAAAAGGCCTGGTAAAAGGAATGGACGGAAAACAAATACTGATTGCACACTCCACTGCATCACCAGGTTCATTCACTTCATTCTCCCAGCAAACCCTGGGAGGAGGAGATTATCATCCCCATTTTGCAGATGAGGAAATTAGGCCAGGAGGATAGGTTACATGCTCAGTGTGACCTAGGCTAACCTAAAAAGGAAGAGAGGGTGACTATGCATAGGAGAATGCATAGGAAGAAACACATTTAAGAAGGTTTCAGCACCGATTTCGAGTCCCGCAGAGCCCAAAGACCTAGCACACAGAATTCCGTGCACATACTCCACAGCAGCTCTGTCATGCCCACTCTTTCCTTCACCTAGGGTCCCAACATGACCTTTCAGTGCTTATGGGAGGGAGAATTTCACTGCTTTGCATCAAATAAAATACAACATAGAACTTTAAATCTGGAAATGAATATAAAGATGTAGTCCAGTCTTGACATCTGGTCTCCTGATTCCCAAACTCATCTGTTCTTTTCTTCCTTCTGAATTGTGTGTAAATCTGTTGCTGAAGAATTTGAAAAATCTTTCTGTTGCATTATTTCATCTTCCTAAATGTACATTTGAGTTTTTAAAAGTATTTCTTGTCCTTTCAGGACCTGGGATTCTGAAAAAGGAGATTCTCAGGAATACTGGATCCAATATTATCAGCCTCATAGAACCCTTCTTCTGAAACAGAAGAGAATGGGAGTGGAATTAACACTCAAGAGAAATTCAATTAAACAAATATTTATTGATCACCTACTATACACGAGGCACCAGTCCCAGTGACAATAATTTGCAAATTCCCAAGCACTGACCTCCAGTGCGGGCTTGATCTGGTGTGTGTGTGTGTGTGTGTGTCTGTCTGTCTGTCTGTACATACATTCCCAGGAGCACACACATGGACAGGTTACATTACAGCCCGCCCCTCCAAGTCCCTCCACTTTTCCTATGATGAACTGGAATGGATAAATCCCATAAACTGCCTCCCTCATGAGCAACCTTGGAAATAAGTCCTATTTACAAATATTTCATCACCCACCTACCTCAAGCTTCATGCTCCCTGATGACTGTAGGCAATAACACATAAATAAAACTCTGAATAATTTCTCTCTCCTAGTACACATCAATCATCACTTTTCTGACAGGTAGGCAAGTGATTGGATGTAAGGCTACCTGGAGGTGTGAAGGGAAGGTCTACAAATTCTGGACACAAAACCCATTGCTTTGTTCTTAGATCCCAGGGCAGCCTATCTAGGGAACAAGTAAGCTGTATCCAGGCAGGTGACAAGGGGGACCCTTTTGGGAAGCTCCTAAGATTATTTCTCTCAAGCATTTTGCCACCTGGGAGAGCTACAAGTCCCTTTAGTCATTGCTGCAGGAAAAACGTTTTGACATGAACTCCTCATACATCATGACGGAGGTTAGTTACCAAAATGCACACATTTGCCTTAGCCGGTTTCATTTATCACCCTTTTAAATTATTTCTGAGCCTTGCAAATCTTGCTGTGACAGACAGAGCAGTGGGGAAACCAATTAAGTGTCTATTTTTCCTATAATATATTCCAATCCTGTTAGGTCGTGTTGCTGAAGGTAATATTTTCTGGTATTCATTTAATGAAATTGACATTGATGAATGTTTAATTATAATAAATTACATTCTATTAAATCCCCTAGAATCAGTACCTTTAAAATTTCCTAGCTATGGGCTTTTACTGTTGATACCTTTTTTTTTTCTCTAAGTGTCTCCTCTGTTGGCTGCTGTAAGACCTTATATTCTGCATATTTTTTCTTTCCTCTAAAAACTTTTATGCATTAAAATCCCCAGTTAAGGCAATTACCCAGATAAGTTAATCTTCCTGGGATGTTTAAACCCCAGTCCTTTGCATATGTTTATTCTGGATTCTTTCCCTCTCTAGATAATTCCTGCCCTAGAGGGCGTAAGAGGGAGGAGGACACCTTTCTACCTCCTGCTGAATAATGGTCTGATGGGCTGGGAGGGGGGAGAGAGAATCAGCATGTGGCCAAGTCCCTCTGCTGGCTGCTGGCTATATATTTATTTTATTTATATATATATGGAGATATATATATCCAGTAGAAGAGTTGATGAGCATTAGCTAATGGGGAGGATCATCATGGTCCTGCTGATGCTAAGTACCATTAGCTGGCACGTTTCCAAGAAAGCAGCCTATTTTTTTTGCCTTTTCACTGAGGCTGGAGGATGAATCAGATTCATTAAGAGATATTTTTTTTTCTCTGTTGCCCTCACTGTTCATGAAGGCAAACTAAATTCCTACTGAGCATCTGTTAGTATACTACACTCACTAGGCACCTCCAGGAATTAGAATAGTCTCAAGTAGTTCACACTTGTTTTGGAGAAAATCATCTCAGAGAACAATTGCACACTCTGGATCGGTTTTTAATGAGAAGAAGCAACAGAAGTGTGTCTGGGAGGACCAGGCCTAGGTTTCAAAGCCATGTTAACCTTGCTCCAAGTCTTCAAATGCCACAGAAGGAGAGGCTTCCTGCTTTGTACTCAAAAGTTGTGATGTCAGTACACAGGCTCAGATTGGTGGTCTTTAACTCAAATTCTCTCTGGGACCTTTTCCTTCACATACACTTCACTTTTTGGTCATCCAAATTGACTGGGGCAAGTTAGGGTTAGCTTTAACTCATTTCAGCCCGGCTATTTTGTAGTGGGTTGAGGCAGGTAAAAACATCGCAATTTCCAATCACCAGTAAGGCTGAATTTCACCTTATTTTAGTGGGTCATGTAGAAAAACTTCATGATTTTATACTGAATACTATGTCAACCAGACTTTGGCACCACCCAACCCAGAGTTCAGTGGCTGAGGTGAACTGTCTTCAAAGTCACAATATTAAGGACTATAGTAATAACTCTCTAGTCAGAAAGACTTGATTCAAAACTTAGCTTGCTATTTCCTGGAATAGGTGTGTGACCTTACACACTTAAACTCGTGTCCTCCTTTATAAATAAATAGAGGTCATAGTAGCTCCTTTAAGGAACATGTCTTTGAAGCTTCAAAATCTGAACACAAAGCACTTAGCAAGGACATGCACATGCTACTCAATAAATGGAACCATTTAGATTATGTAGGCATGTTTCTCAGCTTCAAGGAACATAATGCCCTTCTATCTGTGGCTTAAACCATAAGGCTATATATATTGTTTGCTTAACAAAATGTCCAGAAGTAGATGGCCCCAGGGTTGGGCTGCCAGCTGGGTGACAGTCATGAACCCAGGCTCTCCCTGGTGATTCTCCACCATCCATGACTTGTTACATTTTCATCCTCATGCTCACAAGATGGCAGCCCAAACTCAGGCATCATCCACATTCAGGAAGAAGGGGCAGAGGGCGGCACCAGCAGGTTCTCATAGTGTGCCTTGCCATTTTATCAAAAGCAAAAGCATCTTTCCCAGAAACCGCTCAGCAGAGCTCTTTTACATCTCATTTTGTCAGAATCTCTACAATGTCAGCCTTCAGGAGCAGGTGGCAGGGGAGAGCAGGAAGTTGTGAGTGGCTTTGAGTAGAAGCATCATTATAATCGAATTGACCTCAAACATTCTCATCCAAATGGAGGTAAAGCCCAGCCTCTTCCTTTTGTTGATGAAAGGTCGTGTGGCCACCTCCACTGATACCCTCTCTCTGGGCGCTGGCTTCACCCACTCTCTCCTGCCAGAAGCCATGGCAATGGGTGAGACTGGGTAGTGGACAAAGGGTCCTTTTCTCCCTCAAGTGAATTAATTTCTTGTAAGATCACTCCCTTAGCAGCAGTTCTTATTAAAACCTGCAAGGGATCTGACTCACCATCTTTTTTGAGACAGAGTCTTGTTCGCCTGTGGCTGGAGTACACTGGATGACCAGCTCACTGCAAGTCTACTCCCAGGTTCACGCATTCTCCTGCCTCAGCCTCCGAGTAGCTGGAACTACAGGCACCCACCACCAAGCCTGGCTACTTTTTGTATTTTTAGTAGAGACGGGTTTCGACTGCATAGGATGGTCTCAATCTCCTGACCTCGTGATCCACCCACCTCAGCCTCCCAAAGTGCTGGGATTACAGGTGTGAGCCACCATGCCCGGCCCCTTCTCCACATCTTATCTCGGCCTCCAACTCCACACACCCATCTGTGCTGGAGTCAGCATGTGCAATCACATATTACTAGTTTTAATTGTATAGCAAGGGAGAAGATGGGAGATATTAATCAGGTGCTGCAAGCTCAGAGAGTGAGTGTAATAAATAGACTATTAAGTTAACCAAGTTTTCAGCTTCACTAGTGAAAGCTGCCATCTATCTTGTGTGGTTTTCTGCATGCTTCATTACCGCATATAACCATACTGAAAACATATGCCTTATCCTTTATAATGAGATGATAAGTTCCCTGCAGTGGATGTAACAGGGCCCGATTCTGAAGCTCCATGAAGCTGGAGCCTGGGGATGGGGTGTGTCTCTGGGTGCCAGGGCTTGACACTGAGGCTGATGACAAGACAGGGCTTGGTGGTGACAACAGCCATAATCATCTGATTGGGCACATTCCCAGGGCAGCAGGTATCTGAGGGCTCAGGCCACTACCGCTTCCTCCGCCTGGTGGAGATGCAGTAAAACGGGAAGGTTCACTCCAACCACTGGGCAAATGTGCAGTTGTTCCTGGAATTAGCTCTGTCCTGCTTTGGTCCAGGGGCTCCCCTGGACTCATTCTGGGAGGACTCACTCAGGCAAGCTGTTGGTGGATCTTTGTCTTCACGCCCCCCACCCCCGCCCCACTTCAGCACTTAGCACTGCAGCAGCTCAGTGAATGTTTGCAGCCAGACAGAGCTGGGTGCCCCTCCCTGTTCAGCGTGCTTCCACTTACTGTCTCTGGGGCCTCTGACAAGCCATTTAACCTCTGAACCACAGCTCTCTCAACTGTAAAATGGGGTTGATAAGCCTAGCTTTCCAAAGAGGTGGTGAGAATTAGAGGAGATAATAGATAGAAAAGCACCCAGACTACGCCAACATCCTTTCTCCAGAATGAAGATTCAGTTATTAGATGGGAACGTGAAATCCTAAAAAAGTTACAGTAGAAAGCACAATCTATGGCTCCATTTATATGAAATGTCCAAAATAGGGAAATCTATAGCCTCTCCTCATTAATCCATTAACCAGAAAGTAAATTAGTGGTTGCCTAAAACCCAGGATGATGGGGAGGGAGAGGCTGAGGCTAAGGGGACAGCTAAAAGTACAGGGTTTCTTTGGGGTGACAAAAAAAATGTTCTAAAATGGTCTGTGGTAGTGGTTGTGCATATCTGTGAATGGATTAAAAATCACTGAATTGTATACTTTAAATGGGCCATATGTGAACTATATCTTAACACAGCTGTTTAAAAAAAAATTTTGAGAGGCCAAGGCGGGAGGATCACTTGAGCCCAGGAGTTCAAGATCAGCCCTGGCAACATAGCAAGACCCTGTCTCTACAAAAAAAAAGTTAAATATTAGCATGGTGTGGTAGTGCATGCCTGTAGTCCCAGCTACTTGGGAGGCTGAGGCAGGATGACTGCTTGAGCCTGGGAGATCGAGGCTGCAGTTACCTATGGTTGAGCCACTGTATACCAGCCCAGACGACAGAGGGAGACTCTGCCTCAAAAGAAAAAAAAAAGATCAGCTCTAAATAAAAATAAAATAAAAAGTTGCAGTAGTAAAAACAGCACCACATGCTGCCATGGGAAACCCTGGGTCACACGTGGGACCCAGATGCATCTTTGGCCTAGGGAAGCCAAGACAGTTACCTCAAGTCCAGGCAAGGAGAGTCCAGGGCCATGACTGAGTTTCTGAACCTGAGAACTCAAAGGTCCCTCAGAATACGTATTCACAGACTGCTATGGGAGGTTCTTTAAAGGACTCTCAGCATCCCCCTCCCAACTCAAACAAAGCAAAGCAATACATCTGCAGGTGCAAGTCTGAGAAACACTGGTCAAAGAGTAGCCTCAGTGTGGCCATCTGCAGAGCCAGCCCAGTGGCCCCGGGGAACTAGAGAGGCCCCAGGGTAGGAGAGAGTTCTAGCCTGAACTGAGATAGGACAGATGGGGCTGACTTCATCCAGGCTATGAAAGCATCTTCTCAGTCTCTGCCCTCCAAAAGCTTCTCTGCCTCAGCCTCGCCCTGAGAGTTTCCTTCATGATGGTTCTGTGCTTTCTTTCCTAGCTGATTTCATCTTTGCCCATGATATTTACCAGCACCTTGATGCTGATGACACCCCTGCTTGTAATCTCTAATGAAGTCTCTCTCCAGAGCTCTAGACCTACATGGACAAACAATGAAACACCTGAATGTACCCAAACCATTCGAAATTCAGTATGTCCCAAACTGGACCTGGCATCCTCTTCCTTTCTCAAACTTCTCCCTCCTACTGGATTTCTTATTCTGGGTGTTATCATCATCCATCCAGTTTCTCAAACCAAAAACTTGGAATCATCAACACCTCCCTCTCCTTCTATCTTTCAGTCAACACGTTCATTCAATTCTGCCTATTAAACAGCTTCCTCTTCTCTGCTTGGATTACTGCTGTGGCCTCCTAAGTGGTCTCCAAGCTTCCAGTCTCTCCTCATTAATCCATTACCCATACAGCTGCTGAAGTGATCATTTCCCTGCTTCAAATGACTTCCCGTTGCCTACAAAATAAAGTTCAAATTCCTATGCTTGACTTACAAAACCTTTCATGAGCTGACCCTGTTAGTTCATCCTTTTTACTCCCTACTTCCACCATGGTTGGTTCCCAGTTATCCAGCAAGCAGGCTCTTTGTTCTTGGGAGTGGCAAAGACAGTAGGCACAATGTGGGGATGCCCCCACATTGCATGCAGGTGATTGACCTCTTGGTCTCCACCACCCCCAGATCCCCAGCTAGAGAAAAATTATCTAATACTGTTGCCTGCAGGTTTCAATCCTATCATAGCAAACTTCACTCCCTACTACCCCCACTCCATCTCTCAGCCCCACGTGAAAGCAGAGGTAAGCCAATGCTAAATGTTGTTCATTGTAACCTCAGTCCAAAGTTGTGGGCTTTTAAAATGTAAAATTGAGCCATAATTAATAACATGCCTGGTGCATAATCACAGAGGAAAGCAAGAAAGACCCAGCCCATTAGGTCAAACATGCTGAGTGCTGTGGAATGTAGAAAACCATTTCTAAAGATATAAATAGTAGCTGGAAACATAGAAGGTCAGATCATTGCCTCTGTTGGACTTGATTGTATGAGACTAGCGTGTAAAGGCTCCAATGCCAAGATGGTATGTTTAAGAGATAAATGAAACCAGCAGGAAGGGGTGGTGCTGACATCATTCTCCCCAGCATCTAAGAGGCCCTAAGAGTGGGGCCTGGCAGGCAGCAAGCTCCAAGGTGAAGGCCTTCCACAAACCCTGAACCAGGATGTGGCCCAGTAGAGAGAGTCAAGAGCCCCTTCCTCCTCTTGACGTGAGGCAGATCCCATCAGGTGCTTATTGGTTAACACGAGGTGCACTATGTCAGCTGGCTCCCCACTTTTCAGGTAAAAATAAAACTCACTACGCCATCCCCTCCAGCCATCCAAATGGCACAGACACCAGTAATATGTTTTTATGGCTGACCCAGGCTGAGGGACTAGTGGGAGTGTGCAGGGTAAGCACACTGGATTCTTAGAATCCATTGACTGTGACCAGCAATTAAGTAGAATTTAAAATTCTTAGCCCCTAAGAAAAGATGACAACTCAAAACCCCTGCCATCCATCTCCACTAACTCCTCCAAATGTCCTTGTCATGAAATTTGGAAAAGAAAGGAAAAGAATCTCCTTTTGTAGGTCCCCAAGCAGTGCAAGGGCTGTTGGTGAATGTCAGTACTAGGGATGATTTCTTGCTTGGAATTAGGAAGGGAGATGGGCACTGGGCCACAGTGTCAGGATTCTGAGAGTAGCTGGGCAGGCTGTTGTTGATGCTCTATCTGACTGGGGACTGAGCAACAGTATTCTTCATCCTGTTGATCATCTTTACTGGCTCAAGCCCTTTGTTTATGCTACCTCTTTGTCTGGATGTCTTAGTATGAAATCAGGACTTACGAGAACAAGGTCTGGCACATAGCAGGTGTTCAGTAATTGCTTGCAAAAGCTATGAAAACCTGGATGGAGATCACCTAGTATGCCTTCAAAATCCCATCTCCTTGTGACATAAATTGGAGATGAATCTCACAGAGAGGCAGAAGATACAGTCTTTGAAGTCTTTTCCAAGCAACAGAATTCCCAAAACACTCATGAGAAAAGAAGAATCACCCTTGCCTTCTTTCTGTAACATTCCAACAGAGCCAAATGGTTTCCAACGGAGATTCTAGGAGCATTGAAGATGAGAGCTTGAACGGGTCCTGATTGTCCTCCGGCTCTCATGCAAATCTCCGGTGAAGACACCATGGCCCACAGGCAGTTAAGGGGTTACCCACATTACACAGTTAGCAGCAGAGCTATGACCAGAAGTAGCTTCATTTTCAGAGAAGTCTTCACATAGACGGGCCTTCCTGGCCTGTACTGAGCCCCATACAGAGGGAGAACCCTCCACCCTTCCAGTAGTTTAACTCACGGAAAAACCCAAATGTGGAGGGAGGAAAATCTGTCCCGGTGTTTAGAGCTCCTTTCAATGCTTCTATGAGCAGGGCAAGGATTAATACATTTCTCAGTGGAGGAAGATCTTACAGACCCAACCTAGACTTTTTCCTTGATTAGGAGACTATTCCCCACACTCCTCCCTGTTCTGCTCCAGGACATCCCATGGAAGACGCATGTGTGATGAGTGAGGCCTCAGCCCCCATTTATTTTTAATTCCCCAGTCCCTGTGCCAGCCCTGACTGTGGTGGTGAGTGAAAACACAGATGAATTTTGGAAACATGGTAAGAAGCAATTATGAATTCCTTGCCTTTAGGTGCTCCCTCCTTCCCCTTGGGCCCTGAAAATCAGCATAAATTCCTTGGTTAGGAGAAGCTATCAAAATACTATCCATCTGGATCCAATTTCCAGAGCTGCTGGGCTCCAAAGTGACCAGAGTTAAAGGTCTATCCATAAATTTTCCTCTTGGTGCCACCTGCCTGAGCCCAAACTCTGCCTGCAAGCCACCTGTCCTGACCAGATAACAGATGGGACCGGCTCAGATTCTGAAAAAGCAGCCCAATTCTCTCACTGACCCACCAACCTCTCTGCCCTTCTGAGCCAAGTGTGGCCTCGTTTCTTTGAACTTGGTTTATCTGATCATCTGCGTTCCTGTGTCTTTGCAGGTGTGGCTGTCTGAATTCACAGAATACGAACAATTTGCCCATCACCCAGCTCTGCTTTTCATTTGGTTATCCTAGCCCTCAACTGTATTCCTCCTTCCTGGCTCCAGCTCTACACCAGGGGACCATTTCTGTCTTTCATATTTTCCCCAGAGATGGAGGAGGGCCAGGAGATGAGGAAACTCAAGCCTATTTGTTATGCTACTTTCTACAATTTGATGGAGGGCAGATTACTGAAAACTGGCTTAAGAAATTTTGAAACTTGAGAAAAGGTTAACGCAAAGCAATTGAAACACTAATTCAAATACCAGTGAGGGAATTAGTTGGTTAATTAACTAGATTGTCAGTTTAGGTCCTTAACAAGTGAAGTAGGAACTCATTGGACATAGAAGAAAAGAGACTCTAACAGGTATCTGACTAGATAGCAAATTCCCTATGTACTCTTAGAGCTGTTGGTATTATTCTTTGTATCCTCCCAGCTCCATGCTGGGAACCGAGGACAAAGACTCAATATATGTATTTTTATTATACCCCACCACCATTACAGTATTGTACAGAATAGTTTCGCGGCCTTAAAAACATCCCGTGTGCTTCATCTATGCAACCCTCTCCTGTGCCCACACCCCTGGCAACTACTGCTCTTTTTCTATAGTTTTGCCTTTTCGAGTGTCATCTAAATGGAATCATACAATGTTTTTTTTTCAGACTGGCTTCTTTCACTTAGCAATATGTATCTAAGATTCGTCCGTGTTGTGGCCTGATAGCTCATTTCTTTTTATTGCCCAATAGTATCCCACTACATGGATTTATAACAACTTTATGTGTAGTAAAGTGATGTCAGCACCACCCTGTCCTGCTGGTTTCATTTATCTCTTAAACATATCCTCCTAATGCTAGGGCCTTTATCTACACGCTAGTCTCATATAATCAAGTCTAACTGAGCCAATGATCTGACCTTTTATGTTTCCAGCTACTGTTCAAGTCTTTAGTAATAGATTTTTGCTATTCCACAGCACTCAGCATGTTTGACCTAACGGGCTTGGGCCTTTCTTGTTTTTCTCTGTGATTATGCACTGGGCATGCTATTAATTGTGGCTTGATTGTTTATTTAAAAATCCCAAGTTTATTAATCCATTCACCTACTGGAGAACATCTTGGTTGCTTCCAGTTTTGATGATTGCAAATCAAGATACTATAAACCTTCTCATGGAGGTTTTGGTGTGCACATAAGTTTTCAAATCAGCTGGGTAAACACCTAGGAGTGCAATTACTTGATCATGTGGTAAAATTATGTTTAGCATTGTAAGAAACTCTCAAACTATTTTCCAAAGTGGCTGTACCCCTTTGCATTCCCAGCAGCAATGAATGAGAGCTCCTGTTGCTCTATATACTTGCCAGTATCGTCAGCTTTTCTGGATTTTAGCCATTCTAAGAGGTGTGTAGAGGTATGTTGTAATTTTAATTTGCATTTCTCTAATGACAAAGGCTATGGAGCATCTTTTGATATGTTTCTTTGCCATCTGCGTATCTTCTTTGGTGAAATGTCTGTTCAGATCTTTTGCCCATTTTTTAGTCGGACCATTATTGTTGGTGTAGAGGAAAGCAGTTAATTTTTTCTTCATTAAAGACACAAGTTTGTATTTATCTTTCTTCATTCCATTCAGTAAAAGCTAAAATGTAGCCTCCAAGGGTGAGGCAATGTAGGCAGCTTACCATGATTCTGACTTTCTATTGAAAAAATTAACTTCTGTTTATTCACCTTGTATCCTACAACCTTGCTGTATTGACTTATTAAGACTTTTCTTGTAGCTTCTTTGGGTTTTTTACATAGATAATTATGTTACCTGAGCATAAAGACAGTTTTATTTCTTCCTTCCAAGTCTCTACACCTTTTATTTCTTTTACTTGTCTTATTGCGCTAAGCTAGAACTTCCAGTACAGGGTTCAATAGGAATAGTGAGAGCAGACATTCTCACCTTGTTCTAATCTTAGGACAAAAGCATTCAGTCTCTTACCATTAAGTATGATGTTAACTCTAGGTTTTTCTTATACTCTTTATATTAAGTTAATGAAGTTCTCTTCTATTCCTAGTTATTTGATAGTTTTTATTATGAACAGGCATTAGATTTTGTCAAATGCTGATTTTTTTAAATCGTTATGCCTGCCATGTGGGGCATGGATTTTAGGGGGCAAGAAGAGAAGCAGGGAGACCAGTTGGGAAGACTAATACAGAAGCCCAGGCAAGAGTTGATGAAGGCTTGGATTGAAATGGTGGCAGTGCAGAGAAGTGAACAGATTCTGGGTATATCTTGAAACAAGAGCCAACAGGACATGCTGGTGCGTGGAATGTGCTGGGAGGAGGAATGGGAAGAATCAGAGGAGACTGAGGCATGAGCTTGAGCAATAGGGTGGATGGTGCTGCAGTGCACTGACATGCTGAAGACTGAGAGAGAGACAGACATGCAGGGTGGGGCCTACAAGTCTGTTTTGGACATGGTACAGTTTTTGGTAACTATTAGACCTCCAAAAAAAGATTTAGGAAGACAGTTGAATTTACAAATCTTTAGCCCAAGGGATAGGTCAAGACTGGATTTATAATTTAAAAAGTCATCTGTATCTCAATGGTATTTAAAGCCTTGGAATTTCATGCAATACCTTGGGAGAAAAATGTAAATGGAGAAGAGAGAAAAGCCCACAATGAAGCGCAGGAGTCCTCCAACATTTACTGGCTGACTGGGTAATCTGACTCGTGGGAGGGCTTGAATGAGTCAACCACAGTTAGCAAGTGTTCCGTGTGTGCTACTGAGATCTGTAGCCGTGCACTGGAAAAGATGTATTAGTCCGAACCAGGAGTTAAAAATCTAACCGCCCACAATTAAGCCGTTAAATACATAGATATTACAAGAATTAACTAAAGATATGGAAAGATTGGGGAATACATTCATGGGTTAAAAATACATGGGATTAAATAGGAAAAAGTTTTCTAGAGGACATGATCCAAGACCTGAGAACTAAAGGAGAGGCAAGTGTCTCAGGGAAGGAGGAAGACCTTGCACGCGTTTGAAATACCCTGAAGGAAAGCTTGACTCAGGGCCAGGATCACAGATCTAGAGACCCCTTTTACTTTCATTTTGTTCAATGGGTCTAACAACCCCAACACTAGTCACTAAAGGGAATTCCTGCCAAAACAAACAAGTTGAAGATCCATATCCCAGAGAAGCAAAAAACCAAAGCAAAAACAAAACAAAGAGCAGACAAGTTGGGAGGCAGAAATCCTTTGATTAGCTCTGTACTAGCAAAGCTTTTACCAAGATTGTCAAAAAGGGATGAAAATTGGGATGGAAAGCCCTAATAGGTGACTAAAACTTCAGGTGTCACTGGAAACATGCATTCCCTCATCCTGGACACTCTTACTCTCAGTGCACAGCACCCCAAAATGGGCAGAAAAGGAATGGTTCAAATTTTCTCAACCCTGCAATGACCAAATGCCTGTAGGAAAAGATGCTTAGCTGCACACTCAGAGCCAGGCATTTAAAATGGAGCCAAACATTATTAAAAGCCCAGGTGAACCACCTAGGAGAACTGAACTTTTTTGAGAAAGAAGGAAAGAAGGAAGGAAGGAAGGAAGGAAGGAAGGAAGGAAGGAAGGAAGGAAGGAAGGAAGGAAGGAAGGAAGGCAGGCAACAGCTCTTTATAGATTTGAGACGGCAAATGGCATGCTATCCACTGGCTCCCAGCCACAATGAAAACTGAGAGGGGGGCCTCTCTGTCATCCTATAGAAGCGGGAAGAAACTAATGAGGAAGAACAGGAGGAAAGGCCATCATTCCGGGTGCAGTTGACAGGGCTCCTCTTCCCCAGGAGCAGCTCTCTAAGCTTAGACAGCCAATTGGACTGTGGGGAAAGGGAAGCCATCTGGGGAGAGGAAAAGCCACCTCTCTTCTATAGCCAGGGTGTTTTATTCTGAATGGTTATGTTCCCCCAAATTCACATGCTAAAATTCTCACCTCCAAAGCCACGGTATTAGGAGGTGGGGCCTTTGGGAGGTGATTAGGTCATGAAAACGGAGTTCATGAATGGGATTAGTGCCTTTATGAAAGATGTCCAAGAAAGGCCCCTGGTCCCTTCCACGATGTGAGGACACAGAGAGAAGGCACTGCCTATGAAGAAGCCAACCCTCACCAGTCACCAAATCTGCCACCACCTTGATCTTGATCTTTCAGCCTCTAGAACTATAAGAAATAAATTACTGTTGTTTATAAACCACTCAGTTTATGGTGTTTTGTTATAGCCCAAACTGACTAAGACACAGGGGCTCAGCTAACAACCCCTTATGAGGTGCTGCAATTGCTCAGAGACAGAAGATTCCCAGCTGTGAATCACTAAAGAGTGTGACCAAACAGCCTTGCCCCTTGGCCCAGAGAAAGAAGTTACAAGATTTTTCTCCAGGGTGCAAGAGCTCCAGGTAACTGCTTTGTCCCAAGATCAGAAAACACCAGCCTCCTCAGATCAGCCAGATCCATGGCCTTTTGTGCAGCATTCAGAGGGTCATCCCACTCCTGCCCAAAGTGAAGACATTTCCCTAGATGTCACCGGCCTTTTTAGTTCTTAAATTAGTGCCCCTACACACACACTCCTCAAAAATGGAAGCTGTAAATATCCCAGATAAGGCCCCAAGAAGAGTCTCAGAATCCAGGTAGGGCAACCATTCAACTAAACCGACGTGAGTTGAGAGTGTGTCTGGGAACAGATTGTAGAAGAAATTGATTGCTGAGTCCAGTACAGCAAAGTAGAAGTTAGTATAGCCATGGTGCTCCAGAGAAAACAGAAGAGACAGCCCTTCTCTCCCTATTCTCCCCCGATCTTCCCTTCATCTCGTGTTGGGAGTCAAAAGTTCATCCTTAAAAACCCACTATTTTCTAGGCAATTCCCTTCTGCAAAACTCCATTAAACTCTTAGACTACACCTATGTGCAAACAGCCCAGCTCGTTTTAAAACCACATTATTGTTGTTCCAGCAGCCATTTCTAGGCAAGTAGTTTTGATCAGAAATGTTTGTCAAGCAACTCAATATCCAACTGTGTGTGTACAGTACTTCTGAAAGATATTTGCAACTGGAAATTGTGTAGAGTTCAAGGGAATGGAAATGGACTTTTGCTGCGATTGAATTCATTAGTGGCACATTCTCTGATTGTTTGCTTTTTTTTATTTCCTGTAACTCTTGACTTTCAAAGTTATTTACTGAGATGCTTTGTCCTCCATCATGGACTAGTCTGGAGCTTTTTTTCCTTTGTTTTTTTTTTAACCTAAAGTGATATCTCTCCCTGAAATAAATTGTATAAAATGATGTAGAGTTCTTAGCAAATTAAAGTGCCTTGTTCAAAAAGCTCCCTAGTCACTCAAGCCTTTCCTTGGCTCCACATCAGGAATCTGAATCTTGTAGGACTAGGAAATGCTGACCCTGAGACTGTTGGCTAAGCCCTCTCATTCTCCAGGGACCTTTCAACAAACCTGTATCCATCCCAGACCCAAAATGAATGCACCTGTACCAGCAATGCTGCTTGATCAACACAGAAACTCAGTGACTGGCTCCTCAAAAGCATGGTCTTTTATTCTTCTGATGAAAGACCTCCTAGTCAACACAAATAAAAATGGGAAAAGCAAAAACCTCACCAGAGAGAAAAAGAGAGCTGTGTTTAACCCTACGTGTTCATATCATGCAGTAAGAAAATGAGACAAGTTGGTAAAGAGACTCGACAACCAGGCAGCACAAATCACTGATATTGTTTTCCTTGTGCCATGTAAGTGAGAAAAAATGTTTCTTCATTGTTTCTGTGTGAAGGAAATGGGTTATTGTTCAATAAACTTGGCTGTAACTTTCTTATCATTAGATTTGTCCCTTCTTGGTAAACTCTTAGAAGGCTCAGCAATCCTCTAAGAGCTCTAATGGTAGTTGGCCCTCTATTTTTCAGGAACTGGTTAGACAGTCGGTGGATTACCCCCACTTTTTCTTTCTCCCCTTTCCCTGGTGCTTAAGCACTTCCTTGCTCACTCACATCCCTGCAGAAAGAGGAACTGGTGCCTGGACAAGAGGTAAAACCCAAGGCTGTCCATTATAGATACAGGGAGGAGGATGACAAGAAAACCTGAAATGACTTGCCACATGAGAATTGCATTCCAAGAATCCACACTCTTCCTGCTGAACCAAGATCCTGCTGCACATATTTAGTAATGCTTAATGGTTCCTCAACTTCGATGACACAGACAGTCCAGTAGGCAAGTGGTTCTGAACCATGGATGCAAATCAGAATCTCCGAGCAGCGCCTTCAGAATAAAAAGGTCCAGATCATAATTCCAGGCATTCTGATTCAGTAATAGCAACAACGCTTTAGACTGACACGGTGTAAGTATAAATTACTCTAAGCTTTGTATATATTTTTACCTCATGTCATCCTCACAATGGCACAAGGTGATGGGTCTATTATGATTCCCATTTTACAAGTGAAAAACGAATGCACATAGAGATTAAGAAACCTTCCCGAGGTCACACAGTTAAGTGTTGCAGGCAGACCTCAAGGCCACATAGCATGTTTCCAAAGTCTATGCTCTTCACCAATGGGGCTGCAGCATGTGCCTCAGTCCACTTGGGCTGTAGTAACAAACAATCTTAGACTAAACAACAGAAATGTATTTCTTACCATTCTGGAGGTGGAGAAGTCAAAGATCAAGGTGCTGGCAGATCTGATGTCTGGGCCGGACCCACCTCCTGGTTCATAGATGGCGCCTTCCTTCTCTGTCCTCACATGGTGGAAGAGGGCAGCTCTCTGGGGCCTCTTTTACAAGGGCACTAATTTCATTCATGAGGGTTCCACCCTCATGCCTCCCGAAGGCCCCACTTCCTAATAGTATCACTTCAGAGGTGAGGATTTCAACACATGAATTTTGGAGAAACACAAACATTCAGACTATGACAGCATGTTCTCATTGAAATGCCTCCTGAAACACATACCTGGCGAAGAGCCACAGTACTCAATCTTATTTTAAATATTCTTATAGTAGAATTTTTCCCCTCAGAGCTGGCAGTCTCAGTGACAAAACACACGTGTGGCACAAACAGAATGTGTCAACTGCATCATCCTGCAGACACCATTCCCAGACTATTAGCTGTGTTTGGGTTTTCTTTTTAATGGGCTCTGTTTTTCTACATATAGACGGTTTTATCAGTAACAGTGTTGAGCCTCACCTCAGGCAGGTGGAAGGAAATCTACAACAATTTTAAAATTTATAAGGAACTACCATGTGATCTGCCCTGCACTTAGCATAGAGGATACAAGCTGGATAAAGTAGAGTGTCTGCTCATTGTGAGAAGCGAAAGAACGCACTCCAAAATAATCTTCATGTTATGAATAATATGTGGAAGGCTGCAGAGTAAGAGCACAGTTCATTCTGCCTGGAGGGGACAGGTTGGTGGCTTTCCCTCTGGACACTGTAGAATGAGCTCCAGCTACCTGTGGGTGAGGCAGAAGCGCACCCCTAAGGGCACAAGAAGTTCATAGATGAGGAAGTAGTGCCATGAGGCTGCAGCCAGGGATAGAAAGGAAACTGTCTCTATGAGATGTCATTGAACCAGCCTCCCAGGACCCTGAAACAAGGACCCCAGTTTCCTAGATGTCCCACAGCCCAGAGAACAACAGTGGCTGTCTCCAGAGAGAACTGGCTTTGGCATGCAGGAAGGGCACATCGGAGCTGGTAACAATGGTGATCCTCTGGGCAGCTCTGCTATAGAAATGATCCCAAGAGGTGAGGCCTGAACTTCTTCATCCCTTTCAGTATCCCCAGTTCCAACAGAAAATCCATGCCTTCCCTGTGCCTGATATTGCTCTAGCCCAGTATGACAGCTGTTTCATTTAAAGTAGGCAGATGGGAGGAGGGAGGTGCTTCTCAATACTGGAAAGTCCATGTCCGCGAGGTCTCACCAGACTTCATTCTCTGCCCCTGCGTGCCTCCTCTCTTACTCTTGCCCTGCCTGTCATGTAGGACAAGGATAGGTTCTGTGTGATCCTCTTTGTACTTTGCCTGCTCTACATAATAGGTGCTGGGATGATGATCATAATGATGGTTTAAAAAAAAATGCTAATGGCCCCAGCAAAAGCCTGAAACCTCACTCTGATCCTCAGAATGGTAATAGAGGATGGGAGGTGCATTATGGATATTCCCACTCAACTTGCTCTAAACAGCTCCAGTATTAATGGAAATTTTAATGAAAAACTAAGCCTCTATTAGGTTGCCATGCAGAATTCCCTCAACATGCAGAGTCTGGTTAATTTCCCTTGTGCCGAGGCCACAGGCTCAAAAGCACAGACACACACACTCTCAGGAAAATTCCTTCCAATCTCCAGACCTTGTGCTTTCCCCTGCTAGCCCAACTCTAGGGCTTTACAGGACTGGGGCAGCTCTCCCATGCTTATAGTCAGAGCAGGCCCTGTGGCACTTCAGTGAAAATTAATTCCTCGTTCCCTGTCTTTCTTGCTCAGCGATCATGAATTGCCAGAGAGCTCCAAAGGGAGCCTCCAAGTCTCTCACTCTCCTTTTGTCGCTCAGATGAAATCTGTAACTCACTCCAGGATGCAATGGGTTCAGAGGCTACAAATCTAAGGGCCTAGGGACTGTGCCTCCCCCTTGCTAGACTCCCCTGACATGTCATGTGCCACTTCCCTGGGAACCTGCCATCCCCAGCTATCTGTACATTTTCCAGGAGAGCACAGAAGCATACACTTCCATGAGATGTTTTAATTATGACAAGTGGGTCCCTCTCCCTGTGTAGTAGAAACCAGCACCACCTTAGAGAAAACCAGGAATCGTAGGAGATAAACCCTCAAAAGCTTTGTCTTATTAAAGCCAGACATTGTAATCCCAGCACTTTGGGAGGCTGAGGCAAGCGGATCATGAGGTCAGAACACCAAGACCATTCTGGCTAATACAGTGAAACCCCGTCTCTAATAAATACACAAAAAAGTAGCCGGGTATGGTGGCAGGCGCCTGTAGTCCCAGCTACTCAGGAGGCTGAGGCAGGAGAATC
The DNA here is from genome assembly GCF_008728515.1 of Papio anubis. NCBI lineage: Eukaryota > Metazoa > Chordata > Mammalia > Primates > Cercopithecidae > Papio > Papio anubis. The sequence goes on from NC_044987.1 coordinate 8,137,819, forward strand.
ACTTGACCCCGGGAGGCGGAGGTTGCAGTGAGCCAAGATCATGTCACTGCACTCCAACCTGGGCGACTGAGCGAGACTCCGTCTCATAAAAAAAATAAATAAATAAATAAATAAATAAATAAATAAATAAGCAAGCCAGACACGATATCAAAACTTCCCCCATATCCCCCTCCTGCCTCTCACACTCCACACTCCCCATGCTCATCAATCTCATGTGTGGAGATGCCCTGCACTCTTCTTGCTGGTTCTTCCCTTGCCAAGACTGGGCAGTATTTCTGCCAGAAGGGACAGTGGACAGGGAGTATGGATTCCTGGCTCCAGTTCTGAGTAGAAATACATGAGTAAGAAGTAGAGAGATGGAGCAAAGAAAAAAGAAAGAAAGGACTTTGGAAAAAGTAAAATCCTACACTCTAGAAAGCTAATGCTGAGAACCCATTTGAAGTTGGGGTGACCCACTGGGTCTCTTCTTCTTTCTCTGCCCCCACGTGACTTTCTTGTCACATCACACAATGTGCTTTGCTATCTCCAACTGCTAGGATTTGAATGTTTTTGACTCCTCCAAAATTCATATTGAAACCTAATTGCCTCGAAAATTCAGGTGTTGCCAACGTGACAGTATTGAGAGGTGGGGCTCCAAGAGGTGATTAGGCTATAAGACCTCCTTCCTTATTAATGGGATTAATGCCTTTATGCAAGGGGTCTCATGCAGTGTTTGGCTAACTTATTCTAGCTTGCCTTCCACCTTCTGGCTAACATTCTAGCTTGCCTTCCACCTTCTGCATATGAGGATACAGCAAGAAGGCTCTCACCAGAACAGATGCCAGTGCTTTGATCTTGCACTTCCCAGCCTCTAGAACTGTAAGAAATAAATTTCTGTTATTTATAAGTTACCCACTCTCAGGTACTCTGTGACAGCAGCACGAAGGAACTAAGACACTAAGATTCCCAGTGCACAGCTTTCATAAGCCTCTAGTGCTCTCCAAGAGGCCTGGCCCCATTTTCTGGTTTCTTTGATGGTCAATGGGCAGACTCCCTAAAGTCATTTACAATTGTTATGGTAATGGGCTGTTAGTCATAGCAATGCGTTTTTCCTTTTATGGGTCCCTAATGCTGCAGTTCAGCAGTTGCCTGACTCCTCCGTGACTGGCGATAGAAACACCACTGTGCCCTGGGTGACACACTTTTCATGAGGTAGACTGAGCATATTTCAGACCCTGGTTGAATAAAAACTATTAGGGGAAAATCAATCTTATTCCTCTCCTCTCAATGGGCATTTTGGCTCTCTCCTTTTTTCTCCTTTTCCTTCATTCCTTTTTACCTACACCCCATCTCCCACAGTCATTTATTTCCTGGCATAATGTAAAGAGGAACAATGCTGTTTCAAAGGCTGTATTTGATCTTCAACTTTGTGAACTGAGTCAGAGCCTCCTGTTTTCCCTCATACCACTAAAGAGGCTTTAGCTCAGGCTGTCTCAACCCTGCTTGCAAGTAAAATCTCCTAGGTGATTTAAAAATTTTTTCATACTGGGGACCCACCCCCGACCAATTAAATCAGAATATTTGGGGCTGGAGTCTGGGTATCCATAGTTTTCTAGCTCCCCCAGGTGATTCTAACATGCAGCCAATCATGAGCACCACTGTGTCTAGTGCCATATCTGAAGCTATAGACAGCCGTCCTCAGAAACCCATCCTGGAAATCTTCACAGTTTATGTCCTCTGGTTTTGATTAGGGGTGTGCCCAGGGAGTTGACTGGGCACAAATGAAATCAGCAGACCCTCTAGCTATTAGCGACACATAGAAAGGACTCCGTGAGCACAGATTAACCCTAGACACAGGCTTTCTGACCTTCTTGAGCAATGTACCTCCTTCTTCAATCATCCTTCAGCCCAGGTGATTCATCTCTCATCATTATTTGGGACAGAACACAGAATTGTAAAAGTTGTAGGGAACTTCTCTCATTCTTCTTGCAAAACACAGCTGGTGAGATTGTCTGACAATAGTATCTGTTCTCTTTGTGATAAACAACACACAACCAAACAATATGTATCAGAAACTCACACAAGGCATGACCCTCTGCTAGTTGCTATTTTTCCTGAGAGACACTGTCTGTGCCATCTGGGAGCTTATGTCATAAGAAAAATGACACCATCCAAAACATGGTTACCCAGAAGGCAGTTACAACATTGTGCTTTCTATTTTCCTTTTTTCTTCATATGTTTTGGTTTTAAGATCTATTCGGGGTATTTCACCAAGATGTTATATGACAGAAGACACTGGCCAAGACACATAAACATCAGTGGTTTCTTTAGAGACTAGGTTTCTGTAAAGACTTACTCTTTCCAAGCCTTTCATCTGGCCTCAGATGATCTCCCCATTGGCCTCTATCTCATCCTCACTTTGCAAAAGTCAAAGCAAAACGCAGTTGTTTGCCAAGCCTCTATCCCCTATAGCTTCCAGGATGGTGTTAATATACAGCCCAGGGAAAACCATATTGCATCTTTTATTGGTCTTGGAATGGCTTCATCCTTTACTAACCAAGCCTCATCTTTCTCAGAGTCAGTGCATGCTCTAGCTGTGGTACAGTTTTATGGTTTACTGACTTGGCAATCAATGTGACATGCTGAACAAGATTGCTTCTCTGGCCTGAGAATGGTCAGGTCGTCCTTAAAAGTTTGCTCTCCCAATGGGCATTCAACCTGACATTTCCAGCCATTTACTTGGCGCTCTGAGGGAGCCTGTATTATACAGGCAATGGGTTCCCTTCCTGGAAACAGTCCAAGACACACAGTCAGTTCTCAATTAGCCATGCTAATGGAAGCAAGCAGCAGTGCAGACGATCCAAAATAGCAGATTATCTGAAAATCATTTTTACTGGCTTTGGAACAAATGCAATGATGCAATGCACATCAGTGTGCACACGTGCATACACCTCAGCAGTATCGTGTTTTCCATGGATTGTCTGTGTCTTATGTGTATTAGAGTTTGCATTCTCTGAGGTGTCATCCTTTGGAAGTGAAAGTAAGCATCCCAACTGCATCCCAAGTGACAGAGAAGCCAGAAGGGAGTAAAAGTGCTCCCCGGGGTATTTGCAGAGGCAATGGAGAAGGTCATGGAGCGCTATTTCAATAGTCTTATGGGCACCACTGGCCTCACAGTTCTCTTACCCCAAAGGGCCCACTTTGCCCTTCACATACCCTAGCATTGGCTGGTGCCCACTCTCTGCCCCAGATCCTAGCAGGGCTATCGGTAGGTCTCCAAGCCACTCTACAGGCTGTGCAGTTGTCCCTGCTTAGTAGCAACCCCAAATTTTTATCATGCTTTTCAAGACTAGAATGCCACCTACAGGGTGGAGCTTGTCAGATGCTCTTATACAGTAAGCACCAGGCCACCTCCAGCCTTCTTTAGATGTTTTCTGCAAGTTTTTGAGTTGCCTTTAAAGGCACCACTTAGTAGTATGCTTCTCAAACTTTATTGAACATAAGAATCACCCACGAGCTTGATTTAATTGCAAATTCCTAGGCTGTACTCATAGAAATTCCAGTTCAGTTGGCTGGGAGATGTTCCTTGAATTTGCATTGTTATCAAGCACATCAGCCTGTGGAAGGCATCCTTTGAGAAGCTGTTTAGAGAGTCATTCAGACTCTGCTTCTGATCTGACTTCGGGCAGCATCTTGAGTGAAGGTAAACGTTCGCCTTTTCATGGACTTTAATCCTCCACAAACCACTCTTTTTTGTCCAAGACCTATGTGTGATGGGCCAGTACAGACCAAAGGATGTTGGCATGCAGGGTGGGACAGTCTTTACCAGGTGGGCTGGGCAAAGTAACTAGACACTTGGACCAGTGTGCCTTCCTCCCAGCCTGACTCTATTCAGAAATTCCTGGGCAACCCACAAGTCACAGGCTTCTTAGAAGATATAACTAATAATAACTAATAGTATAACTCCTATTTTTTTAGTGCTTACTCAGTGGCATTATGGTAAGTGTTCCACGTGAATTTTCTCATTGAATTCTCTTAACCCTATTAGGTGTCACTCTCATTTTGGGGGGCCAATGGAGAAGCTATCTCAGCCTTTGTAGATCTAGTTTTAAAATAAGAGAAAAAAATAAATAAACTTACCATGCCTGAGATTCTTGAAGAAAAGACAGCATGTAAAGCAGCTAATCATTATTAATATTCATTACTATATCCTTGCAGGCAAGAGGAAAAATGTATGATTTTCTGTAGTTTTCTAAGAAGTGGTTCAGACTAGAGCAATTAGCTAACCAATTGACCAGTCTAAATGGTTTCCTGTGATTTCTCTTGATGGATGCCCACTGGCCTCTTCTCCTTGTGAGATAGAAGGGTTAGGTCCATCCAACAGCTGTGACCAGTTGCCTAAAATGGGGTTGTCACTTTGGACAACTTCCCATGCTCCAAAGATCAGGGTGGACAAAGTAACAAGTCCGATTGTTTATGTGGTCATTGACTTTCTAAAATAAGCAGTAAGATTCATGGTTACATAAAGGACTCTACTTTCAGTAGATTAACCAAATGTCAGTCTTGCAGAATCAAGCAGGGTCTAGTGGGTGGAAGAAAAGCCTAGAGGCAACAAGAAGGAGAAGTTGTTGACATGGCACCTTAAAGACAAAGAGAAGGTCTTAACGAGATGCGAATCCCATTCAGGAAAGTTCTCCACATCAGTAATTAAAGTATATCCAGCAATGTAGGGCTGGCAAAGTATAAAAGGTCAATAGGTTAAATACTTTATGTTGTTTAATCAGATACTTAGCACAAATCAAATATTACCTTACTGAGGTTACTAGGCTAAATGAGGGCACTGCAGCGGTGAACATTCATTACTGAGACACCAATGGATCGTGAAAATAGCAAGGTACATCTGAGTTACCTCCAGCCCTGAGATGAAGTATAAGGAGGCCAGAAAGCCTTTAGTCACTGCATTTAGCACAGTCACTGCATCTGTGCTTTTTCTTTAGGAGTGGCTTAGGAAGTTGGGGTTATGAGTTTCCCTAGATAATTAAGTATACCAAGTCTTGAAAGGTATAAAAATAACCATCTCCTCAAAGCTGGATATACTCACTGGCATGCAAAAATGATGTAGATATCCACATTATTTGAGATCATCAAAAGCTTCCTTATTCTTCTTGTATGACAATAACTACTTGTTATTCCATGCATTACCACTACAAACATGGCAGCATTTGGGTATTGAAGCTGCGAGTCTTAAAGAAAAGAGATTCAAAGGAGGAGGAGGGGGCTAACTCGACTCCTCCAGAAATGGGAGAGCTGTGACAGACACAAAGGGATGGGGTGAGCCCCAGGCTTTGGCAACGCCATCTTCTGTGTGAAACTGGTGGGATCCTTGAGGAGAGCTCTATGGACCGGTCATGAATTGTGCTCTGCCGGCCTGGATGGTCTTGATCTGGTCAAATTACCTTCTTGTCTCTTCCAGTAGATAGTAGTAAAGCCTGATTGGAATTTCTCTGAAAACTAAGGGGAAGCAAAAGGGGAAAAAGTCACAGAACTACAAACGCATTGCAGCGACTGAACACAGCACAGGTTTCTACATGGACACAATCAGAGTTGCACAGGTCCACCCAGCCCATGTGCAGAAATGCCAACTGAGTCTCATTCCCTCCCAAGCTAGCACAGTCCTCTTCAGGCTGGGGACAGACAGTCTCTGTGTCATTGTCTCCATCTCCCTACTCCACCTCACCCCCAACCCATCTACAGACCCTGGGTTCCCACACGTCCCAGTCGCACTCTGGGTGAGAAGAGGAATGACACTGCCCTTCTTTTCTAAAGAGCATGTCCCACTTTGACTTCAGTTCCTCCACACTCATCTCTGAGACCTGTGCCCTGCCACATATGGAGGTTTCTCCTGATCCATGTCTTTCTGGGTTGGTTTGCTTGGTTACTAAAATGTGTTAACTGGCTGGATGTCATCAGGGCTCTACCTTTTTGGAACTGGCCCACTATTTCTCTAATATTTTAAACCAGCAATTGTCTTACTAGGCCCCTCAGAGCCTTGAGATTCCATGAAGATTTATTTTTTTAAAATTTAGAATTCTCATTTTATCCTCCTGAGAAATTATGCATGATCCATTATAAAATATACAGGTAATACAAAGTTCAAAAGCCTGTCGTGTTTATGGAATAAACAAATGAAAATTAAACATAATACAGTGTGAGAGAAAATCAAGGTTGCATTTATTTTTTCTGGTTTTTTTGTTTGCTTGGTTTTTTGATTTTTTTTTTTTTTTTTTTTTTTTTTTGAGACACAGTCTTGCTCCATCACCCAGGCTAGATGCAGTGCAGTGGCATGATCTTGGCTCACCACAACCCTAGCCTCCTGGTTTCAAGCAACTCTCATGCCTCAGCCTCCCAGGCAGCTGGGACCACAGGCGCACACCACCATGCCCAGCCAACCCCTGTATTCCTAGTAGACACAGGGACCCACCAAGACGGCCAGGCTGGTCTGGAACTGCCAGCCCCAAGCGACGCACACACCTTGGCCTCCCAAAATGCTGGGATCACAGGCGTGAGCCACCACACCCAGCCAGTTTCATTTATTTTCATAAGAGATAGGTTATGAGTACACGATGTAAAAGCTTAAAAGTCGTCATCAAACAGTGCTAAAGATATGGAGAAATTATGCCAGGAGAAATCTGTGCAAATTCATCTTCTTACTCAGTCTAAGGTGGTAAAAGCATGAAGATTTAAACTGCCCCTGTGGGTAAGACAATCAGTGCAGGGGCTGAGCAGGCAGTGCCCAGGAACCTGCAACCACTGTCACCTGCTGCCTTATCCCCCACTTATGCCAATTTTGTGTGTTGAGATTCCATGTAAAGTCTCATTTTATAAAAATCTACTTAAGGTGAAAGGTTTGGAAACCTTAGTTTTCCAGAGATTCCAATAACATTATTATTCTATTTTCTTGCCAAAACATACAAAACAATTATCATAATTTTGAAGACATATTGGGTGCTAAGAGTTTTCAATATATTATCTTATTTAATGATTTTGCAAATGAAGAAACTGAATCATGGAGGTTATGGTTAAGAAACCAGCCTGATATCTGACAGATATGAATGGCAGAACCAACAGGCATCTTTCTGACTTCAGAATCCTAACTCTGTCGCCCTCCCTGACCTCACTCACCTGCAAACATTGCTCCTGGGAACATCTGATGTTGCTGGTTCCCAAGACAGCTCTGGTTTCTTATTCCTTTGCACAGCATAGATAAGGTATAGTCCCAGAATCTAGTGAATCCACAGGACTTTCCTGGCTCAGGTTCCCATTTCCACACACTTCTAGAGGATTATAATTAGCTTCTAAGGCCTCCTCTCACCCCTTCTGAGGCCCTACCCACCTTTTAGATTCAACAGTGTTTCATCATCATGATATCTTAGTCAGTGCAAACAGTGTCAGGCACAAAAAATAAGAGAAAGCCACGTTGTCCTGGAAAGCCAAACAAGAACTGACTGTTGCTGCCCTGTTATCCTGCTATTGCTTCTCTTGCTTTGGACGGATTTTTATCGTGCTGTTGTCACACAGAAACCTAAACCAAGACAAGCCTAAGGAGACCAAGCCACCAGGACTGTCCCCCTAATTCTGCAGCCCCCTGAAATGCTTGAGACACACCCTTCATAAGGCTCTCCCAGGGTGGACAGGCACACGCTGCTCCGAAGATGACAACTGCGATTGTGAAAACTGCAGGTCTGCGCTCTTTGCAAAGTGATTCCAGTCCCCAGGGTGACACACAGTAGCTGCCTTCCCTGGGCAGGAAGAGAAACAATGTGATGGGGGAGGGAGAGCTTTCAACTTGTCAAGCGAAGTGATTTTTAACCTTCCAAATTCAGTTGTTTGTGGGGGGAGTGAAGGGGTGAAGGAGAAAAGAGGCAGGCTTTTCAGGGAGACAAAGGAGGCATTTGTCAGAGCAGAGAGCTGTGTAAACCCACCGAGGATTCAGGCAGTTAGCACCTTGGCAAGCCCCTGCCTCTGCAAGCCCTGACCTAATTTTGAGAGATACTGCTCACATTGTTTTCCAGATAAAAGCAGGCAACAGCGAGAGCTCTCCTGGGTGAGGCTTTGACATCAGGAAAAATTATCCTGACTCAAGTGACTAATCTTCTTTCTTATCCCTTTCCCCGTACCCCAACCCTGAACTTTCTTCTCCATCTCACAAATCTTCGGCAGAGCTGCCAAATCACAGCCACCAACACAGAGACAGACAGATGTACTCCACCACCACCTGCCCACGGTGGGGTGAGACCTGTGTTCAGTACAGCCTGTGCCAGCTAGGAACATCCTTCGGTGTCTTCCTTCCTCCTACGTAAAATCTGGCAGTTTGAGCTATCATGTTGAGGCCAGGATAAAAGCAAGGAGCTGCCCCTGGGGTGAATGAATCGTCCTCTGCAGACTCCTGGCCTCTGACCCAATAGGCTAGTCATAATATTCAGAGGGAAGCAAAGCCTTCAAAGAAGCGAATCCTTAAAATACTCAAGGTTGTAAAAAACAAAAACAAAAGCAAAAACAAAAACTGTTGAAAAGCATTGAAGCAGTATATGCAATATCCATTGACCTTCAAGAGTATGAGGGGCTCAGACCTCTCATGATGTCGGCTGTGTTGTTGCCCAGGTGACGAGGGCTCAGGATGTGGGCCAGGCTAGACAATCCCTCCAGACAGATGCAGGATATAGCTTTAGGGTTACTGTGCTCTCGGGTGAGGGAAGGACATCTATCTGAAGCAAAAGAGCTTCCTACATTACACATGCTCTTCCTCTTTAACTGTTACCTGTAGTTTCCTCTCGATGGAAACCGCTTTCTTAGAGGTCTTCCCAGAAAGGCCAATCCTATCTCCCTCCACCTTCAATATTTCAGAGGCAGATGCCTGGAGGTAGGAAAAAAGGAGAAGCTGCCCATTTAAAATTCCTTTCACTGTTGCATTGCAATATGCTGTGGGGGGGAAAAAAAAAACTTTCAGTTTAGGTACCCTAGATCCATCTTCTCGGGGTTGACTTTATATTCTATCACTGAAGTGGTAAAAGTCCTAGCTGCTAAGTTGCTCATCCTTTAGCAACTTTTAACAATAAAATCAGTGTCCCCAGTAGAGGTCTTCCCCGCCACCTGTCAGGTGTCCCAACCATGAGCCCTCGCTCACCAGCCTTGTGAAGCTGAATGCAGACATCGAAACACAGCCAAACTGATTCTCAAAGTAGAAATTCATGTGGCCAGGTGCCCCTTGAAACTGGAAGCCCATGATAGGGAGATTCAAGGACATCAGATTCTAGAATCAAAGGCTGTGGCCTTGCTGTGACTGAGGGTGAGATATGTGCTGGGTTCGGGGATCACCCTCTAGGCAGAAGTGGTATCACCTTCCCCTGAGTCTCATGGAGGCAGCTACAAGGTCTATATTTCAATTCCCCCTTTTGGTGCAACTAAAAATGGCTACAGAGGAACAAAGTGACATTTTCTGTTTGATAGCACCAGAGATGAAAAAAATGTCAGAGGCATCCCTGCCCTTCTCCTCCTTCTCAGGTTCCACCATGCACTTTTTATGGAATGTCCATGAACCTGGGGGCTTGGCCTCGGCCTTGCCATGTCTCATGCAGCCCCTCCCATTTCTCATTGCCCTGGCATGTCACACTGAATGCTGCCAGGAGAGAGTCGGGTCAAAGTGTCCGTGTGACCTTGAAAAGAGCTCCTCCACATGTGGTCCTGGGAGATTGGAGTTTGCAAAATGCCACTTCCGGTGTTGCTTTTTTCTCATTCCATATGTGGCATTTATATTGCTCTTTACATCTTTCAGAACCATTTCATATCCATTTCCCGATTTGAATTTCATGACAACCCCATGAGGTATCATTGTCTTCATCTTACAGCAAAGACAGTGAGGTGCTAGAGAGTGATTCCCCCAAGGTCAAACGCCTACTTACAGACCGAGGCAGCACAGGGGCTTGGTTTCCTGGGCAGGTCCAGCTGGTGCCTCTTCTGCCACCCCAACCCTGCCCATCCTTCACTGAGCAAGTCAGTCATTCCTCTGCCTCTGCAAAGCCATCATCCTCGGCCACCGCAGGCCCCAGTACCACCTCCTCTGTTGGACTCTGTAGACAGCGCACCGTCTGACTCTCTCGCTTGCCTAGTTATTCCATCATTCTCTTGTTTACTTAACTTTTCAGGTGTGTACATATATTCCTTACAAGAAAATTATAAACAAGGTGTCTGGCATAAGCTTTATTATACCTGCTCTCCTTTTCCCCTCCCCCACCCCCACAACCCAACAAAACCCAATTAAGAGTGTAGGAGACATTTAACAAATACCGGCTGCTGAATGCATGAATGAATGACTTTTTTAATCAAATATAAATTAAACTGATGTCTCACCCAAAGCAGAACTTCCTCTTGCATTAATCCTTGTAGGGCTTTTTCTACTGGCAACAGGGGAACAGTGAGGTGGCTGGTCCTTTTGTCATTGGTTCATGGAGGAAGATCTCAGAGAGGAAAGTTGAAAGGCCTCTGTCCTAGTGAATTGCCTGGAAAGTGAAAATCTGAGATTCAGATTTCAAAAAAGAGTATCTCTTTGGGGTGGTATGGATAAGAGTAGGTGATGGGGTTATAATGACATCATTGATGTTTGGGAGACAGTGGGGATTACAGAAGGTCATGGAGCACAGAGATCAAGCACCAGGTTTTAGAATCAGACATCCTCAGGAACTGAGCCCTGCTACCTATAGACTGAGTGGGGGACTTTGGCAAATGGCCTGACCTCTTGTCCACAGTCCCCTGACCTGTGAAGTGGAGATAATGATATTGTCTACACCATAGGGCTGTTATGAGGATAAATGTGTGAGCAAAGTATCTAGCACTTGCCTACCATTTAGAATGGGCTCAAGGCATGGTAGCTCTTGTTCCTACCACCACAGACTCCCTGGGCAGGCTTGGCCCAGGCTTCCTCTCCTCTCTTAGTTCTTCTTTGTGCCCTAAGGAAAGAAGATGGTTTATATCCATCAACCCACAGAGTGCCCAGCCTGGGCTCATTGGCCAGAGGGTGCTGGTTTCACACAAAGAATAAGAGGTGGGGGTTAACAGATGCTGGAACCCAACCCAAAGAAGCCCATCCCTTCACTCTGAGAGGCTGAAATTCCAGCCTGCCAGTGACCTCCAGAACCTTGGGTTTTTTTTTTAAAGGAATCCTCCAGACGGATCAGACATACTAGTGCCTATCTTCCTCCCAGCCCAGAATCGATGAGCCCTCACCATTTCATCTTTTCTTTGGTTAGCACAAGGATGAGCTCCCCTTTTTGCCTCATTCTCCAGTTGGCATAATGACTTACCCTACCTTCATTTAAATATCTGAATTCAGAAACGTTAATTAGGGACTTCCCACGACTTTATAGAGGTGTCATGATTAGACCTGTTATTACCACCCCAAATGGGAAAATTGAACATCCACTGCTTTATGAACCCTTCATCACAATTAATGCTGTCTCTAAAACTTCTCATTTATTGGGTTCTCTGGTATAATCATTCCTTATATGTGTTTCAAGACCTTGTACAAGTACAAATAATTTAAACTAATTAGCTTATTATAAAAAAGAATGAAAACAAATGGCACATGAATGAATTGTGAGGTTTCATATGGAATTAATATCTCCCTAATACCCACAAATTTGGTAAATTCATTATGCATCTATAATCAAACCTGATAAATCCCCTAGATAATTCAGCAGTAATTATGCATGAACTGCTGCCACTTATTTTAAAGTGCTACCAAAATAAGAGATTTATTCCCAAGATCCAGTTAGGCTCCAGGATAACTAAGACTAACCTGACATCTCCTGTCAAAATCAGCCATGAGAAATTACATTGACTCTGCCCCCTGGATGCTGTCCACTGACATCTGGAAAGAGCATGCATGGTTCTCAAAAATAGTCCCTGTTTGAAACATGGAGTGGAGTTTATCATTGGAATTTGTTTGTGAGATTTGGGGAAGATGGAGAGGGATTCCTGGTTGGAATAATTATCAAGGTTCAATGAAACACACAAACTGTGCACCATCCCACCAATTCCCAAAAGACTTTCTTAATCTAACTGAGAAATCCTATAGCAAGGAACGCTTTTCTCATTTCGACATGGATTGCAGTTCTTTTCTGATATGGTTTGGCTGTGTCCCCACCCCCATATCATCTTGAATTGTACTCCCACAACTCCTATGTGTTGTGAGAGGGACCTAGTGGGAGATAATTTGAATCATGGGGGTGGTTTCCCCCATACTGTTCTCATGGTACTGAATATGTCTCATGAGATCTGATGGTTTTATCAGGGGTTTTCACTTTTGCATCTTCCTCATTTTTCTCCTACCACTGCCGTATAAGAAGTGCCTTTTACCTCCTGCCATGATTCTGAGACCTTCCTAGTCATGTGGAACTGAAAGTCCAATTAAACCTTTTTCTTCCCAGTCTTGAGTATGTCTTTATCAGCAGCATGAAAACAGACTAATACAGTAAATTGGTACCAGTAGAGTGCAGCATTGCTAAAAAGATACCCAAAAATGTGGAAGTGACTTTGGAACTTGGTAACAGGGAGAGGTTGGAGGGCTCAGAGGATGACAGGAAAATGTGGGAAAGTTTGGAACTTCCTAGAGACTTGTTGAATGGCTTTGACCAGAAGCCTGATAGTGATGTGGACAATAAGGTCCAGGCTGAGGTTGTCTCAGATGGAGATAAGGAAATTGTTTGGAACTGAAGCAAAGGAGACTCTCGTTATGTTTTAGCAAAGAGACTGGCAGCATTTTGCCCCTGCCCTAGAGATCTGTAGAACTTTGAACTTTGTGGAACTTTGAACTTGAGATAGATGATCTATGGCATCTAGTGGAAGAAATTTCTAAGCAGCAAAGAGTTCCAGATGTGACTTGGGTGCTGTTAAAGGCATTCAGTTTGATAAGGGAAGCCAAGCATAAAAGTTCAGAAAATTTGCAGCCTGACAATGTAATAGAAAAGAAAAGCCCATTTTCTGAGGAAAAATTCAAGCTGGCTGCAGAAATTTGCATAAGTAATTAGGAGTCGAATGTTAATCCCCAAGACGATGGGGAAATGTCTCTAGGGCATGTCAGAGGTCTTCACAGCAGCCCTTCCTATCCCAGGGCCATAGGCTTAGGAGAAAATTATTTCATGGGACAGGCCCAGGGTCCCTGTGCTGTGTGCTGCCTAGGGACTTGGTGCCCTGCATCCCAGCTGCTCCAGCCATGGCTGAAAGGAGCCAATGTAGAGCTCAGGCCATGGCTTCATAGGGTGCAAGCCCCAAGCCTTGGCAGTTTCCATGTGGTGTTGAGCCTGAGAGTGTACAGAAGTCAAGAATTGGGGTTTGGGAACCTCCACCTAGATTTCAGAAGATGTATGAAAACTCCTGGATGCCCAGGCAGAAGTTTGCTGCAGGGGTGGGACCCTCATGGAGAACCTCTGCTAGGGCAGTGCAGAAGGGAAATGTGGGGTCAGAGCCCTCACACAGAGTCCCTACTAGGGCACTGCCTAGTGGAGCTGTGAGAAGAGGGCCATCGTCCTCCAGATCCCAGAACGGTAGATCCACCAACAGCTTGCACTGTTCACCTGGAAAAGCCGCAGACACTCAATGCCAGCCTATGAAAGCAGTTGGGAGGGAGGCTGTACCCTGCAAAGCCACAAGGATAGAGCTACCCAAGACCATGGGAACTTACCTCTTGCATCAGCATGACCTGGATATGAGACCTGGAGTCAAAGGAGACCATTTTGCACTTTAAAATTTGCCCCACTGGATTTCAGACTTGCATGGGCCCTGTAACCCCTTTGTTTTGGTCAATTTCTCCCATTTGGAATTGCTATTTACCCAATACCTGTACCCCCATTGTATCAAGGGAGTAACTAGCTTGCTTTTGGTTTTACAGGCTCATAGGTAGAAGGGATTTGTCTTGTCTCAGATGAGAGTTTGGACTGTGGACTTTTGGGTTAATAGTGAAATGAGTTAAGAATTTGGGGACTGAGGGGAAGACATGATTGGTTTTGAAATACGAGAACATTAGATTCAGAGGGGCCAGGGGCAGAATGATATGGTTTGGCTGTGTCCCCACCCAAATCCCATCTTGAATTATATTCCAATAATTCCCACGTGTTGTGGGAGGAACCAAATAGGAGATAATTTTAATCATGAGGGTGGTTTCCCCTATACTGTTCTAGGGGTAGTGAATATGTCTCACAAGATCTCATGGTTTTATCAGGGGTTTTCACTTTTGCATCTTCCTCATTTTTCCCTTGCCACCACCATGTGAGAACTGCCTTTCACCTCACTCCATGATTCTGAGGCCTCCCCACCCATGTGGAACTGTAAGTCCAATTAAATCTGTTTTTCTTCCTAGTCTCGGGTATGTCTTTATCAGCAGTGTGAAAACGGACTAATACATTTTCCAACATGACACACCTGAAATTGTAGGACTCTGGTTTTAGCCACCCATTCAACCAGGCAAAATGAATTTTCTACCCTTTGAGCTACCATATTTATTTCTAGCTTTCTTAAAACATAGCTCATTATTTATTTTTAGATATAGCTCCTATTTCACCATGTTCTGCTTGAAGATAATGACAGTACTATTTATTACATGCACTCATTACATACATATATATGTTCAACAAGTATTAAATATCTGTGTGCTAGGCATTGATACATCAGTCAATAAAACAAATAGCTAAGCCTTCATGGGGCTGACATTTTAGTGGGGAAGACACGAAATGAACAAATAAAAATGAATCATATCAGATGGAGATAAGCACTCTACAGGCAGGCAAAACATGGAGAGGGAGATAAAGTACTCCTATAGGGGTGGGGTGTACATTTTAAATAAGGTGGTCAGTCCGCAAAAAGGTAGCCACTGAGCAATGTGTTGAAGCAGGGGAGAGCCCGAGGACAGGACATCCCAGGCAGAGGGAACTGCACAAGTGCAAAGACCCTGAGACAGGAGCATGCCTGGTGAGTTTCAGGAAAAGCAAAGAGGCCAGGGCAAGTACACTCATTCATTCTCACATTGCTATAAAGAACTACCTGAGATGGGATAAAAAGGATAGAAGTTTAATTGACTCACGGTTCTGAAGGCAGGCACATCTGGGGAGGCCTCAGAAAACTTACAATTGTGGCAGAAGGCGAAGGGGAAGTAGGCCCATATTAGATGGCCAGAGGAGGAGGAAGAGAGTGAAGGAGTAGGTGATACACACTTTCAAACAACCAAATCTCATGAGAACTCACTCACCATCACAAGGACAGCAAGGGGGGAATCAACCCCTATGATCCAATCACCTCCCACCAGGCCCGTCCTCCAACACTAGGGATTACAATTCGACATGAGATTTGAGTGGGGACACAAATCCAAACCGCATCAGCAAGCAAAAGGAAGAGTGAAGATTAAGTCAAAGTGTAACAATGAGACCAGACCCCAGAGGGTAACATGAGTCACGAAGAGGGTGCTGGCTTTCACTCTCAGTGAGATGGGATGCTCTGCACCGTTCCGAACAAAGGAATGGCTCCCTCTGACTTAGGTTTTTAAAAGCACTACTCAGACTGCTCTGTTGAAACTAGACAGCAGAAGGCAAGGATGGAAGCTGCGAGACCAATTAGGAGGATCTGCCCGCCATCCGGGCACAGGGTCCGAGTGACTTGGTCCAGGGGGTAGCCTTGGAGGGGCAAGAAGATCAGATTCCAAATTTACTTTGAAGGAAGAACCAAAGGGACTTGCTGACAGATTTGATCTTCTTGGTAAACTTTTGGGCTCCCAGCAGAGTACCTTACACTAAAAGGTGCCTGATAAATGTTTACTGAATGAAAGGAGTAAACATATGCATAAATGAAGTATTCAAATAACTTGGACCCTGGTGAGAGGGGTGGGGTTGAATTTGATTAGAGGGAAAGGGGCATACCTCATCTATCTCAGTCTCCCTCCTGGGGCTGGGTTTCCTTACCTAGCAGAAACTCATTAAATATTTGTTGGATGCGTGAATAGACGAGTTAATTAAAATGGGCGTGCAAGGCTTGGGAGCTCATTCTGACTTCCAGCTAGAAACCCCAGCAGACAGGCACTGGGGCTTGGAGATTTTTCTTTCTATAGCTCCTGGCAGAGTAGCAGGGGTGAGCCTGGGCTCCCTAAATATTGTGAAATGCTGTCCATGCTGAGGTGCCCATCAGACCTGCCTAGAAAAGCATCTAAAATGAAAAGTGCCCAGCCTCCTGTTTGTCAGTGGTTGGAAGATGAGTAATACTTTCTAAGTGCTTAAGTGTCATCATCATTACTAAATTGCTGTAGGAATAAAAATTCAGTTTATGCCATTGAGGATCATTAAAGTCTCTTCTGAATCTGATGCCAAAATTGAAATAATTGGCTCATCGGTGGTGCAACATGGAATATAACCACATCAGCTTGTGGAGAAAAACGTTGTCTCAACATGAAGAAAAGAACAGGAACTTGGGTAGGTAGATTGGTTTTGTTGGCAAAGAATTGCTACATGGAAATTACAATTGACAGCATAGATCATGATTAAAAATACTTGGGGTGGCCAGGCGAAGTGGCTCACACCTGTAATCCCAGCACTTTGGGAGCCCAAGGCGGCTGAATCACTCAAGGTCAGGAGATCGAGACCAGTCTGGCCAACATGGTGAAACCCCGTCTCTACTAAAAATACAAAAATTAGCTGGGTGTGGTGGTGCATGCCTATAATCCCAGCTACTTAGGAGGCTGAGGCAGGAGAATCACCTGAACTCAGGAGATGAAGGTTGCAGTGAGCCGAGGTCGTGCCACTGCACTCCAGCCTGGGCAACAGAATGAGACTCTGTTTGAAAAAAAAAAAAAAAAATACTTGGGGCACAAATTCAGAGTTGCAGAAAAATAAATGGATTTTGCAATTAGACAAGAGTTTTAAATCAACTGGATTTTCCAAGGCATGGTTAAATTCTGTTTCAAGAGGTCAACTGCAGATCAGAAATACTGATACCCAGTGCAGGGAAGGCACTAAACAAGAACAAAATAAATAACGATAATAATAGATTGAGCTACAGTCTAAGAACAAAGATGTGTTTTAAATGAAAATCATTACTCACAGATGCCGGAGCACAAACCCAGACCGATTCAGTGCTGACTCGAAGGTACAAGGGGACCCACTGGGCGATCATATCGCGAACCTGCAGATGCTAATGCTGACCTGTTTGGGGGGTGGGGTAGGTTAATTAGCTGCCGGTTGTAAAGCATTATTGCCTTGCTGAGTATTATTATTTTAATAAAAGAGGCTCATGAAAACGTCTCTGGTGGTAACTCATGAAGAATCATTTTGAGGACAAGAGTACTCGTACATCATTCCGAGTGCCGCCTATGTATTTGAGTATCAACAAAAAATTTACTGTTTAAACATAAATCTCTGGGAGAAGTTGAAGTTAATTAAAAAGGTTTAACAGCATATGCATTAGTATTAGCCCTGGCCCTCTTTAGCATGGAAGGAAGGAAAGGAAATAAAACAAGGTGTGTGAAGAAGCAGTAATGTAGGCTTTTAATTAAATGTGGTCCAAAGCATAGGTGAAGACACCACCTTATCTGCCACTCAGTGCAATGAGGGAGAATGGGAGGCAGGGAAATGTTCCCTGAAGAGCTGTGTGTGTTTTTAATTAACAAAGGCTTTGAGAGTCCTTCTTACCTTTTCTTCTTCAGAAACCTAGAATTTCACCTTGCGCCACGATGCTTCCATTTAGATGTGGAAGGCCTCTGGTGGAACACTGTAGCCCAGTTCAAGTGCATATTCTGATTTATGCCCAGCTATTACTCATGAATTGTTTCATTCATGCCACAAATATTTCTAGAGCTCTCAGTCTGCATAATGCAGGGTATCCTATAGCCTGAGAGGCTGCGGAGACAGTCTGGTCTCTGCCCTCAAATGGCTCACAGTGGAGGAAGAAAGGCTGGCATACCAGCAGCACTGTGTGGTAAATGCTCGGGGAGAGAAGTATTCAGGATTTGAGGACCACACATGAAGACACTGGAGGTCCACATAAAAACTAAATGCTGCAATTGGCCCATGACCACAACCACAGGGAAATCAAGTTGAGGATATTTCACTGGCTTCTGAATTGTTATGATGTCAGTCTGCATCCCTTCACTTTCCGGTCCCACTCTATCTTCCTCCAGCTTTTTCCTTCATAACCCCCAGCCTGCACCCCTCCTGCAATATCTTCAGAATATGCTGTGTTCACCTCACCTCTGCTCATTTATCCACTCTCCCGTTGATTGAAATGCTCCTCCCCCTTCAATCCCACCCCCTCCCTCAAGGTTCATCCCAAGTCCTCACCTCTTCCAGGGCATAGATCTTAGCTCTTCTGGGCTGCAATGGTGCCTTATGGGACTTGGCACGTTTGCTGTTTGTCAGGAGGGCTGGTCAAAGGCACTAGGCTCAAGCTATATGTGACCAGCACCACACATTTTAGCACTTAAAATATTTGCTAGCTTTATACATCTATAGATTATTATTTGTTTCATAGATGTTCTTTGACCCTCCAACTTAAACACTTTAACTCTTTGAGGCATTTAATAGGAATCGATAAATTCATCCTGCATGTTGTTTTCCCCAGACCCACTTCAGTTTCAGCAATTTGCCCCAATATTTCCATCCACTGTCCCATCTCTTTATTCTTCTCACCTCATCTTCTGGTTTTCTGGACAGGACTCCATCTTCCTCTAGGATTTTAGTACCAGGCTCTCAGCCCCCACCCCCAACCCATGTCATCACCAGCCTCATCCTTGGTGACTTCAGTCCCTCCCAAGCCTCTGCCCTCCTCAGGTCCCAGCAGTCTTCCCCCAAGTGACCTGCATCTACCCCATTTGCATCTTGAAATGCACAACTCAAAACTAGTGAACATTCAGCTCCAATTGTCAAAGTTCTTCTCTGTCCTCACTCATTTTCTCACTCCCTCTTGACCTACTTTTTGGCCTTCCCTTGGTCTTCAGTCTTTTCATCCTTTCCTATTTTCCCACTTCCCTTGGTGGCTTCAGTCCATCTGAATCCTATAAGCCGCACATTTTACCTCTACTATTACTAACACTCAGCTTTTAGTCCTTCTGCCTACTTGATTTTCCAGTCCCCAGTACTCAGAGCCCACTATTCACTGGATCTACTTCAATCTACCATGCTAGTCCCCTAAACCAAGAGTTATTTTAGCCCTTTCTCAATGACATCCTTCCCCACACTTTCAGCCATTACCCCTATGAGGCTGATGCTACTTCCTTATATCCAGTTCTGGACCATGGCCTGGATGTAGGCACATAGATCAAGCTAGACTGAGCATCTGCACATGGTTTCCTACAAGGTCCCTAACCCTCCATCTAGCACATAGCTTACCTTCCTGCAAAAACTCTTGCCTTTTCTCTGTGTTCCCGAGCTAGAGTTGACATCATGGTCTTCTCTATTCTCTCTCCCTAAATGCTCAGGGTCAGCTTTGCTCTCCCTCCCCTCATTCTCTTCATCTTTTTGGTCACCAGTTCCTAACAACTCTGTTTCTATTTCCTCCATTTCTACTGTAACCAGCTTTGTTAAAATCCTCATGTAATCTCACTGAGATTACTGCTGCCTCCAAACTCCTCTCCCTATCTCCAATTCATCTTCAGTATAATCCTACTCATTGTGTTGCCACATTGATCTTCCTAAACCACAGTTATGCCTTGCTCCAGAATCCCTGCTAATGCACTTTTGTCCAAGGATCAAGTCCATATCATCAGTGTAGCGATAAAGATTTGCCATGATATCGCCTCAGCCTACATCTTCAGTCCTATTTCCCACTACTCACCTTTCCTTGAACCATGACCTCCTCTTTTCCACTTCAATACTCATGTTTTTTCCCTTTGTCTGAAATAGCTTGCATCTGTATATGTTAAAATCCTCTTCACCTTTCAAGATCATCTCAAATTCCATCCTTCCTGTAAATTTTAGCCCAATCTCTTCAACTATTGATGAGCTCCCCTCTATGTTTCCCTAACATTTTCTTTATTTGTAATTCATTAGTTTAATAAATATTAATTTACTGAGCATCTGCTATGTACCAAGAACTTTAATATGCATTATCTTCTTTAATTCCCATGTTAACCCTATGATATAGATATAATTAACATTCTTGCTACAGAAATAGGAAAATTGAAGCTATGCATGTTTACATTTTCTGCCCAATATTATAGAGTTAGTAAGTGGTAGAGTCAGTTTTTCAATCTGATTCTAGTACTTATGACATCTGCCTAGAGTTGTGTCTCCTTTATTACAATATGCCTTGCATTGGATGGCTGGCTGGCTGGCTGGATGGGAGGGAGGAAAGGAAGCCAAAATGCCTTTTTTTTACCCTTTTACTTTGTAGGATCTTGCACTCTGGAACCATGTTTGGTTTACCTTTGAATTTCTCACTTCGAGCCTGACACAGAGGAGATGCTTGATAAATGTTTACTTTGTTCAACTGGATGTACAGTTAAGAATTTTGCACATACAAAATTGTAACCCTGGAAGGGACATAAAGACATTTCTTTCATCCATCCCCCTGCCTCCAGAAGACTGCTCCTACGTGACTCTGATTCTAGCCTACCCCTTTTGTGTCATTACCTCCTACAACTCCAATCTGCCATAACCACTTTCCTTTCCTGTAAGATGCTCTTGACCTTTCTGGGGCTGCTTCTTTGTTCCTTGGCCTACCTCCAGAGGTTCTCTTGGAGATGGTGGTCACCCAAGAAAATCAAACCTGTATTTCCTAGAGTAAGAGTTTACTTGGAAAAGGCAGAGGAAAGGCGGTGGGGAATGGAAAGAGCAGGGCAGAGTTAACATTTCTGGTGAGTCTAGCTTGGGCTAGGCCACATTGTAATGTGCTTTCACAGAGAGGCAATTTTCTTCCCCTCCTGTTCCCTGTAGGAGTCCTGGAGTAAATGCAATGTTATCTCCCGGGAAGGCATTGCCTAGTGTGGGCATAACCACAGTGTTTACAGGGAGACTTGGCACAAACAGAGCCTCTTGCTGGTCTCAGAAGAGGGGAAAGTGAGAACTAATCACCAACCCCAGTGAGACCAGTGCAGGAAGCATTTTGAAGTTGGGACTAGAAGGCAGGAAATCGTCTGTCAAAAATCTATTACTTGATACACTAACAAGATTGTTGGAGCTCCCTCCCCTCCCATGGGTTATGGAGATCCACCCTTTCCAAAGGGGTCTCTGGCTCTCTGTGAACAGCCCAGCAGTGGCCCACTGGGATCTGGGCTCCATCTGCAGCATCCAAGGACATTGGTACATTTCTGAGCATTTCAGAAGGAAGCTCCTCCCCACTAGACACCTACTTTTCATATAACGGAGAGAGGATCCTTCCCTAACTGCCACTTGAAGTTGCAGAATTGACACTCTCCTGACCTGAGAAAGAGTGAAAGTTGAGGATGTACACATGTAAGCAAGGGGACTGTGATAGGAACCTCAGTGAGTATTACATGGTTCTAGATGGAATTGGATTTACTCTGAGTTCTCACATATGCTATGAATTCATATATAATTGTGTATTTACATAGCATTGGTTATGCTATGTAAATATGCTGGAGCCTCTGGATACAAAGAGAGGGGGAGAAAGACTTGTGTTATGTAATAGGGAAATGAAGTCAGCTGCAAGGATACAGTGGGACATGATGCAGCCACTATCCCCATAAGAAGCCAAGAGGCTGGTGTCATAGATGTCTGCGACCTGTAAATGTATTGGCGAGACATATCCCACTGGCCAGAATGTTATTTGCTTACAGTCTAGGTGGTAATAGCAATTTTCTCACTTTCTGTTGTTACTAACGTCAAAGGTATCTTTTTACCTCAGGTCTTTGTAGCCAGAATCTGTAAAACTCCTCATGACAGTCTGCACCCTGATCTGATGAGAGTGGCAAGTAGCTTTGTGACCACCAAGAGGCTCTTCAGAGATTAGGCCTGGAGTAGAGACCCTGCTAAACCCAGAACCCTGACTGTAACAACCATCTGAGCAACAAGTGGTGAGATTTGGGCCAAGAAAGTAGCAGAGGAAGTGGTGAGAGGTGGTTGGTTTATAATATATTTTGAGACAACAGGCTATATTCACAGATTGGATGTGGGTGT
Organism: Papio anubis; assembly: GCF_008728515.1. Classification (NCBI taxonomy): domain Eukaryota; kingdom Metazoa; phylum Chordata; class Mammalia; order Primates; family Cercopithecidae; genus Papio; species Papio anubis. The sequence goes on from NC_044987.1 coordinate 8,159,961, forward strand.
GAAAGGAAGAGAAGAGTCTAGGATCACTCACTCTAAGTTTCCTGGTCTGAGTAACTGGAAGGATAAAATTGCCACTGACAAGTTTATCATCTTCTTCAAAGATGAAGAAGACCGTGAGAGGGGCAGACCTGTGGGAGAAGATCAGGAGTTCTTTTCAGAGCATGTGAAATTTGAGATGCCTGTTACACATGCAAGTGGAGGGGATGACTAGGCAATTAGATAGATGAGTCCGGAATTTAGGGGGTGGTCTAGGCTGTGGATACAAAATTGAGAGACATCAGAGTAGAGTTGATGTTTAAAGCCATAAGACTGAGAAGAGATCTAAGGACTCCAATATGAAGGTAAAGGAGAGGAGACGCCAGCAATAAGTCAGTGACATAGGAGGGAAATGACTAGAATGGAGAACCCAGGAATGTTCTTTCATGCATGCCTCCATTCTGAGTGACCCTCATACAGAGTTAGGCACAGTCTTCAACTCAAAGGTCCCATGGTTCTTCCTGGATTCAGAAAGAACCCATGTGAAATAGCAGCAAGTAATATGAGAGGGCGTCTCTTTAAGACCATGCTGTAAGGTTCAGACTAAGTGCTATGAGGTGTATTCATCTGACTGCTGGACGCTCTTCACCACACATTTCAGGTACAAGCAGCCCAGAAGGAAAAAGTTGACTTAATTCAGAGGCCAAATTCTTCTCTCAGATCTATGCATGTAATATATGCAGGGAACAGATTGGAATGCTTTTGATGTTGCTAATCTGAACTGACAGTCTGTTTGCTAGTTCCGGATGAGGACGTCTTTTAATTTTGTGTGTGTGCGTGCGTGTGTGTGTGTGTGCGCACGCGTCTGTGTGTGTGTTGTGTTCAGTTAGTCTTGACAGCTTCCTTTCCCAAACCAAAGTGGGACCCCAGGAGCCCCACACACCCACTGCCCATGGCTATTCCTCAGGGTGGGTCAGTCTCCACTCTACAAATGACAGGAGCTCTCGGGGTCCACTCACCAGCTGAAGGGTGAGTGAGATAGACAGAAAAATCATAGAGCTTCTATACCTTATTTTTTTAGTACAATGCAGGGTAAAATAAAACAGTGCTGGCTTGGGAAGGTGGGAGATTAATTGTCTTCTCTGGGCACGTTCATTTCATATTCATTGTCACAGTACTGATTGTAATGAAGTTATTTAGTATTCATGCAGATGTCACATCAAGTTCTTCCATAGATGTTTTACTGTAATTTAGCATAAGTTAATGGATATCTATATTAAAGTGTTCCCAATTAAGCAAGTGGCCTTTCTATTCTACAAGCCAGATTGGATTGGATGGCCATGAAGTGTAAGCAAACTAAGCCTTCTCAGATCCCAGCCACAGAGGTCAAACCTGAAATGAGTTTAGCTCCTTCTTGTGTCTATCTCACAAGAATCCTAGTGGTTCAAAAATAACTTTGTAATTGACTGATGCAGACAGATGAGTTGGAAAGTGGGTGATTGATGGGCCCAATATATTTGAACAAAATCAACACCAGGGAGAATATTAATTGTACAAGTAGGGCCAGCTAGCAGAGCAGATGAAAGAATAGAGTCAGGATTAGCCGATCTCATCTTCAGTTTGCAGAGCCTTGAGACTTCCAGCAACTGTCCTGGGATGCAATTGGTGGTTGGTTAGCATCTGCCTTCTTAACTCTCCTGGATTAGAAGCTGCCACATTGGAAATGGTTTATCGAGCTCAGTAGAGGTTGCTTTTAAAGGCTTAAGAGATTGGGTTCCATTAAAAAATATATACAAACAACTTTTAAATGAGGTTTTGTCAAGCAAAGGAACGTTTTTCCTTTATCCTTACCCAGAAGTACAAAAAGAAAAGGACCCAAAAATCCAAACAGAAATACAAATAGCTGCCTAGATCTTCACTGGAGACAGGCCTGATTCAGTCAATATGTAAGGTTTCTTTTTTTAAAATGTTATCAAAAGGTCAGAGCCAGTGGCCTTTGAAGGCAAATCTCATCTGACAGGTGGCCCTCCAGAGCTTAAGTTTCCAGATCTATTAGCACTGAAGTGTTTCTCTTAACTGGGCTTTGAGACGATTGGGGACTGGCCAAGTCATGAAGAAACTGGAAACTTTGGCAATGCAGCTCAGGACTGAGAAACACCAACGGGATAAATAGAGATTCCTTTCAAATTACTTGTGAATCTTAATTCATTCAATTTAAAAAATTCATTAAACTGTACTGTCCAGCCCCCATGGATGCAGTGGTAAGCAAAATAGAGCTTACATCATCTAGAAAAGGAAATAGGTAATTAAGCCATGGGGAGACAGGGTGATGCTTGGGGTCATTAGGTGGCTCTTGAAGACTAAAGTCCTTTCACATAGTGGTCCCTCCACAGCAGCAACCTGCTCACCAAGGTTCCTTCACTAAATGAATTCCAAGCCCTCAGGCTGGGTTCCCGTTCACCAAAGCTGATCTAAGACTACAACTGCCCACCAAATAACTGCAGTGATGTGAACATATAGGATAAGTGAGGGAAAGAGAAGGAGGGAGAATTATCCGTGGACTATGGGGCTACCCCACCCCAGCCCGCCTAAGGCAAAACAGCTGCCTCTTCATCTGAGTGCTTCAGCTTTTTGTTAATATTGCCCCACATTTATGCAGTAATTATTTCTACGTCTCATGCAGATTCTGTGAGACTAGGCCGGACTCAGTGTAGAATATAGAACAACTCTTGGGTTTAGTTCAGCCAGAAGGCTGATGAAACATCAAGTGTTCCTGGGTGCCCTAAGGAGAGGACTGACTTTAGTTGCAGCCAGAGGACAGACAAGTACGTTTTTCCAACAACAGGAGATGATGGAATGAAACAGGAACACTGTGGAGCTTTAGATTCTTTAAGAACAAGCAAGGTGTTTCTATTCCCATCTCTCTGGCATGTTTTAGGAAAATTCTGTCAAGAGGAAATGGGATTACTTAAATGTTCTAAATTCTCAAATTCTAAGAAGTCAGTGCTAAACCCCAAAGCAAAGCCCATTATTATTCCTCTTCTGAGCTTCCCATCCCCAGCACATTACAATGCTCTACAAAAATTTGAGTAAGTATAGATTTTACAGGTTTCCGTTTGTTGATCCTTAGTTCCACACACATACCAATGAAAGCAAACTCTGCAAAGCTGAATTCTCTCCATTCCTCAATCTTTTAAGCGTTTCCTTCTCCGGGAAGCTGCCCCTTCTGCTCACTCACTCATGCTCCCACTGTGCTCTTGGCATGTTTTCCACTGTACAGTGTTCATCGATTTACTTGCTGGTCTTCTCAGCTATCATGTGTATGTCCTCAAAGCCCAGTGCTAGGCTTGGCACATTGTAGACATTGCATGTCTACTAGACAGATAGATGGATAAATGGATGGAGCCACTGATTATTAGTTTTTGCTAAGGAAAACCCTCCTCTGCATTTTTATCTTTTTTTAAGTGACCATCTGCAGAGATATCCAGACTTAGAGAGAAAAGGTTCTCTTAGGTTCTCCATTCTCCAAGTAGATTTCATCGGCCCAGACGGCACCAGCCGTGTTTTTATCAGGATTTAGATGAGTCATTTTTTTCTTTGAATTGAAATAAACCTGTAGGTTGAATTTGCAAGAGGACAAGCTAGCTAAGTGTGCCCACCAGCGTTCTGGACAAATAGGCAGAGGCTTGGGTAGGAGGCTGGAGCTGGGAAGGAGGAGCATGCCCAGAGGCTGACCCGTAGTGCTAAGCAGGAAGCACGATGTCTGCAGTGGGAAAATGAGGCCAAGCGCCAGTGGAGGGCAAGGCAGTGTCGGTAATAGCATTTGGAACATGCAGAAGAGGGAAGCAGTGAGAAGAGGATGATTACAACATGATTCACTAATGCTGCTACTGCTAATTACTGAATTTTCCTAGTTACTCTGAAATCAGCCCATATGGAAATCAAAACTCAGCATATCAGTGAGGAAGCTCCATTCTCCACCTCCAAAAATAAGTCCAGCTAAAAAACCTACTTTGGTCTAGGTTTTCCAGAGTATGATGAGGCAATGGCAGTAACAGAGTAGGGGAGTAGGGGCTGAGTCCTCCTGCAGAGGAGAGAACTCACCAGCCTGATCTCTACCCCCTCACCCAAGCAGGCATTAAGACCAGAGGAGTGAGGAGGAAGGAGGTAGACTAGTATCATTAAGTGCCTACCCTCCTAGGGACTTTCACCTCTTCTTTTTATCCCTCAGTCATCTCTTTTCATCCTCCAGTAATGCCATGATGTAGGTGTTACCTTCATCGTCATGATGTGATAATGACACGCAATATCATTAAGTGCCTTGCCTAAGGCTACACAGTAAGTGGTTAAACCAGGATTCAAATTCAAGTCCAGATCATCCAGACTCCTAGTTGGCATTATTGCTGCATCTCCTGCTGTTCTGAGGTGGTGCAAAGGGCCTAGGTTACCCCCTCAGGCCAAGACCGTAACCAGCAAAACAAAGGTCTCAGGCAGATACCAAGACACAGGAAAGGGTGCTGGCAGCACAGCAGGCAGTAAAGCTGGGTCCAGGAGGGCAGCAGAAAAGACAGGAGGCTAAGGCAAGACTCAGAGAGCAGCAAGATCTCGGAGGCAGGATGAGGGGCAGACCCTCAAATCTCTGTAATGTGAGCCCAACACGAAGGCAGAGCTGCCACATAAACCAATGGCTTTATGCCCTTTTTCCATCAGGGTTAATTCCAAGGTTTGGGCATCACAGACTCTCAACAGAACAAGTGCCAGAAGGGAGAAAGAGGAAGGTACTCACTTACAGGGCATCTGTTAAATGGCAGGTGCTGCTTACAAGTCTCTTGATTTTATCCTCCCAGTTCTTTGAACGGGTATTTCCTCTGTAGTAAGCGAAGACAACTAGCTCAAGAAGAAAATGACAATAATGGTCCACAATGATTGAATGCTTAGCACCTGCCACAACCTGGGTATGCCGTAAGTATCCATTATATTATAATTCTAAGGACAGTGCTATTACCCTTCCCATTTTTACAAATGAAGGAACTAAAATTCAAAATTCTATATGACTTCCCCAAGGTCCTAAAAATAGTAAGTAGCAGAGTTGTGATGTAGCCCCATGTCTGTCACTCTAAGGGGGATGTTCTTCAGAGCAGACTTTGACTCAGGGGCATCCAAGTCTTACAGGAATCACATCACTTCCTCCACTGATCCCTGCCACTACCTGTAGGCCTGCTGGCCCTTCCCATGACCCAAAAATAACCTAGAATGATTTGTTATTTTCATACTGGGAGTGAGAAACATAGAGGATGTCTTGAGGGAAAAGGACAGGGTGTCTCATTCCTGGGACACACTCTGCCTTTTACCTGGTATTTTTATATCCATCGCCTCTTCAGATTACCACAACAATTCTTCAGATAGGTAGAGCAGGTATTCCCAGGCCCATTTCACAGATGAGGAAGTTGAGGCCCCAAGAGCTTTGATGACTTGAGCAGATATCGAGTTGGGGTCAAAGCCACATCTTAGTCTAAGTCTGTCTGACTTGTGGCCCGAGATCTCTGGTTACTCTGGGCTCGCAGTGAGGCTAGTTGCTGGGGGTGTACAATGGGAACCTAGCACCCAGCCTTCTCCTCCCTCCCTATCTCCTCCTCCAGGCCATCAGCCACCATTCAGCCTTCTGCCCAACTCTCCCATGGCTCAGAAGCCCAGAGGTGCTGAGGCCTTGGAGCCAGCCAACCAGCTCAGCCCTTTTCACGAGGAAGCTTCTCTGCTCCCTCCAATCCATAACATAACCCTGAGGTCAAATCTCTGCATATATCACTCACCTACGCGGGACCAGGGAGGGAAAACATGGAGACTATGATTTTCTCTGGACTGGGAGGGGCTATCGTCTGCCTTGGAGGGAAGCACCTGGCACCCCCCATGAGTGGATTTAGAAGGGAAGCCCTTCTGCAGGAAGCAATGCCCACACTTGCTGTGCCTGCCTAGAGGTAGAACTGTCCAGCCCCACCTCACTGCAGACCCTTTTGTTGGGTTCAAGGTTCAATTCTGCTCATTGAGCAAAAGGTCAATCCTTAAAAGAAAAAGTGTTCTTCATGCGCATTCTTAGACTAGCATTACTCCTGGTTGAGGAGAAGTTTAGGGGCAAGAAGAGCCCAGAAGCTGGAACTGTCCCCATTTGCTGAGTGGAGCAACTATAGACCAGGGCTGTGAGAAGTGCTGTGCGGCTTTCTTCCCTGGGTGCATATTCCCTCCCCCCATACTTCTCTAATGCAGTCAGCCCCCTTGGAGACAGGAGAAGCAGTGAGGCTTAGTGGAAAGAGCACCAGCAAGGGCTGCCGAGAGGGCCCAGACCTATAGCTTATGACCGAGGATGGATATTTGGGGGAATCTGATTCTTTACTGAGCAGGGAGCAAGTATTCTAGGTTAGGGGGAAAGAGTGCAAGGAGGGCTTGTTGAGGGAGGACTGCATTCCACCCAATGCACTCTTCGCCAGGTGCACACAGCAGGTACAAGGGACCTGGTTCCCTTTGAGACTTTTTTGAGAAAAAAGGCAAACCTTAAACCCTGAGGAGCCAAGAATCAAGCTTCATTTCCTCTGCAAAGCCCCTCCCAGCCTCCCCAGCCCGAGTGGTGCCTCCACCTAACTCCACAGAGACTTGTTCCGAGTCTATTAGCTACGGCACCTCGATCAGGTCCAGAAGGGTCCCAGGCACCAGGAGAGAGGGTAGATGTTAGCCTGGGGACTGAAAACTATGGTATTGTGAAGAGCACAGTCTTCTAACTCTGTCACTTGCCAGAGGTACGATGCAGGGAACGATGGCGTCTTCCACATTCAATTATTGTGAAGACTGCATGAAATCATTCACGGAAAGTGCATGTTATAGGGTCTGGCACAAAGTAGATGCTCAGCGGTTAGCTCTTGCTACTCTCACTGTTCAGGGTAAGTAGAGTAGGGTCTGATTCCACCCTACTCAGAGCCTTCGGTACCGGTGAACAGAGCGATACAGGCAACACGCCCAGTCTGCATGTAAATTGGCCTTCGACACCGGATCAACCCAGAAAAAGAGAACATGCTCCCTTCCAGCGGAAGCTTTGGAGGAAGCTAAGCCAGATTACCAAACCTGACCCCCAGAGCAAGAGGGAAGGATGCCCCGGTGCACTCAGGTCTCATTCATGTGGAGCAGGCTGTACTTTCTGAAGAGGTGGAAGGAAGTAAGAAATGGTGTATGAAGAGGGACATTTCGGTGGGAACATGACTAAACTATGTGAACAAAATCTCTATTCCTTATGCTGTTCCTGTTCTTTTCATGTCATCACTGTAGATACATTGCCAGCACCTGTGGTTCTGCCTAAATAAACATACTTGCTGGTACAAAAACACACGCTGATGGATGATGGAAAAGGAACACAAGACAGTGTTTTTCTTAGTTCCTTTGCATTGCTATAAAGGAATACTGGAGGCTGGGTAATTAGTAAAGAAAAGAATCTATTTGGCTCATGGTTATGTGGGGTGTACAAGAAACATTGTGCCAGCATTTTCTTTTGGTGAGGGCTTCAGGAATCTTCCACTCATGGCAGAAGGGAAAATGGAACTGGCATGTGCAGATCACAGAGCAAGAGAGGAAGCGGGGGGCAGTGAGGTGCCAGGCTCTTTCCAACAACCAGTTCTTGTGGGAACTAAGAATGGGAACTCAATCACTCCCAGGAGAATGACATCAAGCCATTCGTGACAGATCCCCCGACAACCCAAACACCTCCCACCAGCCCCCACCTCTAACACTAGGAATTTTTTTGTTTCTCTATTTCTTCTAAAAACAAGATACGTGTGCAGATGTGCAGGATTGTTCCATAGGGATATGTGTGCCATGGTGGTTTGCTGCACTTGTTGACCCATCCTCTACGTTCCCTCCCCTCACCCCCACTCCCCAACAGGCCCCGGTGTGTGTTGGGGAATCAGATTTTAACAAGAGACTTGGGACTTGCCGTGGCCAAACACACCATACCCAAACCATGGCAGTGCTTAAACTGGATTTTAACAGAGAATGATTTTTTTAGGTCTATTTATTTTTTTAGACAGGCTTGTCCAGAACTGGACAACTGGAGACAGGCTGGATTCAGAAGGCTTGAAAGGATTACAAAATAAGGAAACACAGAGACTCTGCCTCAGCCTTCCAAGCAGCTGATACTATCAACCCTGTCACACACAGCAACAGTAATTGTCTCCCTGCAGAGAATGCATACCCAGGTCAGCTCATACCTGTCATGGAGTGGACATCTGAGCTGCAGCTGGTCTGCCTGAGCAGACATGTCAGGACTTGGAAGAAATGGAGTGAGCGAGCGCGACTGATGTATGCATGCAATGATGTGAACAAGATTGTTCAGTGCAGTTGCTTTACAGGATTAGACTCCATCAGTGTCTGGGCACTGGGAGGTGCTGACATGCTGCTCACCCATGTTTTCTGGTATTCACAGTCCCTCACTCAATTGCCCCCTCCCCAGGGCTGCTCTTGGGCAGGACAGAAAAGCAGCTGCACAGGGAAGGAGGCTTGTGGCAGGGAGGAGGGTGAGCAAGAAAAGAATAGAGACGAGAAAGTAAACGCTCCGTGCTGAGAGTAGGGAGAGGGGAGGGTAAGAAGGCAATCTGTGTTATTGCCAATGTGTCAGTCACAATTACTTACGAGCAGGAAAAGTAATAAAGTTACATTATTCACACATTACGTGTAACAAGCTATTCAGTGCTGCCTTCCTCCGAGCCAAATATTGTGATAATTTTAGAGATCATAACTTAATTGAACAATGAATTAATAATCTCATGTGTGGACATTTTCCTTTTGTGTATATGTATGAACCAAAAAGCCTGAGGTTTTCTTCCCATTCTCTGGGTCACACCACAGTCAGTGAAGCAAGACATACACAAATTTCTCACCCACAGGGACATTTCTTTCTGTGTCTGAGGTTTCTGCAGCCCAGAAGACGAGCCCTGGTTAGAGAAATTCAGACTCGTAGGCATTGCCTTATATCTGTGATCCTCAAAGTGTGAGACCACACCAGCAGCATCAACCTTACCTGGAAACTTACTGGAAATTCAAATTCTTGGGGCCCTCCCAGACCTCCTGAATCAGAACTCTGGTGGTGGGGCCTAGTAGTCTATGTAATGGCCTTCCAAGTGATCCTGGTGTCAAATAAAATTTGAGAACCACTGCTTTATATAGGCTAGGTGGCCTGGAACCCAGGAGTGAGGCGTTTCTGAGAGTCTAGGAAGCCATCCTTTCCCCCTAAATGGCTCAAAATCAGAAAGTAACAATGAGAAAAGTGAGGCAAGGTGCACAAGGTATAAGACCAGGAGTCAGGGATCTGAGCCTACATCGAGGCTCCCTGACTCTGGAGAATTTATATAGCCTCACGGAGCATGTTCATCTGCAAAATAAGGATAATAATTTCTGCCTTTTGTGAGATTGTTGTAGGGATAAAACGAGCTAATGGATTTGAAACTGCTTTGAAAGCTACCAAGTGCTAACAAAAGTAAGGGATTGTTATTATGTCAATACAGGAAAAGGCTGTGACAGCGTGACATGTACTCCTGCTAAAGGTGCAAATCACCTCAGGGTGAATTGGTCCTGTCTGCACCACCCCCACACACTTCTCCCTCAGGGTGTTCTCTCCTCATGTCTCTCCATCTCTCTCTTTCCCACACACCGGGCCCACCTGCCCCGAGCAGAGCTAATGGAAGTGTGGCTTATGGGGAGGAGGGATGGAGTCTGCTCAGGATCTTCCGATTCTGCATATGAACAAATTCAAACTGTCTGTGAATAGGCGCCTTGTGCTGGAGTTTGAGAGTTTGAGTGCGAATGCCATACTTTCTGCTTCAAACTCTGGCTCCGACATTTGCCAGCTGTGCGGCGCTCATCCAGCCACTTAGTTACTCTTTGACCCGGTTTCCTCACGTGTAAAATGGCAGTAACAGTGAACACTAGAGATCTGCTAGAGATCTGTGAGGACGAATTCAGAGGATATTTGCAAACTGTGGCACCTAGAGGTTGCTGAATACATAGCAGAATGAATGAATGAACGAATGAATGAATGAATGAGCGAATTAATGCATATGGACTGATTGCACAGACAACTGGATGAAGAGGGAACATGAAGTAGCTACTGTGTCACTTTGTACAAGAAGAAGTATTGGTTTCCTATTTTGGTGTGGGGAACACCAGGCGGGGATGGAAGCTGACACTTTAGGCAGGATGTGTCAAGGAGAAAGGGCCTCTGTCTCCCAGTTGGTCAGGAGCTTTGACTCGAGTGGAGTGGGAAGGAAGGAAGAAGTCTGTGAAGGAGTGATCAGGCACACAGTGTCAGTTCCAAAGGACAGGCTCACCTTGTGGTGTCGCCACGGGTGGCAGTTCTAACTGGAGTTCAGCGCCCTGTGGGGTCGAGAACACCAACCCACACATCAGGCAAAAGGGCCAATCAGGAGTCAAAGACAAGCTCTTAGGCTGGGAGTGAGGCGTGCTTCTAAAACCTCAGGGCCCTGAGGCACAAGCAGGAGGCAATCAGTCTGCTAAGCCAAGATCAGAAACCCTACTCAGGGGCCAGCTCCAGGCAGAGGTAAGAGGTAAGTCATCGCTGGATAAGGAAAAGCCTGAGAGCTTGACTGACAGACAGTGTATCTGAGTGGAGTTTTCCCAGTCCAAGGCCAATGCCCTACTCACTTCCCAACAAGATCCTTGAAGCCAGGTCTTCAAAGTGAACAAATAACAAAAGGGGCAAGGAACAAAAGGAGGAGAGATTTCCATCAACTGGTAGAATACCTGCTTTAATTCTTTGCTAAATATCAGTTGAAGAGAACATGCCTCTTAGGTTCTGGGCAAGTCACTCAACAACAGTGGCCTTATCTATAAAATGAGAATGGCATCACAGCCCAGATGAAAACATGTTGGGGAGGAATAAATTCCACTCCCACCTCATCCCACACAGAGAGAGGGCTTCTATTCCATTCGACATAGACCTTTGGAGAAGTCCAAAGACTATCATTGGTTCCTGGGAAACAAATTCACAAGCACTTTTCCAAACCCAGTTCATCTATGTGGAAGTAGGGACCTTTATCATCCACCAGACTACATTGCGTTCCACATCAGAGCTAGGATCCCAGGAATAACCCAAATCCAAGGGGATCCCTCTGACCATGTGTCTGGTGCGAAGGAACCCGTCTGGAAAAGAACAGGTGATTCTATCAGGATCCTGGCAGAAAGCAGACAATACACTCAAATTGGGGAATCTGGAGAGTTTAATAAAGGGACTGTTTACAAGGTTGTACTCCGGGAGTAATATAAGGAAGAGTATAGTACCGTGGGGTTAGAAACGGTGGCAGCAGTGCGGGGAGAGAGTGGCTCATAGAACCACGAAGGAAAGCATCTTTCAGAGAAGCCACCTTGACAAGGCACTGTGAACTTCAATCAAAAGACACAACCAGCCCTGAGATGATCCTGCAGAGAAAGCACCAGAAAATATAGTCCAACCTCATTTTCCTACTTCCGCCTGTCCTGCAAGGCCTCCTCATTGGCCAGACCCAATCTGAAGCCTACGGCAAGGAAGTCTGCTGCTGGAATCCACACAGCTCAGATTCCCAGGGCACAGGGCAGGGTGGACATGGATCTGGAGGAGCACGTGAAAGGCATCCAGCCAACGGTCCCTCCACCCGCAGAGAGAGCAGTGCAAAGCCCCTCACAGCTGCTCTGCCTCCACACTCCATTTAGCCATTTGGAGAGAAAAGTATCGTGACAGGCCCCAGAAAACACCCCTTTGGCCCAGAAGTCTCCCAGCTGGCCCCCCAGAGCTCCCCCCAGAGCTTTACTACAGGAAGCTCACGAGGCTGGCAGCTGCCACTCATTCATGAGCCCTCTTAGAGCCCCACTGTGCTTCCTGGGGTGAGGACATCTGCTTGGCTGCAGGCAGCCCAGTCCTGGTCCGCCTCTACCCACATGTGCACAGCCCCTGTCAAACCCACACAGCACACCCAGCTGAAGAAGAGCTCCCAGTCCCCCAGAGAGCAACTCAATCAAGGGAAATAGGAGATCCACACTTTTAGCACAGGCCTGGTCCAGAAGCAAGACATGTGCATCATTGGCAGGGGTTGTAGGGAGATGGTGTTTGGAAGAGACAAGGGAAGAGGAAAACTAAAAAGACAAGCATTTTAATTAAAATCTTCTGCCTGCATTCCATGGCCAGCCATTCCTGGCTCTCTTCATTAGGACGTGCCCTTTAAATGCTCATTATCAAAGATTTACAAATTGCGCGGGTTTGGTGCCTCTGCTAGGCTGGGGAAGCCTGCCTCCCTGCTGCTGTCAGATGCTTTCACAACATCCTCAGTTGCTCAGACTCTCCTCAGGATGGACCCTGCATGGGAGGAGCAAGGGGAGGGGGCAGTAGAGGTGAGGCCCTGGCTCCAGGTAGCAGGCTGGGCTCCAGGAAATCTGATGAATAGGAAACATGGGAAGGGGTGAAATAAGAGAGCTTAGTGTCAGTCTGACAGGAGAAGCAGAGAAAATGGCAATCGGTTTCTATTCTCTGCTGGGGACAAAGAGGAAACAGATACACACTGCCCAAGGAGACTGGGCTGGACCTCAGAAGAAGGCCTATAGAAAGGTTCGCAATAGAACAAGTTGCTGAAAGAAACTATGGGGTCGGGCCGGGCGCGGTGGCTCATGCCTGTAATCCCAGCACTTTGGGAGCCCGAGGCGGGTGGATCACAAGGTCAGGAGATCGAGACCATCCTGGCTGACACGGTGAAACCCCGTCTTTACTAAAAGCACAAAAAAAAAAATAGCCAGGCATGGTGGCAGGCACCTGTAGTCCCAGTTACTCGGGAGGCTGAGGCAGGAGAATGGTGTGAACCCAGGAGGTGGAGCTTGCAGCGAGCCGAGATCATGCCACTGCACTCCAGCCTGGGCGACAGAGCTAGACTCTGTCTCAAAAAAAAAAAAAGAAAAGAAAAGAAAAAAGAAAGAAACTATGAGATCACCCACCATTGTTTTGAGAGCTAGGAGAGCGGGATATACTGTTCTTCCCGGTTAGCAAACATTCATTAACCACCTACTATGTGCTCTCATGGGTACAAAGTTTACGCATGTGCTCAAAATCCAGTTGGGGGTGGGCTAAGGTATGTCTCCTCAGTCACTGTGAAGTCAGCTCACTGCCCCCACAGCCTGGGAGGTACTCCATCAGCCAGAGAAAGGAGAGTGTTTCCTTCTGGAATGTTCTCATTTTCCTTCTCATGGAGAAGGCGAGGCCAGGCTGGAGGGAGAGAGTCTGGCAGGACTGGTGGGTGGTGAGCAGGTCTTGATGAGTGCTCAGACAGTGCAGTGGGACGCAGGCCAGAAGCCTTGGAGGAGCGTGCAAAGTGTGTTCAGAGGGACCAGTCTTGTCTGACCAAAGACTTCCCTCTGATAGCCCCAAATGACAACCGTGCCCTGGCTTGATTTCTGCAATATTTAGCATTTTTTATCCTTCAGAATAGTATAGGTCATTTGCTCATTAGAACCACTCAACAAACTTCAGGATAGGTAGAGCTCGGATTGGGATCATTCCTCTTTCTCAAACCAGGAGACCGAGCCTTGCTTGGTGGTGGGAGAGACAGAATGAGGATGTGGGTCTGCCGACTCCTGGGCTGTTTTCCCGCCCACACGGTTATCCACCTATCCTCTCACTACACATGGGAGAGAGAGGCTCATGGCGGTCAAATTCAAGCCCTCCACTGGGGCCTGTGAGTTCTCTCTGAGCATCTGACATCCCTCTAATCCTGCCAACACCTCCCATAAAGAACATTCTTCTCCCTCCCTCCTGCCGCCAATGCCATCTCCCTTCTCTGGAGCTAATGAGGCAGCAGGCCCCATGCAGGGTCCCAGTGACAGCTGCTCGAGGCATATTTACTGAAGCCAACCGCTGGACCTGACAAGACATGTTAATTAGGAGATGATGTACCATAGTAGGACACATTGGCCACATGGCAGCTGGACTGGCAGCGTCAGTCATCATGGAGCCAGGGAGGCTGCTATGACATTCTTAATTAAGGAGAAGCTTGTTCCCATCACCAGGTGACAACCCTAGACTTGGTGAAGACAACGTCACTGGTTGTCCCAGCAAGGACCACCCAAAAGCCAGCCCGAGCAATAAGATTTGCCTAAAGGGCTGCCTGTAGGAACACAGACCAGGTCACTATGCTTCAACATGACTTTCAAGGCCCTTGGCAACCTGCTCCAGCCTCTGTCTCCTTCCTCATCTTCCCCAGGAATCCCCAGCGTCCTACAGCCACCTCTCCCAAATAGGTCCCTTTCACACTCTGTGCCCTGGCTCTTTCAGTTCCTTGGCCAGAAATTCTCTCACCTCCACCTCCTTATGCTTATATTGAAATACAACTAAAAATGAAAGATTCCACTCCAATACTGCCTTTATAGAGCTCTGCCTCATTCTTTCACACACACACACACACACACACACTCCTGCATACACACCTTCCTTTGAGGCCTCAAAACTGTGGTTATTCTTTTTTTTTTTTTTTTTTTTTGAGACAGGGTTTCGCTCTTGTGGCCCAGGCTGGAGTGCAATGGTGCAATCTTGGCTCACTGCAACCTTCACCCCACCAGGTTCAAGCGATTCTCCTGCCTCAGCCTTCTGAGTAGCTGGGATTACAGGCATGCACCACCATGCCTGGCTAATTTTTGTATTTTTAATAGAAACATGGGGTGAAACATGGGGTTTCACCTTATTGGCCAAGGCTGGTCTCAAATTCCTGACCTCAGGCGATCTGCCTGCCTCAGCCTTCCAAAGTGCTGGGATTACAGGCATGAGCCACCATGCCCAGACAAAATTGTGGTTATTCTTTAACAAGACTTATCAATGGGCTGATAGGCACTGCTGGAGCAGTACCAGGGCCAGTTGTTAAAATAACAAAATATTTTTATACTGGCTGGTCAGTAGTCACCGCTGCAAGCCCCCTTACTCGTTTTTCTCTTGCTATTCTCAGATCCTCCTCCAAGACACCCCCTACTGTCCAGCTACTAAAGAGTTAGTGGTTGGCACAATGGAGCCCTCCAGGCCTCTGCTTCAGAGGCCTCTGCTTCAGCCCCGTGGCCTGTGTGCATTCTGACTGACACATGCACATGCCATGCTGGTTACTGAATGTTTCAATATCCATGCTGCTTATAAGGCTGATGTCGATCAAAGTCAGGTGTGCTAGTTCCTCATTAGAATGTCAGACTCTGTTCCCCAAGGGAATACATGTTTGCATATATTCTCAGGGCTACCATATTCAAGGGACATGGTAGTAAAAGGGCACACCCAGCCCCACAGTCTCTCTCCAAGACCCCAACATGCTGCTGAGTTGAAGTACTGTTTTTCTGCCTCCAGTTCTCAAGCCCCCAAGGGTCCTTTCTGGACCCAGAACTATAGAAACATGTATCTCACAGGGCCAATTTATATGCCCTGTACCCTACTGATAGTCCCTACCCCAGCAGGGTTCTGATTCCAGAATCCATTCATCCGTTCAGTGAATAAACATATGTCGTACACTTACTGCATGCCAACAAGAGGACAAAAATGACAAAGACACATCCCCCAACCACAGAAATCCAAATTCCAATGCAAGAAGATACACAAGAAAATAAATCAGTAAGTTCAACAGGAAGACAGTCATATACAGGGGTAATAAAGGGATAAGCAGTGTTCTGTGGGGTCTCAGAGAAAGGACCACTCCTAACTCTACCCTGGAGAGGTGGGGATGGTTTCCTGGGATGGGATAGTAGAATTGGCTCTTGAAGAATGGGCTGAGGTTTTCTGGGCAGCAGGTGAGGGAAAGATGTTCTAGACACCAGGAATCACTTGTATAAAATATTCAGAGGGCAAAGGGCATAAAGTGGTCAGCAATGTTCCAAGTGCCAGGGACAGGAGGGGCAGGACATCACACTGCAGGCTTGGGGGAGAGATTGTGAATATCAGGCAAGGAGTTTATCCTGTCAGCAGAGAGAGGCTGATGGAGGTCTTCATGCTAGGGAGTGACAAGATTGGATTTGTCTTGTTTCAAGATAATGTAAGTAGCAATATGGAGAATGAATTGGAGTGTAGGAAAGATAGGGCAGTCTGTAGAATTTGACTGAAATGAGATTTGTTTGGGAGTAATTGATTCCTTACAATGACCAACCCTGAGATTTTTACAGAGACTTTTTAGAAGAAAATATCGTGTGTTTCAGGCCATATACTCAAATGATTTCCAGAGACCTTACCTAAAGGTGACTGAGAATAGACCAGGGGAAGCAATCCTGAGACCTGGATTGTAGCCTAGTCCATGACCTTGAGGAAGCTGAGTGACCTTGAGGAAGGCATGTAACCTCTCTGAGAGCAGTCACTGGAATCGTGCCCTGAAGTGGTCACATGCTCAGATCAAGTAGGGCACAGGGTAGATGCTGTTAAGATTAGATAGTAGCTTTGCTGCATTATCATCAGGGATATGTAGTGTTTCCAACTGAAGAGGGGAAAAAACCCACCCTATTCCCTGAAACAGGGTACAGTATGAGTTCGTAAGGCCCAGCAAGCTTCCATAATGGAAAGGGTGCCCACACCATCCAACAGTCAGTGACCTTGTGATGAGTGACTAGGAAATGCTGTCAGCAGTCCCTGCCCTACCCCAATTTCCATCATCCCTACTGATGGTGGGTCTGGAGAAAGTGCAGGCTGTCTCCCCAAGCCCTGGGTCAGTATCCAAGGTCTCCTTCCATCAGCCCTGCCCTCCATAGTTGGCCTCAAGTCAAGCATCTGGAGGTCGCCCTGTATTACATCATGACAGATGTTATTGATGCTCAGGAATTACTCAGCCCTTTGAAAAATCACAGCCACAATATTTGTCTCCATTAACATCCATGGCAGCACTTCAGTGAATCAATAGGATACTTAATGCTGAATTACACGACATGCCTAGGCAGCCTGCCTCTGCTGAGCTTAATCCTTCAGGTGAATAACACAGTAGAGTGTTCCAAGCGCACTGGGAAGGAACCCGGAATAGGAAGGGGAAACTAGGGTTTTTACACCATTATAAACACACATTTGTTTACCTGCTATAAATGAACCAAAAATTCTTGGTCTTTCCAATTTTAATTGTGTTTTAGGCACTTGATGGTGCTTTTCCCATCTCTAGTGTGAGTGATTCATGCTTCGTGTTCTAAGAAAGACCTCAGGTTTTGTTTTGTTTTGTTTTTCCCTAGTGGAAATCAAAGGAGAAGAAAAGAATAATCTGTCTGGGGAGAATAACTGATGATCCCAGCTATACAAACTTATCTCCATTCTCTGATCCTCCTATCTTTCATTCTGGCCTCCCCACCACCACCACCCCCTGGCTCCCTGTGTTCTAGTTCTTCATTCTTATTGACTTGACCCAAAATGCCATTTTCCTTGTTAGTTGCCTGACCTGTCCTCCAGGGATCTCAAAGCACTAAATCAACATCCATCACCAGCAAAGATGGTCCTTCCCAAGCCACAGGTGGGAAAACTGTCACCACAGGTGAAGAAGAGATTAGCTCTTCCCTTCACAGAATTCACAGAACTGCTCACTGCTACTTTCTCAATGAGTAAAAAGAGGTGCCTGCCAGCCCCTTCTGGAGTGGGACTGAGGAGAGGCATAACTTTTATTGCCAGGTTCAACAGAGAGCCCCAACACAGAGAAAGGGATTTTCTGTAGGTTGGTTTGTTCATCTTCTTGAGAACCTAGAATTTCAACATATGTCTTTGTTTCCTAGCTTAGTATGCATTCAATGGCTTTCTCCTCGCCTGCTTTGGCTCGTCTTGTGCTTTCTGTTAAGAAAGCAAGCAGGGCTGCCCTGTACACAGCCTGGTCATGACCACAGGTATCCTCCCCGCATCCTTGCTGGCCCATCAGCTGTTGCCCCTTTTACCTTCCTGCTTGCTCACTCTTACCTGGTTTCCTCTTCCATCATGCAAGATTCACACAGATGTTTTTCTGATCATTCCAGTGGCTACAAAATCTCACCAGCACACAGAGCCGCCTACATCACAGAATACCAACATAGTCCCTTCCTTCAAAGAACTTGGACTTACAGTGAAGGAGCAACAAGCTGAGAAGAGCACATTAGAGGGGTGCCCAGAGATGTGGGAGAATTCAGAGTGTGTCTTCATCCATGTGTCGATCCCAGGGGCCTGGTCATACACCACCAAGGACAGGTGTGGTTTCCAGGGAGGCAGTCTGTTTACGTGCAGAGACACTTTGGCTTCCCATCTTCATAGTATGTGGGTAGGTTTTTCCACCCATGGAGATGAGTTGAAGAAGAAGATAACTGTCCTGTTAGTGGGTTTGGGCTCTGTCACCTTAGACAAACGATGATCTATTTCTGTTTTCTTGTGTCTACAGTGGAGCCAAAGTCTCTTGGGAAAATCAGTGAGATAACTAGGGGATATCGCTTTGTAAATTATAAATATCATATTTGTGTAATTAAGAGTCTAGGTTCTGAGCATCACATTGCCTGGGTTTGAATTCTGGGTCTACCACTCTCTAGCTGTGTGACCTTGGGCAAAATACTTAACCTCTAGGTACTTCCATTTCCTCAATGTGAAATGGAGCTAATGATAGTATCTGCTTTTCATAAGGATGAAAAGAATTAATACAGATAAAGCAAATAAAACTGTGCATATAGTTAACTCTACAAAAAGTATAGTTAGCACTATAAAAAGTGTAGCTGGTGTGATTATTTTCTCCTTTTAAAATTTGAGCTCCTACTAGTCAAGAATCTAGTACCCACTGAAGTTTTGTGGGGTTTTATTTGGTTTTTTGTTTTTTGTTTTTTGAGACAGAGTTTCACTCTTGTCACCCAGGCTGGAGTGCATTGGCATCATCTCGGCTCACTGCAACCTCCGCCTCCCGGGTTCAAGCGATTCTTCTGCCTCAGCCTCCCAAGTAGCTGGGATTACAGGCACATGCCACCATACCTGGCTAACTTTTGTAATGAAGGTGCTGAGTTATTTGCCGGGGCCCTGATAAGAGTGTGTCAGATCTTGCTGGGACACAATTGCTGCAGGGAAGGCTCATCAGTAGCTACCCTTCCTCCAAAGGGACCAGTAGCACCGTGGCTCACAAGCCAGAACTGACTCCTCTCCTCCCTCCAGACTCTAAGGCAAGAGAATGACCCCAAATCCAGAGAATGGGGATGGAAAGTTCAACTTGAGATAAAATGTGTCACCATTTTTAACATTTAGAAGGCACCTTGAAAAAGTAATTAAAACAGCACCCAAAGGTGCAATAACTTTCTCCAAGAACACCAAGTTCTCTACTGGCTGATTTAGCAAGTGAACAATTACTGTATGCAAAACACCTTGTAAATGCAGTGTGAGCCACAAACCCCAAGAGAGATTAACAAGGATAGCAAAATAATGACACAAATAAGATACCAGATACCTCCTCTAATCTGTGGCAATGCCCCATTACCACACCCACCAGCATTCACCCAGCCCATGGGCAGCACCCCAACTGTCCAGAAATACAACCAACAGTCCCAGAGACTACGATGTACCTTCCCCACCCCCAGACTCCCACCACTGTCAGCAGCCAACCATGAGCATTTTTCATCCATGTTAGGTAAGATAATTACCTTGAGAAGGTTTGAGAAACATGATATATCTCATTTTATATAGCACATTAAGGCTAAAATTTAATGCAAGGCACTAAAACAAATCTAAAAATATAAGGTAATATAATAAAATCAATAGGGATTATTAGGAGTAAAGTGTTATATCTGAGGCAATAAAACCTTGGAATTCCAAGAAAACAATGTTCTAGTAAAACTATAATAGATTACTACGATTTAATCACTTGGTAAATAATGTGGTGTTTCAATGGGTTTTATAGTTTCATGGTATTAAAAAAATACACATGAGAGATTCAACCAAGATGGTTCTTATAAAGAGTGTATCTAAGAGTAGTATCATTTTGACAATTTGTGCTTTTAAATAATAGTATATTATTTTATACATGGATCTACTTTTTAAGCCTCTCACATGCTTTTAAGATATCACTTACCATTAGGCTATCACTCTGCAGATTCTCAAGCCTTTGAGCACATGAAATTATATTATTCAGAACATTCTTCCACTTCACAGAACAAGTGAAAACTTGGGAATTCCTAGAGGAACCTGATTTTCCTATTTTTCCTTTAGCTTGTACTAATTGCAAGACGTCCAAATACTGAAATTAGGAAGCCATTTTGCTTGAAGTTCTCATCACCTATTTAAATAACCCAAATCAAAAGGGGTTCTCCCCATCCCCCACTCAGAGCTGTTCTGAATAGTCAAATGAAGATTAAACTCTTGATTTAAGTAGCTACATCTTAGCAGTAATTAACACGTACATCAAATACTTTTTTCCTTTGATATGATATGGTACTAGAATTTAAACCCTGATGAAGGTGCCAAAATTAACTGCAATGGGAAATGAATAATAATTCTTTTAAGATGACTTTGCCCTTCGCATTCGCTAACACTCAAGCACTTTCCAGTCTCTCTGGGCCCTGCTCTTAAGAAGTCTGCAAGTCAGGCACACAGGTCAGTTCCAAAGACCTATGAGTCCAGAGAAGAGAAGAAAAAGCAATAAGCCTCTGGTCCTAGGTCTATTTGTCAGTATGTTCTCATCCAGTCAGTTGGGTACAGCCTTCCTCACTAGTCTCTGTTCCAAGAAGAAAGCAGAAGATATCTTCTCTAGGTTTGGATGATTTATAAGAAGCTAAAGAAGGAATTTAAAGTGGGGTATGAGGCAGGAAGAAGAGATCAAGAGACCTATAAAAGCATTTGAAGAAGGCAGCAAGGGAATGAATGTGGGACCAGGAAGGAATTCATTGTAACATCTGCTTAGTAGAGAAATCCTTTGATTTAACTTTCTAGGGCAGTGGTTCTCAAGGAGGAGGCTCTTCTTGAGACTTTAATCAGAGCTATGGACTCTCCTCCTAGAAATGCATACGCAACACACACATGCACACACACCCCATAGACAATGGTGTGTGGTGTTATGTGGGCCCTTCCATGAACCCAGAGCCTCACATTAAGAACTCCTAGTCAACAAAGACTTAGTCTAACACTCTTCATTAATGGATGTCCTTGGAATTCACAGCCCCTCAGAATCCTGGGCTGGTGAAAGTGTGTTTGGTACTGGATGCCACATTTTAATAAGGACATGGAGAAGCAAGAGATCCACTGATAAAGAACGATCAAGATAATGGGTCTAGAATCCACCTTGGGTCTAGAATCCAAGGATCAATTCAAAGAACAAGGGAAGTTTAGAAAGAACTAAAGGGAATTATAATAGCTGATTGGAAAAATTTTAAGAAGGAAGAAAGTAGCCTTGCTTTTGGCTGATTGATTTTTGGTCAAGTGTTATAAGACCACCAGATTCTATTGCACATTGTGTGGGCAAACAGCAAAGCAGTGGAAGTTGCAGCAGAGAGAGAGTTCAATAATCACACAGCAGCCAAACGAGAGGAAACCTTAAATCTGCCTCCCTGAGAAATTTAGGATGGGATTTTTAAGGAGTTTGATTTTGTAAGGGAATAGACTAAAGTGTGGAGATCACTAATTGGTCAAGAAGTGAGGAATGAAGTCATGAGACAGGGAGATGAAGAAACCACATGCCTGTGCTGGGTCAGTTCCTTGGTTGGGGGTCTTCAGACTGGTGGGCATGAGCCATTCCACTGGATTTCAGGATCCAAAAAATAACTTAAGTAATTCTTGGGTAAAAAGGTCCAGTGTCAGAGATTCTATCTATAGGAACAATGGGGGAGCAGGTGGTCAGCATGCTGTGTGACTCTTGGTCAGTCAGCAGCTGCCGGCAAGGGGGTTGAAGTGCACCAGTGCACCCTGGCCAATGCCTAACTACAAATCCGCCTAAAGCCTGGTTTGTAATTCTCATTAATGTTGCGAGGACAGTTTCACAAGGGTCATTACTTGAGGAACCAAGTTTGATCAGTAGGAGAGAGAACAGTCCTTCCAACAATTAGAAGTGCCTACTGCAATCCAATTTCCACATAGGATCTTTTTTTAAAATGTGAATCAGATTATGTCATTTTCCCATTCAAACCCATCCGATGGCATCCCACCACACTTAGGATAAAATCCAAAGCCCTCACTATGGCAGGTGGGCCCTACACCATCTGGCTTCCGCCTTCCTCTCTGGGCTCATCTCGTCCCATTCTCCCCCTAGTTGATTGTTCTCTCCAGGCCACTGGGCTTACTTAATGTGCCAAACTCAGTCTGGCCTCAAAGCTTTGGCATCTCCTGTTTCCTCTGCCTTAAATCCCCTTTCCCCCAGATCTTTGAAAGGCATATCCTTGTCATTCAGGTCTCAACTCAGTTGCCATCTCTTTAGCAAAATCTTCCCTGACTGTTCCATCTAAAAGGGTCCCTATGACCAGACACCCTCTAGATCTCTATCTCATTATCTCCAATGCATTTGTCAGCACCCGGAACTCTTTGTTTATTTACTTTGTTTTCAAGTGCTTGCTTCTCCAACTAGAAGTCAAGATCCACGAGAACCAGGCCCTTGTCTGACCTTCCAAGTTCTAGAATAGTACCTAACACACAGCAGACATGTATTAAATATTCCTTGGGTGAACAAATGCAGGATCACACAGTGGACCTGATGCCTCGTGGAGTAATTAACGAGTCTTCCATTAGTAGAGGAAGGTGAGTCAAGTCACAGCCCTTACTAGGGATGCCCTGGGAATACTCTGTGTTGAAGAGGTAAGGGTGAGTATATTAGGTTGTTCTCGCATTGCTATAAAGAAATATCTGAAACTAGGCCAGGCACGGTGGCTCATGCTTGTAATCCCAGCACTTTGGGAGGCCAAGGCAGGTGGATCACCTGAGGTCAGGAGTTTGAGACCAGCATGGCCAACATGGTGCAACCCTGTCTCTACTAAAGACATAAAAATTAGTCAAGTATGGTGGTGCATGACTGTAATCCCAGCTACTCAGGAGGCTGAAGCAGGAGAATCGCTGGAACCCAGGAGGCAGATGTTGCAGTGAGCCGAGATTGTGCCACTGCACTCCAACCTGGGTAACAGAATGAGACTCTGTCAGGAAAGAAAGAAAGAAGGAAAGAAGGGAAGGAAGGAAGGAAGGAAGGAAGGAAGGAAGGAAGGAAGGAAGGAAGGAAGGAAGGAAGGAAGGAAGGAAGGAGGGAAGGAGGGAAGGGGGAAAGAAAGAGAAAGAAAGAAAGAAAGAAAGAAAGAAAGAAAGAAAGAAAGAAAGAAAGAAAGAAAGAAAGAAAGAGAGAGAGAGAGAGAGAGAGAGAGAGAGAGAGAAAGAAAGAAAGAAAGAAAGAAAGAAAGAAAGAAAAGAAAGGAAAGAAAGAAAGAAAGACTGGGTAACTTATAAAGAAAAGAAGTGTAATTGGTCTGGTTCCATATGAGACTTGTCAGAAGGAAGGAAGGAAGGAAGAAGGAAGGAAGGGAAGGAAGGAAGGGAAGGAAGGGAAGGAAAGAGAGAGAGAGAAAGACTGGGTAATTTATAAAGAAAAGAAGTTTAATTGGCTCCTGGTTCCACAGGCTATACAAGAAGCATGGCCGTTTCTATACACATGAATCTTAGAGCTAAAAAGTAGAGTTTGGCTCACTAATATGGTTTGGATCATGTGGGTGGAGTTCTCATGAATGGGTTAGCACCACCCTGGCCAATGCCTAACTATAAATCTGCCTCAGCATAGCTGAGGCCTCAGGAAACTTACAGTCGTGGGAGAAGGCGTAGGAGGAGTGAGATGTCTCACATGGCCAGAGCAGGAGGAGAGGAGAGGGGGGAGGTGCTACACACTTTTAAACAACCAGATCTCGCAATAACTCACATACTCACTATCATGAGAACAGCACTGAAGGGATGGTGCTAACCCATTCATGAAAACACCAACCACATGATCCAACCACCTCCCACCAGGCCCCACCTCCAACACTGAGGAACACAGTTAAACATAAGACTTGGTGGGGGGGACACAGATCCAAACCATATTAGTGAGCCAAACTCTACTTTTTACCTCTGAGATTCACATGTTCATAGCCTCATGTCACAGAGTAGAAAGAGCACCTGATTTTGAAGTCAGAGAGATCTGAGTTCAAATCTTAGTTTTGCTACTTATATACAGTGGGACTTTGGGCAAGTCAGTTAACCTCCGTGAACCTCAGTTTCCTCATGTGAAAAATGGGGATAAAAATGCCTATCTTGCTGGGTTGTGGGGAGTGTTTATAAAGCTAATATGTGCAAGGTACCTAACACAGAGTCAAATGCCTAGTAGGAACTCAACAAATGGCAGCTCTAGTTAAGCATTCATGATTTGGTCTACAACCATCAACATGCGATGAGATGGCTGATTTGCTGGCAACATTCAAGCAAAAAAACTATTTAGAGGGCATCTTTTTCTTTTCCTGAGAAAATAGTATGTCTCTTCAAGTTATTTTTGAAAGTAGATAGGTATAAATTTTGAAAACCAAAAATCAAAACAAATGTCCAACCTTGAATTTCTCTTCCAATTATCAGTTGACCCATGACCTAGATACAGCCCTGAACTTCTCTGCAGTGAATCTAGTGATTCCCAGCTCTCTCCTCCTGCCCCTCAGAGCTATAAGAGAGACGAGGCCATGTTTCTTCATGGCCTGCCATCTAACTGCATGGGCAAGCCAACCAACCAAATCTATTTTGTTTCATGATGATAGCATCTTTCCAACTTGCAAGTAACTCAGCTTCTTCTGTTCTGTGGGTCATGTCAGCAATCTCAACCTAGTCAGGCTAACAGGTCCGCTAGAATCTGTGGTCACCTCCCAAAATTCATTTGGTGACTCAACAAAGCTGTTTGGCTGTGAAAGCAAAATCCTAAGTCCCCAACTTCCGAACTGCCTTCCCTGACGGAAAACTGGAAGATCACATGGTGTGGTGAAATAAACAACTTTTTAAGTCATGTTTAAGTAAGACTTGCTCGCTTTCATTTATAATTTAAGCTTTAAAACACCTGTGAACCCAGGCAAAGTGGCTCACACCTGTAATCCCAACACTTTGGGAGGCTAAGGCAAGAGGATCACTTGAGCCCAGGAGTTCAAGACCAGCCTGGGCAAAATAGTGAGACCCTGCCTCTACAAAAAAATTAAAAATAGCCAATCACAGTGGTGTGTGCCTGTAGTCCCAGCTACTTGGGAGGCTAAGACTCAAGGATCACTGGAGTCCAGGAGTTCAAGGCTGGAGTGAGCCATAATCACACCAAGAATCTTCAACCTGGGTGACAGAGCAAGACTTCATCTCTAAAACAACATCCACAAAAACCATGTGAGCCTCAGTCTTCTCATCAGTAAAAGGATAATCGTATCACCCACTCTGTGTGTTCATTATCAGAAACAAATGGGATGATGTATTTTAAGCGCTTGATTCTCAAATGCTGGCTCCCTCTTTTGTGCTTATCACTACTACAACCACCGCCCAACCGCTCTGGAGAGAGAGTTTTCTGGAAAGCCTCTATGCCCAACTGGGCTAACAGGAGGGTCATGACTGCATCTGACTTGATTTTCTTTCAAGTTAAGGCTTGATTTGAGCTGTGTTTAAGAAGAATGCACAACTTGTCAGGCAGTGCACCCCATTTTAAAGGAATCACCATTCCCACCAACTTGTTTCTCCCCCTCTTTCCTTTTCCTGTCTTTCCAGTCAATTCCAGCCCCTCTCCCATTCATTCTCCCCAACCACCATTTCAGCCTTCCTTGCGGCCGCCCACTAATGGGCAAGGCCATCTCAGTAATGCATTTCTGTGCCTTTAGCTATGCCATCACTTTGATGAAAGATTTCCTTGGAGCACCCGCTCCTTCCTCAGCTGCTTCCACCCTCTGCCATGTACGCTCAGCCGCGTGATAATGCAATCACTGTGTCTGTGTGAAATGAACGGACACACTAACACAAAGTTTCATAACCAAAGCAGTCATGCATCTCCCCACCCACGCACCCCACACACACACCCGGGGCTCCTCCTTCCATCCTGCCCTGTCCCCAGGGGCATACAAAGAAGACTGCTCCCCAGACATGTGACCAAAAGGCTTAACGCAGGCAGGTGGCAGAGGAGGCCACAATACCTATTACCTGCAAATGACCATAACTGCTGAGAGAGCAGTGCCATCCCAGAGCCTATGTAGCCAAAGGTAGTAAGGCTCTGCCTCCGGACCGGGCCAATGCCTCACTGGTGGATTGTGGGGTAGGAGGCTGATAGAGCAGTAACAGGGTGACCTCAGACTCTAAAAATCTACTCAGCTCCTGGCTCCATCATCATCTGGGACTGTCCTAACTCAATCCATATTTATTGCCATGGCATAACTAGGTCCCCTAAGTGGTTGTCTATCTTCAGCTTGATACCTCCAGGGTCCTGGTGGGCAGGGTTGCATGATGGTTAGGAACACAGGTTTTTTAGTCAGACAGACCTAAGTTCACATCCAGCCTCTGCTACATACTGGCTGTGATTCTGCCCATTCCTTAACCTCCCAAAGCTCTGGTTTCCTTAACTGTAGAGTGGGGTAATAAATATACTTACTTCCTAAAGCATTAGGAGGGTTAAACAAGATAAAGCAAGAAAAGTACTCTGCATAGTGGGCATTCATGACAGTAATTAATAATCATATGAATGACAATAAACATTTATTGAGGACTGTGTCAGGAACCGGATTAGGTGCTGAGAATACAGAGATGAGAAAGACGTTGTCTCATTATAGAGAAGACTGTTATAAAAGCAGGTGCTAAGACAGAAGTATGCACAGGGAATATGGAGCACAGCTCTACTTTACAATTCTTCCTCATAATGCACCAAAATGTCTTTCCCTGACTCTCTGCCCACTGACCTGAGTTCAGCCCCCCAGAGCATCTCAAATCACTCCAATCCCTCTTCCACATGACAGGCTTTCAGCCTCTTGAAGACCGCAAATCATGCCTCTCCCCAAGTCCCCTCTTTTCTAGGCTAAATAGTCCCAGTTCCACTCTAAAAATAATAAGCCTACCTTATCTCTCTACATGCCTTTCTCCAAGGAACAAAGCTATATTACCGGCCCCAGCTCATCCATCTTCTCAGCACCAAGAGCCCACAAAGAAAGGAAGATTTACCTGCCCCAACCCAGACCTGATACTGAGAGAAATTCAATTCCATTCAGGATCTCCCCAGAGTCTCCTAGCAGAGACACCTCAAACCCCAGCACAGAATCACAATCCTGTGATTGTGGCCCACTTGTCTGCAAATACATCTCACCAACCTTGGCTGGACTGACATCACTGCCCAGCTCATAACGTTGAGGAATCAGAAATCTGGAGGAACATCTGAGATCACCTGCACTGGGGGTCCTCATCTCTGGCTTGATGATAGAACCACCTGGGGGGTGTTTAGTAGAGACACCAATGCCCAGGTCCATGCACCCTCACGAGAAAGTCTGATTTAATTGATCTAAGGGCCTGAGTATCACTATAGTTTTCAAAGTTCTCCAGGGCATTCTAATATGCAGCTAAGATTAAAACCCATGCATCTTAGTTCAACATTTCCTTTTGCACTTGAGAAAACAGCCCAAAGAGTGGAAGTGAATTGTCCAAGGTCACAAAACTACTTAGAGGGAAAAATAGGATTAGAACTCCTGGCTTCTGACTTCCAATCTAGTATCTCTTTTACTAGACTACCTGGAAATGAACATTCTGACTTAGGAACTGGAATCTAAGGGGTGTGCCATTGATGCCATAGAGAAATCGATAACAGATCAAACTCTTCCAACCCTTAAAGTCCACATGTTAATCCCCCTTCTCTTTTATAAATCTTCCCTACTCCCGATTTACATCTGTACCCTGTCTTACAATGTGATGTCAAAATGCCATCCACAAAGGGAGAACTCTATTCAGTTTTCAGCCAAAAGAATTACACAGAAAAGAACCTCATCGTCAATCAAGAGCCAAAAGCAATTCTTAAAACCAAATTAAAGTCCTGTGCATTCAGCAAGGCCTGTTTAGAAATCAGACCTTCAGGTTCACTCCCCTGCTAGATAAAGGCTATGGGGAAAAAAAAAAGCAACAGTATTAACATTCCAGAAATGCAATCTGAAATAAATAAGTGATATTTTCTGGCCAAGGTAATGCAAGGGTTTTCGTTCCCTATGTGTGGAGCTACTTTACATTTTAATAAATGTACATCGAGAAAATAATATTATTGCTCTGATATTGGGAGATTTGTGAACATAAAATATTAGAACTTGTCAGGAAGGCATTTATTTTCTTTTTCCTTCTTTCTCTACTGCAATATTCTTTCACCTAATAGAAGATGATTACAAAAATAATTACATCAAACAGTGGCCAGCACACACAAAATAAACGGGAAAAAATGAAGGTTATCAGGCATTGGATAACACACGTGAGCAGGAGAAAGCGCGTGTCCAAGCAGGGGGAGGTAATTGCACATCAATCAAATGATTGCAGAGTGGGTGGAAAAAATTAAGGCAACTAAATGGCTGCTGAATGTTCTGATCCCAGATGCAAATCAGAACATGGATCAGAACTCATTAGCCAAATTATCCATCTCCAATATCCATGTGAAAAAGCCAAGTTCTGTGTTGGAGAAAATCATCTTACCTTAAAACACTGCCGTGTGCGAGCCTGTAATCATGAAACATTGGGATCCATAGCCAGTTTCTGATGGTTCTGGGACCCCTGAAATGATATGTATTCAAACATATGCATTTATCTGGAGATTCCATGGTTTTTAATATGTTTCTAAAGGAGTTCTTTATCAAATAAAAATTAAAAGGTAAGGGGGTGGACACTAAATTGGCCTACCCCTTTCATTTAAAAAAAAAATCAAATAAAAACTCCTCAGAAAGCAGTTTGGTAGTTCTGCAAAAATTAAACATAGAATTATCATATGACCCAGTGATTCCACTTCTAAGTATCTACCCAAGAGTACTGAAAAAATATGTTCACACAAAAAATTTACACAGATGTTCACAGCAGCATTATTCACAATAGCTGAAAAGTGGAAACAGCCCAAATGTCTAGCAGATGATGAATGAACAAAATGTGCTTATAGCCACGCCATGGAACATTATTCACCCCTACAAAGGAATAAACTACTGATGCATACGGCAACTGGGATGGAACCTTGAAAGCATTTTAAGTGAAAGGAGACGGATACAAAAGGCCACATGTTGTACGATTCCATTTATTTGGAGTGTCCAGTATAGGCGAATCCGTAGAGGCAGAAAGTGGGTTAACGGTTACCGACAGGGGGACAGAAATGGCAAGTGATGGGTATGGGGTTTATTTTGGGGTGATGAAAATGTTCCAAAATGAGGTCATGGCCATGGTTGCAAAATGTTGTAAATATACTTAAAAACTACTGAACTGTTTATTTTAAAGGGGAAAACTTCATGTTATATGAATAATACCTCTTTTTTAACGAACGTACTTTAAAAAGACTATCCCCTAAAACTTCCAAGTTCATGAGACAGTTAGTAGCAGAGCCAGATGATAGGATTGCATAGTGAACGCAAGTATGAGATCAAGAAAATTAATCTAAATTGACACCACATTTATTTATTCAAATACTGAGGGAGCATTTTTTCTATGCCAGGGATGTCCATATAATACTCAACTACTGAGGGAGCATTTATTATATGCCAGGGGTGTTCATATAATACTGTAGTGAACAAATAGGCACACTTCTTGCCCTCTTAGGGCTGATATTCCAGCATGAAGAAGACAAGTTTCCAAATACACACCCAACTGTGTAAGTCCATCAGTGACGTGAGTTGTGAAGGAGACGTACAGGCAACGTGAGAGTGCGCAGGGGCTGACTGGGCTGGAAGGCTTGCTTGAGGAGGTGAGCTCCAAGGGGCCACAAGCATGCATGTTGAAGGAACTAAAGACCCATGTGGACAAAGGCACCAGAGAAGGACAGAGGGCATCGGCAGGTCCTAGAGCGGCAGGAGCACCTACGGTTAGTTAAGAATCCAGTGTTCCAGCCTGATGGGTTCAGCTGAGGTGTGATCTGTTCCTGAAGCATCAGCCTGGTGGGGTTGTGGATCACAGAGGCAGCATCCACATGCCAATAGCCTCTGGGAGGCTCCCGTGGTCTTGGCAGCCAGAAAAAGGCTCTGCAATCAGTGAACCCAACATGCGTGCAGCCCAGAGATCAACCAACTGTGGGGAGGGCACGGGAATGCAAACATGGACAAATGACACAACAGCCGCCTTTGGACTCTGCAGGCCATTCCCCTCACAACACCTCAGGATAAAGGGAAGAGTAGGAAACCAAGCAAGTGGAAAACAAAGGAGATGAAGTGGGAAACGTGAAACATGAAAATGTTGTCCTCAAAGTCCAGTATGAAGGAGGAATATAGCTTCCATGTATGTGTGTGCATACCAAGGACGGCAAGGAGAAGGCAGACTGATGGATCAATCAGAAAGACCACCCTCGAAGAGTGAAAGCAGCCTAGTTCTACAAAAGCCATGATCCCTCAAAAGGAGTTAGACACTGAAAATGTCAATAGAATTGAGAAGGAAACGAATGGGAGAGGGTGTGGTGGTAGGAACAACCGTAATAGCAGCTAATATTCACCGGGCACTGTCAGCCAAGAACATTACATGCATTCTCTCATTTTATTTCCCCACGACCCTTCCCTATGACTATTCCCACCTCCCAGATTAGGTCTTTGTGGCTTCAGTTGAAAAACTTTCCCAAGGTCACACAGCTCAGGAGTGGAGCCAGATTTTAACATGGGCGGTCTGCCTCTTGCACCTGTTCTCTTAGTCACTAACGCAAACGGTCTCTTTCTTCAAGAATCTTCATCACAGGCTGTTCAGAGGCTTTCAGATGTGTCTAGCTTCCTCCTGAAGCTTGGAGATACATGTTGAAAAGTTCCAGCTTCCAAACCCCTACCCAAGTCAAACTGCTAAGGTCAAGAACATCTTGGTCTAAGTTCCACCTTAGGCTTCTGTGACAAATTATATTCTCAGTTCTCTGAGTGAGAAGCTTCTGCCCTGACCTGCATGATCTGGGGAGACCACTGAGGCAGCTTCAACTGTCTATGAAAGAAACTGCTCTAAGAGAGATGGAGAGCCCTCCAAGAGATCTCAGAGAAGGATGGATTTCTCCAGCAAGCCCCTGCTCTCCCTTGCCCTGTCTGTAGTCCTGGCACCTGCAGGGAAGAGAATACCTGCTTCAGACATGCATAGCTGGCTCCCTCTCCCCATTTGATTATAGCACCAGTGCTTGACATTTGTTGAGGGCTCTATCCCCACAGACTCCAATGCAAACATTCTCTCTCATCATCCCACATTCCCATGAGGTCGCAGGCTGGGCCAGGTTAGTCTATCATCCTAAGTATGTCCCTTCTGTCCTTGAGCCTAACGTGTTCATTTGTGAATATGAAGCATTGCTTGGGAAACTGTTAAAATCCTCTTACAGGTCAGACAAGGAGGCTCATGCCTGTAATCCCAGCACTTTGGGAGGCCAAGGCAGACAGATCGTTTGAGGCCAGGAGTTCCAGACCAGCCTAGCAAACATGCCGAAACCCCTGTCTCTACTAAAAATACAAAAATTAGCCAGGTGTGGTGGTGCATGCCTGTAATCCTAGTTACTCGGGAGGCTGAGGCAGGAGAATCGCTTGAACCTGGGAGACGAAGGTTGCAGTGAGCCGAGATAATGCCGCTGCACTCCAGTCTGGATGAAAGGGCAAAACTCTGTCTCAAAAAAAATAGTTAACAGCACAGGTTTTGGAGTCAGGTCAGGCCTAACTTTGTGACTGAAACAATGTGTGACTTTGGCCTCATTTACTTAACCTCCCTGAGCCTCAGTTTCTTCATCTGTAAAGGGAAGATGATCATTGCACCTTCCAACAACATTGGGTTGTTCTGAGGATTCGTTGAAGCCATCTACATAAAATTCTCTGTGCCCACTGCATCATCAGGGTTCTATTTTTACTTTTTTCTTTTTTTTTTTTTTTTTTTGTTGAGATTGAGTCTCGCTCGTCGCCCAGGCTGGAGTGCTGTGGCACGATCTCGGCTCACTGCAAGCTCCGCCTCCCAGGTTCACGCCATTCTTCTGTCTCAGCCTCCCAAGTAACTGGGACTACAGGTGACCGCCACCACGCCTGGCTAATTTTTTGTGTTTTTAGCAGAGAGGGGGTTTCACTGTGTTAGCCAGGATGGTCTCGATCTCCTAACCTCGTGATCCACCCGCCTCGGCCTCCCAAAGTGCTGGGATTACAGGAGTGAGCCACGGCGCCCGGCCTCATCAGGGTTCTATTAAAGTTAGCTGCTATTGTTCATAATTAACAGAAAAAAAAAAACTGACACAGTAAGAATGTGTTGGAGCTGCGAGTGGCTCTCAACTTTTGCTGCATATTAGAATATCTGGAGAGCTCTAAAACCTTGTAGTCACATGCCCATACCAATTAAGTTGGAATCTCTGGCTGTCAGGTTTTCAAACCTCTAAAATAATTCCAATATGCAGCCAAAGTTCAGACCCCCCAGAATGGGATGCGATCCAAGATTCCAGTTCCAGCTGGATTTTTTACGAGTGAGCATGCATCAGAGGTCCCCCCAGAAAGGAGCTGCGCTTAGTGCAAGGCTGTCTGGTCTCAGGCACATTCCCCTGCCCCTCTCTCCCAGCAGGCCCCCCACACTAACCTTTCACGAAGCCTCTCGGCCTCACATTCACTTCAGGTAGGCTGCAAAGGAGACCGTCCTCATACATGTCCCAAGGCAGGTATAACTCTGGTTGTTTAACCATGGTTGTCACACTCAGGAGAGACGAAAGGAAATCATAAATAATAGATGCTATATAAACAAGGTCCAATTAACCCAGACACCAGCCCGGGCGGGGAAGACGTGCATCAGCCCTCTCTGCAAGAGGCTAAGGAGAGACATTAGGGAAGCTGCCTGGAGCTTCACAGGTGTGGCTACAGAGCCTCTCCTTCCCAACCCAACCTTCCCCCGACCCCTTTCCTGAGGTCCAGTCTCACAGCAGGGCACAGGCACCCAACCTGGACTGGGCAGTGGTCAGCCCTTGCTGCAGTGCTTGCTCCTCCATTCAGCACAATTCCACGCAGAGTTGAGTGGGCAGTAACTTTAGCCCTGTCTCCACGTTAGAGTTTTCCATTCCCCTAGCATACTAATTGCATCACATTTCTTTTCTGCAACAAATACCCCTCTGGCCTGATTGTTTCTGCTACCTACCCTGTACTCTGACCCACAGGGAGTCGTTTATCAGGACTAACGGCGAGTTGGGCTCCAGAGCTGCTTCTCCATCCCCTCCCCTCTTATCCTGGACACTGTTCTCACCAGGCATCCCCATCGCCCATCTCTACTCCAGAAGTGCACTCCCAGCAGTTAGGCCCCAGGAAATGCAAGTCACATGTGCCAGTTACCAGTTTGCCAGCAGGCCCAACGCTCTGCCTCCAGACAGCCCCCTGCCTGCCTCCAGGAGGAGTCCTCAGCCCCTCTGGGACCACCATCTCTTAGCCAGGGAGGGCTGGGAAGAGGGCTCCTACTGCAGCCACAGGATTTTGTGGACGGATTAGTCCAGGGTGATTATTGAGCTCAGAAGAAAGCAACTCGTGATTAAGGGAGCCGTTTGGGGAGGGAAGAGGCGGGAAAAGGAGGGGAGTTTCTCAAAACACCTGCCTGGGAACGCACTGGAGGAATGCCAGACGCGCACCTCCCACAGACAGAGGGAGGGCACCAGGGGCTAAACGTGGTGGAAAAGCAAGGTTAGTGAATTTAATGAGGTGATCTTAGGCAGCTTAATTCAGCTCGATAGCCTAGGGCTAGAGGAGGAGCCCCTGCGCAGGAAGTCAGAAGTTGGGCCTGCACTAATTAGATTTCACAAATGCTGCTGTTATTAAGCACGTTGTTCCAAATGCCTGCCAGGTGGATAGGAGGCTCCCCATGGGCGCTTCTGAGACCGCCCCCTTCAGCTGCCTCCTGCCTTTCTCTCCTACCTGTCCAGGCCCAGCACCGCCCACCCCCACCTCCAGCTGCATTCCTGGAATTGGCACCCAGCTCAGACTCCACCTGGGCCCACCCTGTCCCACCCCGTGGGGAGGTCCGAAGGGTGAGGGTGGAGCAGCAGCCACCAGCTCTGCCTCCTGGGTTGGTAAGAGACAGCAGGGCAGGCACGTGAGATGGTGAGAAAGGCTCTGGAGAGAGTGACGTGCTTGTTCCTTGGGACCCTGATGCAATGGAGCTGGGCAGTTGCCCTAGTGCCTGGGTGGGTCCCTTTTCCCCAGATTTGCAGCTGCAGAGCTGACCCAGTAGTGATTTTCATCCTTGCAGTGGGTAGCAACCCTGTCTTGGCTGCAAGTGCTCAGCGACCCTCCCTATTCATCTGTGTACCCTGCAGGGCTAAGCAACTCGGCCCTTCAGCAAATCATTGAGGACTAAGTTTCTCCATCTGTAAAACGGCTCATTGCAGAAGGCCACACAGCAGCAGGGACCCAGATCAAGCTCTTGCAGTAGGGAAGCTTTGTTTTGTCCTCACTAGCAGCTGCCCTAAGTGTTACAACTCAAAGGGCAGAGGAAGCCACTAAATGCCTACATGATAATAACAGCGATCAATTAATAATGGCAACAATGGTCTTTGAACGTGGAGCACTGCTTCTCTCCAGCGGGAGCCCAGTTCCTGCTCCTGAGGGACCGCCCCACCTGCGGAGAGGCTGCTCCCTCCAGTGGAAGGAGGTGGTCATGGTCACCGAGAGCCAGCCCGGAGTCAGATGTGGATCTCTCCTTCCTGATCTCTCCTCCAGCCCTTCCCCTCCCAGCCAAGAGTTCTCATATTCACATTAGAAAGCAGCCCCAGCCCTAAAAAGCCCGTTCTGTCTGCCCAAAACCACACCAAATGTGTTATGGCGACTTCCTCGCCTTGCCCCTCTGGCCACAGCTTTTCTTTCCGTACAAGGAGGAGGTGGGTCAATCTCGGTTCAGCTACTCCATCATTTCCCTGGGTTTAGGGAGTGGAAGCCTCCAGGTATTTACCTGGCTTTGCCCCCCACCCCGCCCCATCCACTCTGATGACCTCCTGGGAGGCCCTAGCTACTCATAAGCCCCACGACAAGCCCTGTGGTTGCTTCTTGGCTGCCAGAGAGAGCCCCTTGGAAGAGAACAACTGCTTAATAAGGATAAACACGTGGCATGCAGTTTACAAACCCTGGAATACCAGGCCGCGTGGTAGGCAGGTTCCGAAGCTGCTTACTTCAGCTAGAAAGCACCGCCCGGCCACCCCCACTCCTCCACATCATCTGAGCTTCCGTCCCTTCCCATCCAAGGTCCTCCCTTGACCCCCCAAATCCCTTCCCATCTTTAATCAGTCTAAGCTTTTAAAGAAAGAAAAAAAGAGTGCAGAAGAAGGCCAGCATGTAGACGTATGGCACTCAGGGATGTTTTAAGCCCCTGCAGAGTTCAAGGAGAATGTCCCCAGAATGTGAAACATGCTCCGTCCCTGGGGTCTCTCCCCTCGCTGCCAGCCATGAACCAAGTTATGCAGCTTGGAAACTCTGACTGGAGTCCTCCGGTTCCCTCCCTGGAAGGTCCAGGGTCTCTGCCTGGCATCAGCCCCTGGGGTGTGTAAGGTCATCAGGGATGTGGTCTGGTGGGGATATGTGCAAGGCAGTTCCCAGGGAGCCCGGATTTCCCTCCCCAATGGCCCTGTGAAATCAACAACTTAATAATTCTTAACATTTACTGGGTCTGTGTCCAAAGGATGTACATGTCTTAATTTGCTCAATCCTCACGACTCCATAAGATAGGTATTATTTCCCCATATTTTACAGACTTGGAAACTGAAACACAGAAAGATTAAATAACTTGTCCAAAGTGACACAGCTAGTAAGTGATACAACCGAAATCCAAACCCACACTCATAAACACCATAGTAAACTGTGCCTTCATAAAAATAATGTTTTCACATTAATAATACTACCGACTCTGATTTGAGTGCTTTAGATGCTGGGTGCATGCTAAGAGCTTCCCATGGCTTATGTTGGAATTCTCGAAGCAGGCTCTATGAAGCAAATATGATTATTAGCTCCATTTTACAGATGAGAAACGGAGGCTCAGGGAGATTGAATAACTGACTTAGTTACAGAGATAATGAGTGGTCAACTGGGATTCCTTCCCAAGATGGGCTGCGTCTCTCTTGGCCACACCATGGCTCACTGCTCCCTTCCAAAGGGGCCAGTCTGTGTGTCCTTTCCCTGAGCCAGAATGAACAGGAGGAACCTCCAAGCTTCCCTTCTGCCCTTTGTGCCTCTGATTTGATCCCAGAGGAAAGATGCAACGACAGGACTCCCTCTGCTTAACTCCCAAGAGGGACCATGTCCCCTGCCCTCCAGACCTCAGTCGCTACCCATATGCCCCATGCTTTTCCCACCCCATTCCCACTCCCAGCATCCCTACTCAACTCAGGCGGGACACACAGCTCCAGGCCCAGCATGACGGATATGTATGGCCGAGAATGGCGATGTATTTATTAAGCGAAACTGACAACTTTCATTAACCCAAGTAGACATTATTAAAACGCTCTGGTTGTCTCTGGGAAATGAAGTGCCCAGCACAGGCTGTGAGCAGAGCTCCTACTCGCATGCGCCAAGCTGCTGAGTGCGAGCTGTGCCTCCCTTCTGGCATCCTGAGTCTCATCCATCATGTCCCACGAAGTAGGTCCCATACTAAGCCCCCACACCACTCCCTCACAGCAGTCACCACAGGACTTCTCCCTCTGAGCCTCGAGTCCCAGACCTGAGTGGCCTGAGACCTGGAGACCACAGGTGCTCCATTGCTCCCACTCCCTGCACTTGAAGATGAAGCTGCCCACTGGGCCCCTGATTGGCACATTATACCTGCTTGGGATCTTGGCAGTGACTAAGGAGGCACCAACTGTAGAGGTGACTTGATAAGATCCCAGGAGTCGGTTCTTAGATATCGTTATCCATGGGGCCCCAATCTGCTGCAGATGGGAGAGCAGGGAATCCAGGAGAAAAGCCAAGAGGGTGGGAGGAACCAAGGAGAAAGGGCAGGGCCAAGAAAGGCCACCCCACGCCATGCTCAATGCATCGTTTGTGATTATGGGTCTTTGCTGAGGTGCAGGCAGCAGTGATAATAATCTCATCTGCCACTTTGCAATTTACATGCACTTTTACATATGCCGCTTCATTTGCTCCTCCTAAGTCCTGCTGTGAGGGAGATAGCATCAGCCTGATTTCTCTTTTGTCCCCATGAGGAGAGGGGTTCAGGGGGTGGTGGGGGTGTTAAGTAATTCTGCTGTGAGGGTCTGTGAAGTTAGCAGGTTGCAGCTCTGGGGTGAGTCTAGCATTGCTTCTCTGAGTCACCTCCTTTCTAAGACCTCCTCTTTTATTATGTTCCAAACGTGGACACCTGGCAAAGCTCAGACACATTGTTTAGAAGTGGGCCTTTCTGCACAGCCTCAGACACCCTGCTGTGTGCACCATGGCTCTAGGCTGTGTGCCATGGACACCCACCCACCCCATGTGGCCCACAGGACACACCTATACACCAACAGATCAGAACCCTCCAGCCGTAGGAGCAGCAGAGGATTGAGTAGCCAAGAAGAGTAGCCAGTACTGACACTGACTGAACAGCCTGGTCCTCAGTTGCCCTGTCTGGACAGTGAATTTCTCTGTAGGGCTGTGGTGAAGACTAAATGAGATATGGTATATACATTATCTTGAACAAGCCTGGCACATGGTACATGTTCAACAAATGGCAGCTCTTACTGTACTTATTAAAGGATGCTAGACAAAAATGCAATGCGGCCTGTATGTATAGAATACTTGGTTTCATCCTAGCTTAGGAACAGAATGCCTCAGACCTTCAGGGTGGTCTCCCTGCCCGTTCCCATGTGTACACTCACCCCTGTCAGCTCTGTGTCCTTGTTTTTCTTTCCGAAATACAGTGGTCATAATACTGGACACCAGAAGGAGACAGCACAAGGACAGAAGCTGTTGCTTATTCATCTTCAATTTCCACAGCCTAGCATCTGGCCTCATCTGAAGGATTATCAGTAAATATTACTGAATGGATAGAAGGGAGGGAGGAAGGAAAAAAGATAGGGAGGAAGGAAAGCAGGAAGGAAGGAAGGAAGTCAACTGAAAAGTGAATGGATAATGCGAATTATGGTTTTCTTTGGCTGATCGGCCATCTCAAAACAGATCCTGGTTTCTTTAAAGATGGGACTGTGATATTGATCTCCAGTCTCGAGGCCAGTGGGACGAGGGGGGCTATGTGGGGAGACACGAGTGAAAGCCTTGTACCAGGGAACATGGGTTCTCTTTCCACTCCCTGGCTTCTCCCACACGGCCCTTCCCGTCAGAAACCCGGGTCAATCCGGAGCTACCAGCGACCCAGGGCCAGGTGAGGCAGCAGCCCCAGCACACCTGCCCAGGATACGGCTGCTGTGCACCAGGCAGGGCCCAGAGAAACACGCAGCCATGTGCTGCCGGAGAGCAGAAGCAGCAGTGCTGGGCACTGAGGCATGGCTCCAGCACAGCTGCTCAGGGGGCCAAGACCCAAGCATGTTCCTCCGGGTTCAGCATGTCTGCGGAGACAGGGTCAGAAGGTGAGGACCAGACAGGGGCCAGCCACTGAGGTTTCCATGTGCTCCCTCTCTCCCCTTCTGTTGCCCCTCCCTGCTTAGTCAAGGCCCCCATCTCCTCAGTGCTGTCTGAAGCTGCCCCAGTCCTACCCCGTCCTGCCCATGCTGCCCTCATTCCTGAGGCTCCCGGGCAGCTTCTCCCCCTCACCCATTGGGAATGAGGGCTCTCATCACAGGAGAGGGAGGTATTTCTCCCCAAACCAGTTGCTGTGAGATGATGCCAGGAAGGAGCCGAGGCTGGCATGAGACCCCCACTTGCCTGCCCATCGGTATTCAGTGGGGATTTATTGTTTTAATCAAAGTACTAAGCTAAGCAGGGAGTCCTGGGATTCTCACCCCGGCATGGGGCCCAGCAGCTCCAGGGGAATCTGTAGGGAGATCTCTGAATAACAGTCCACACAATGCACAGTGGATTCTTTTTTGGAGGGCGGCAGACCCCTCCCCTGCAGGGTGACGGTGGGTGAACTCGGAGGAGCATGTTCTAGGTTCCCTGGTCTGAGCTAGGAGAAAGAGTGTCTCCTATTGGCCTCCATGCCTCAGTCAGGCCTCCGATCATTACCTCTTGAGAGTTCTGTATCCGTAGCTGAGCTGCCCCTTGCCCTGCTGTATGTTCCTGAGCTGACCTTACCACAGCCTCAAACTTTTCCAGAGCAGTTGATGAAAAGCTCCTCCCTTCTTACCTGTCCTCCCAGCCCTGCAAACTGCCCCCAACAGAACAGCAAGCTCAAACTCGGGGAAGAGGGGTTTATCAAGGCCGTGGTGCCAAGGTCTCAGTAAGGATCATAAATTGGAAGCCTGGCCCAGGTGACGCGGATCCACAGCTGGGGCAGGACTCCAACCAAGGGGCCACATGCCTGCCTTTCTGTGATGGGACTGTGACAGATGGGAGATATCAGAGGCATTCAAGCCAAAGAGCCTGGAGGCAGGTCCCAGTTATGTCACTTCCTAGCTATGTGACCTCAGGCAGAGCACTTGACCTCTCTGGGCCTCTCCCTCACCTGTCGGGGAGGATGACACCACAGGATGGTTGTGAGGATCAAGTGAGATAAAGTATGTAGACTCGCATAAACCACGAGGCACCGGACAAAGGCAGGTTGCTATTACTATGGCTTCTGGGGCCCAGGTGGAAAGGGCAGAGGACCAGAGGCCAGACTTCTGGGAGAAGAACTGGAAAGCTCAGTCCCTGTAGATAACCCCACACGCCGGGTTCCATAACCCTAAGGCCCAAAAAGCTCCAAGGGCTGTGGCCTCCCTGCGGGAGCCACCTCTGACAGTGAGCACACAATGAGCAGCTCCCTTCTTCAGAGCAGCCAGAATAGGCATTCATCAAAAGGCAAATAGAAACGCCGCCAGGGCTGACCTCTTCGCCACCGCTCCTGGGGAAAGACTTTGTTTTGCAAGAAAGGAGGGGGCTGCTCCTCCTCTCAGTAAACAAACTCAGCCATTCAATTAGTTCCTGCGAGGTGTTGATCACCCCACGGGAACAGGCCGCAGCCCCTGCCTCGCAGCGGTCTGCTTCTGTGACTCCGCCAGGCAAATCAAAGAGACAGCCTCAGGTGACCTTGTTTCATCTCAAACACACACAGGACCCCTTGTCTCCTAAAACTCATGCTGTCCCGTATGCACGGTTCTCAGGCCAAGACCCCCACCTGTAGTCCAGTCCTTAAAAAGGGGAGATGGCACGAGGGAACGGAGTTCCTAGAAATGGGCACGGCAGGGGACGGAATTCAGGGGGATGAAACTCCAAATAGGTGTCCAGGAATGCAGGTGGGGCGGGAGAATGGCATCGCAGGATGCATGAGAAGAATGGAGAGGGGCGGCACGAGGGCAGAGGGGACCGGGACACTGCGAGGCCTCCTTTCTCTGGTTCTCTCAGGTGCCATAAGGAGAAAACCTGGCTGAGTGTTGAGGTAGAAGGCTTCTGTTTACAGCCATCTATCTCCCATAATTAGCCATTTAGGAAGAAAATAGCCTTCAAATTCAAAGGTAAATTGACTTACATTGGGATAATAACGTTTGATTGAGCACGGGAAGTTCATCTTTAGAGTATGAGAGCAAACAAATTGCTTTTCTTCCCCGGTGCTTGGAAAGAAACGAGATGAGATTGCAGGTGCTCCCGGAGCTGTGTTCCCATCGCCTCAGGGCATTAGCAGGCCCAGGGCTGAGCTGCAAAACCCAAGGTGCCCACGGCAGCCGCTCAGTCTCTCTGCCAGTTGTTTTCTGATCCTTGTTCTGGAGGGTTTTAAAATTATATTGCATCACATTGATGCAGCAATCAGTTATTATTGTCAACAAGAGCATGAAGAGACATAAATTCTCTCCCTTAGATAGAGGCTGGTTCATAAATACATTTCTTTATTGCTTCCTAGATTGGAAAGATTGCTGTGTGCTTTGGCTTCCTGGAACATCGTGGGGCTGGGGGAGGAGGGAGGACAAAGGGTTTTAAATTTCGCTTCTGACTAGGGTTGTGAAATAGTGGGTAATTTCCTGAAGAGGTCACTGGATGCTGACCTTCCTGGGGTAGGAGATCCGTGGAGGGATGAGAGAGAGAAAGGAACATGCAAATAATTAAAATAGAATGCTCTGATATAGACAAAACTGATGGGTGACTGGGAGAGGGAACAGTAACCCTAACTGATGAAGTCAGGGTCTTTTTTCCCAGAGAAGGAAAGTTTAAGCCAAGTTTTGGAAGTGAATGATCAGAGGTGTATAAGGAGCTCTTCGTTGCATACTTTGGATTCTGGCAAAAATTCAAATTTTACTTATCTTCCTAGTAGAAACCAGGAATCATCTCATTGGAGCTCTATTTCAGCTATGTCTTTCTTCCATTTTTTCTGATCATGTGTGTTTGGAGTAAGAGTAAAGGGATTTGCACAGCCCATAGATTTGAGTGTTGGAGTGGGGTGGTTGGTGGAGTTGCACATGCACCACCCAAGTGGCTAGCTCATGGGTACGAAAGGTTTAAGGACCTACAGTTTAAGTACAGAGGAACAAGGCAAGAAACACATTTCTTCTTAGCTAATAAGGACCTATATTAGTTATCTCTTGCTGTATTAAAATTAGCAGCTTAAGACAACAGATATTTATTATCTTTAAATATATGTGGGTCAAGAATCTGGGCACAGCTTAGATGGGCCCTCTGCTTCAAGGTCGCTCCCAAGGCTACAATCAAGGAGTAAGTCAGGGCTTTGCCATCTCAAGGCTTACCTGGGGCAGGGTTGGCTTCCAAGCTCACTCACTCCAA
Organism: Papio anubis; assembly: GCF_008728515.1. Lineage (NCBI taxonomy): Eukaryota > Metazoa > Chordata > Mammalia > Primates > Cercopithecidae > Papio > Papio anubis. Next base: position 8,201,850 of record NC_044987.1, read on the forward strand.
TGCTTGTCAGCTGGATTCAGTTCCTTGCAGGCTGTTGGATTGAGAGCCTCAGTTGCCCACTGGATACTGGCTACAGGCCACACTCAGTTCTTGTCACGTGGGCCTCTCCAATGCAGCAGCTTTCTTCATCAAAGCAAGCATCTGAGAAGAAGAGACAGAGAGAAAAAGAGAGCCAACAGGACAGAACGCGCAAACCAGTCTTTTATAACTTGACTACAGAGGTGATAGCCCATCACTCTCGCTGTGTTCTATTGGTTAGAAGCAAGTCACCAGGTATAGCCCATACTCAAGGGAAGGGAGCACACAGGGGTCTGAAAACCAGGAGGCAGGAGTAATTGGCAAACTGCCCACCTTGGGATCTTGGCTGTCAAGTTAAGTCCCCTGATGCTAGGCTAAGAAAATAGAAACCAGCTGGGGTCAAGCCAGGAACAGAGCCTTGGTCTTCTGGCTCTTTCTCCAGGGCCCTTCAATCACAGTGAAGGTTACACATCAGAGGGTCATTACTGTATGGACCAGAGACAGGGGGGTTCCTGGAGAAGCCTGATTAGAGCTTCTATATGCAAGAGCTGTAAGCAGGTCCCCTTCAGAGGCTTTTGGGGATACCAGGTATGTTGGCTAGGCATGAGGCATGACAGACCCCTAGTGGCTTCCATTTGATGGAAAAGACAAATGGGCCCCTACTTTCTATGTGAGCCTCTATGTCTCTGACTCAGATCTAGCCACATACCAGAAGAGAAAGGGGGTGAAGCAGAGACCCGCACAGGGGAGCTAGAGGAATAAACAGCCCAGGAAGAGCTGGTCACCTTTTCATTTTAAGAGTTAAAAAGAACAGAGAAGAAGAAGAAAAGAGTCAGGCAATGGAATAGCAGGTGCAGCCGAAAGCGTGCCTGCCTCAGAGAGAGTCCATTAGGGGCCAAGACACCGAGCAGGGACAATGCGCCTGAGACAATGGAAGCAGCTGAAAAGCCCTGGAAATTGGGTGTGCAGACTCCTGCTTCTGGGATGTCTTAACAGATTAATAAGGCTTTTGAGGATTTCCAGAAACATTTATATGAGTCAGAGCCCTAAGAGGGGCCAATATGGGCTCTTTGAAGCTTCCCGTTTAGCAGCTTGAAACAGCAGATGTCTCTGCACCCAGCAAGGAGGGGTGAGGCCTGGGCAAGCCAGGGAAAAGCTATTGTGTCTCTAGAAAATGGGAGCCCACAAGGGGACTTTATAACAGCCATTGAAGTCGGAAGGCAGGCACATTCCTTAGTTTGGGAACAATTATCTGGCCAAACAATGGGAGGTAGGCAGCCACTGCTCAGGCAAAAGACCACATGATCTTCAGACCGGGGTTGAGAACATTCTAAGAAGTCTAAGAGTGGGCCCTACAGGTCAGAAGTGACGCTTGCAAGGCAAAGCTTGAATTATTATTCCCACTGCAGAGGTAAGGAAACCGAAGCTCAGAGAAATTAAGTGACTTACCCAAAGTCCCTCAGGAGTGAATGACAGAGTGGGCAATCAATGTGTATCAGTTTGGCATTCAACTGGGTGTAGCAGAGATCCAAAGTAAGAGTGGCATAAGCAAATTAGGGATTTGCTTTTCTCTCACATAAAATGAAGCCTAGGGGTAGGCGGGCAGACCAGCCTTAGCACTGGCTTCCATTCTTAGGTCATACCTCATGATCATAAAATGGCTGCTGAAGCGCCAGTCATTAGCCCCACATTTCAGGCCGGAAGAAGAAAGAAGAGGAAAGGACAAAAGAGGTGCACCTCCCAGGTGAATCAGCCATCTTTAAAGAAGGCTACCAGTGATTTCTGATTATTTCTCATTAATCACTTCTAGCTTCTTAAGGAAGGCTAGGAAATCCATATTTGGTTAACTTGGATAACTTGCCACACCAACAATGAAAGTATTGTAATGGTAAATAAATAGGAGAATGTATATTAGGTAGGCAAATAGCACTTTTTGCCCCAAGACCCAAATTTCCTGAATCTAAATCCAAAATTCTTTCCACTTCCTATATGGTCTATCGAAACCATGAACAAAATGTGACACAGACTACTGAGCATTTCCAAACCCTCTGACCCTGGCAAAGTCTCTGAATGCTTCACCATTCAGAAAGTCCCGCTGCCCAGACATTGGCGTGAGCCAAGAACTCCAGGAAAATATTCTTGCACCTGCTTATTAGCTATTGGCTGGTCCAAATCTCTTCTCTAGGAGGTGTGTTCTACTCTGCTCAAATTACCTCAAGTATCTACTTCTCTTAGGGGTATAAGCCAGGCACAGGTCTTTGTTCTCACTGTACAATCCTCATAGGATGCTATGGGTGACTTAAGTGGCTGCTATGCTCTGCTTTAGACGGAACTGTATTTCCAAATGATACAGTATTGACCGAGGTAGTAGAAAAGTGAACACAGGAATGGGTGCAGAGGATGGTGACCAATTGCATACATTTTTGTTAATTCCCCAGCCATCAGGGGTAAGTTGCCACATTCTGCCCCATTGCTATCAACATTTATTCCATGTCAGGGACCACAAGAGCTCCATTTTTCACTGGCACAGCAAACAAGGGGCTCCACAATCCTCTGTCAGGGAAGGCACTCGAGAGAATCTTGGGACCACTTGCCCTTTGAGACCGAAATAGTTTGGAGCTCCACGTGGGAACTGTGAAGCTGACAGCAAAAGAATGTGACAGGGTTGTCCTTCCCACCAGCTTCCTCTCTCCCTGTTTCCAAATTTCTTCCTGTGACATTTCAAGTTACAAGGCTCCCATCTCAGAACTTTGACTTTGAATGTCTTTTCATATTGGCCTTAAAGAAGATGGTGTCGTCAGTGACCTTTTTAAAAGACCAAGGGGACTTAATTAAAAACTAAACTTGGCCACTTAATTCAGATGGTCCTGTCGACTCCTCGGCACTGATGTGAACTCAGCTTTGTCAGCTTGCAGCGGGCTACTAGCACTGCCCTTTGGTGTCCCGACATCGCGGAGTTGCAGAGTGACAGGCAGGCTCTGGCCCAGGCTCCAGGACCGGTGAGGCTGCTCTTGGCAAGAGAACCCCCTGCCATGGAAAGCCAAGGACTCTGATTGGGCGGGTAGTTCTGGGTAACTCATGCCGGGAATGGCCCTCCAAAGGGAGAGAATGGAGGCACAGGGATATTGGTGATGGCTAGTGTAGATCAAGGGAATTTCTCAGAGGTCTGTCTGGCTACCACACTCCAAAATTCTCCTAGGTCCCTGCTTTCCTCTGAGTGATTTCGTAAAGAGACTAGAGCCCGTATAAAGCCCCATCCTGCTTCCTCCTGCTGCTGTAAAGATTCTAGAAACTGGTAGATGGACCTGCAGACACTCATCCTCTAGGCCAGGAAACTGCAGCGCGGGCTCTGTCTCTCTTGCCCAGGACCAGAAGCCATCAAACTCGTCTGGAAGACCAGGCTGGGTGGTTGATTCAGTTCTTATTACCTTATTAATAGTTGCATTCATTCCCCCTTCCTGGAAGAAGAAAGCTGGGCTCAAGATGCGTAGGTGAGCTGTGAAGAGCTCTGTGCTCCAAGACAGAATGTAGAGCTCCATGCAGAGACACCTCCTCCCCACTCCTGCATGCCTGCCAGAAGTCAGGGAGCAGAGTCACTTTCCAGAGAAAACCCATCTCTTCTTTACCCGGCCACATCAGATCACTGTCAACTCAATGCAGCTAAGAAACATGGCAAGAACAGATCTTGGCCCTGGGGCCGAGGTCATCACATTCCTACCTTCCCCTCTTCAGAAGGAAGAGAGTGTAGTGAGAGGAGACCTAGAGTCTAGCACTTCCCTCGCTAACTGGCTGTGTGACATTGGGCATGTTACTTTACCTCTCTGGGCCTCACTGCCACCTCTAAAAATAGGGCTGATACCTTGTGGCTTATCTGCAGATGATGATCTTGTAGGTTTCCTTTCACTTACGTTTGTTTGACAATGTACTCAGCATCTACCATATGCCAGGTGCTGCATTAGATCGAAGGATGAGGCAGCGAACAGAGCATTCTTGTTGGTTGCTCCATGGGCGTGAACCCCGGATGTCAGAGCTCCTGGGACTTCATGGGCAGGTGACTCTCAAGACTGGTGAACAGCCTATGGAGAAGGCAGCTCAGTCACTAGCCAGGCCCATAGGGCTTTCCGCTGGGTTCACCAGAGTCTAGAACAGAGAGATTTATCCTGGGGGACTTTCCTGCCTTCCTAGGGGCCAAGGGCTCCCCACCTGCTTGGAGACCTCAACCACTTTCCTCTGCTCCTAAGCGATGAAACACAGCACCAGCCTATATTCTGACCCTTAATCATTGTTGATTACAATTCTTTATGACCATAGACACATACCAAAGAAAGCCTTGCAAAACCAGATGCTGTTTATGCCAGCAGAGCTAGAGAAGGTTCTGAAAAGGATGTCCTGGCTGGCTTCTGTCACTGCTGGTCACCTGGAGGCTTTTATGTCATCAGGGCTTGTCAGTTCTTGCTGTCCCCCATCACTCCTAAGGGGGTGGTGTGGCCTGGCTGCAGGTGCCTGGTGGCCACTGGATCTCCCTGGAAGAAAAAGAACTCATTCTAGTCCTATCTATGCCACTGACTAGCTGTGTGGCCTTAAGCAAAGGACACAGTCTCTGAGTCATAGCAGCTGAGTCCTCAGTAAGATGGGGCTCACAATGCATCCCTTACTGGTTGTTGTGAAATTAAATGGGATAACTCAGGTAAACACTTGGTAAACTAAAGAGGCTCAAATCAAGGCCAAGTTTAGGATGAGGAAGACCTTGATAAGGGAGAAATAGTCCAAGACCTGAGTCATCAGCTAAGACAGGAGCCACACAGAGCCCCCCAGTCCTGGGCAATAAACCTCCTGGGACAACTAGCCTGCTGGGCTCCACTTTGCCAAGGGCCCTGCGAGCTCCTACACTGCCCGCAGCTCCAGATCTCTGGAGCCAGGCTGGAGAGGAGGCTGACTGCAGCTCCTTTGTCTGCCCAAAGTGGACATCCACCCCCACCCTCTCCACAAGTGGGTTAAGAGCCTTGGAAAGAGAAGAGAAGGTCCGTGAAGTGGCTCTCGAGTGCTCTCAGCCGGGCTGACAGCCCACAGGCCTTGTCACCATCCCCACAGCTGCATGAAAACAGAGCCACGGCAGCTGGGGGAGCTCTGTGCCCATCTTTGGGGCACGCTTAGGACGGGGTGCTCCACGCCTCACAACCCAGAAGGCCCCTGAGGGTCACAGGGCCCAGGGCAGCTGCAAGGTGACTTTCATCAGGAGACACTGTTCTCCCTCCCAGGGGCTGAAGGCCAACTAGGGCAAAGCGCACGTGGCGGAAACGCTAACAGAAAAGATCGAGCGGCTCCTAAACACAGGTTCTGTCGCTGAGGCTTCAGAATTTTATATGAGCTTTAGGACAACGACCCCTTCTATGTTCTATTCAGAGTCTCTGCCTTTCTATGAGGACCTGTAGCTGGACAGAGGAGAGTTGGCCAGGAGCGTGGGTTAGAGAATTTAAGAGCTGGCCTTAGAGATAGTTTCTGCTGCGGTCTCATTGCACTCTTAAAGGCACCACTCATGAGGCCTCTGAGGCCCAGCAAGGATAAATGATCACCCAAACTCTCCAGCAGTTCCCCGTGCTGTGTGGAAAGAAAGAAGGGAAAACGAGGCTAAAGGAATTCTAAAGTTACACAGCTAAAAATGTGGAAGGAGCTGAGATTTGACAGTTTCCAGCGAGTCCAAACTCACACTCTTTCTCCTACTCCCTGTAACTTCTCCAAGAAGATTGGAGTCTAAAGGGGGCAGAGTTTCCTTGAGGAGCTTCTGGTCCAATGAGGGAGATGGAATTCAACCAGGTGGAAAGGACCACAAAAAAAAAAAAAAAAATCACAGTACGCCATGAAACCTGTGGCTCCGATCCAGTCCCCAGCCCTACCCTGCACCTTACTCTTAGTTGTCACCAACTCCTCCATCCTTCCCTCCCTTCCTCTTCTGCCCGCCTTCTTCTCCAGGTAGATGAGTCCCACAGCTTACTTCAGATCTCAGGCAGGACCTGTGACCAGGAGGCAGGGGTCGAGGATGGGAGGATACACTGTGCCAATGGACAGAGGGAAGGGCGCCTGGGGATGTGATGTCTGTGCCAATGGACAGAGGGAAGGGAGCCTGGGGATGTGATTTCTTTTCCCCAATGAAGCAGAAGGTGAAAGGCAGGAGTTTCGGCAAATGTCGTCCCTTTGTTCTGTCTTTATGATCTGTCAGTCTGGAAGCGTTCATCTGCATCCACCACTGGACAGAGTCCAGACCTGGCCTTGCCCTCTGGGTGGGGAGGGACAGTTGTATTGCACCACTGGATCCCCTGAGTCTCGCAGTGATGGCAACGGTGCAATGGGCTAACCTGAGCAGCTTCCTGGAGAGGTGATCTGAGAACCATGACTCAGAACCTGGCTTCCCAGCTTCCTAGGGGTTAAAAATCCTCTTGAGAATCTACTAAAAGCTATGAATGTTCTCTCTCCCTAAGGCTAAGAGGCACATTCACTCAGAATTAAGGAACTGCACAAGTTCTGCAAATCATTCCACTCTGTGCAGGCCCAGACCCCCACGGATGACCCCCGTTCTAGATTGTCTCATGCACACAGAGCAACGTGGCCATGGAGAAATGAGCAGCAGGCAAGCAAGTTGGTGAGGAGAACAGACAGCAGGCCACAGGGCCAGCCGGGTGTTCACTGCCCACCTGTACCCAGAGGGGGTTACAGCAGGTTGGGAGGTGCTGGCCTGGCCTGCCTACTGCATCCAATTAGCACAAGGCCCCCTCCCTGCTCTCCACAGTGGGCGGAGAGTGGCTGTGGCTTGGAGCTGGGGACAGTGTGACGAGGCTGCTTGCTGCCATCAGCCAGAGAGAGCTGGTGGTGTGGAAATGCTGGAGCCCCTGCAGCCTCCCGATAACGGTGCTAAATAAAGGTAATTTTCAAGTCACCAGTTAACAATGGCTGAGCACACAAGCAGTGACCGATGAGTCAGTCAATTACAGGGCAAGCTGTGGGGGATACGCTCTGAAGAGCCTCCTGGCCCATGGTCTGCGTCCACACAAGGGTGACCTGCAGATGACAGCATCCTGGTTCCGTGGGAAGCCAAGCCCACAGCATTTGTCTCTCCAAAGCCCTGGCATTTTTCCTATTGGAGAACCATTCAGACAAGCTGCAAGTCAGCTGAAGGGATAGGAGCTGGAGGCTTCAGGCCTAGAAACCCTTTGTGCAAGCCTCCTAACATGGCTGGACCATGTGCCTGCTCCCCTCAGCCCTCCCACCCCAGCTGGCTCCTAGTCCTCTCACAGGAAAGAAAGGCATGCCAGGTCTAGCCCTCTGCTATGAGCGACAGCCTGCATCTGTTCTCTCAACAACAGGCCTTTTCTGCCTGAGCTGAGAGTGTCTTGCTCTCAGCCCTTCCCTGCTCTGACCACACCCAGCTCAATACTGCAGCTTTCTCTTCCCAGAGCACACAGAAAAAGGCCTTACCTGGGACTGGTGCCAAATTCACATCTTCCCCAAGGCCTCCCCTGATGTGCCTCCTGGGCTCCCCACCCTGGCTCCCTCCTCCCTTCCCTCTGGCCCCAGGTGCACTGCTCCCTGCACAGCAGGCACACAGGGTGTACTGTGTGGGTTTTTTGCCATGGTCATTTACATCCTGATGTATTCCATCTCCCTCAACGGACCAGAAGCTCCTGGAGAAAACTCTGCCCCTTTAGACCCCAATCTTGTTGGAGAAGCTACAGGGTGTAGGAGAAAGAGCGTGAGTTTGGAATCGCTGGAAACTGTCAAATCTCAGCTCCTTCCACTTTCTTAGCTAGGTAACTTTAGACTTCCCTTGGCCTTGTTTTTCTCATTCATATAAAGGGAACAATGGTACCTTTATAGTACTGTGTTGTTATAAGGATTAAGACATAGCATTGTATAGTAAGACATAGTATTATAAGGATTAAGACATAGTATTTCTCATCCGTATAAAGGCAACAATGATACCTTTATAGTGTGGTGTTGTTATAAGGATTAAGTTATGGTGTTGTTATAAGGATTACGACACTAACTGGAAAATACCTAGAACAAGGCCCGAGGCATCACAGGCACCCAGTACATGCAAGTCCCCATCCCAGGGGCTCAACCAAAAGTTCTGGAATGTTATTTCACGGTCCACCTAGGGCTGTGAGCAAGTCCTCAGTGGTCCCAGGGACTCCTCCCTGGAGAGTCCAAAGGCAAGCAGCCCCCAGCCCTGGCACTGCACCCTGAAGGATGTGATGGGGTGGGAGCTGTTGGCCCTATGAGAGGCCTGTGTTGCTTGGGCTCCAGGGGTGGTGAGGGGGCCCAGCTGCTGACTCAGGCCTGCCTTTCCTCCTGCCAGGACTTCCTACTTAGTGGCCAAGTATAAGTTACTTAAACTTTCTGAACTTTAGTTTCCTCACTGGTAAAACAGAGCATGGTCATATATATGACAACATGATATGAACTGTAAAGAGCCTGACTTAGTATCTAGGACATGGCAGGTGATGAAGAAATTGTAGCGATGTTTATAGTTCTCCTGTTCCTCACCCACTTCAGGCCTTCAGGACACAGAGCTTCCTCTGAATAGCCAGATTCTTCTAGAAGCACTACCACCTTGATGGGGCCCCCAGAGCTGACCTCAGGTCCAGGTGCAAGGCAGAGCATAGCTGGGATACACACCTCAGGTCCAGGTGCAAGGCAGAGCATGGCAGGGATACACGAGGCTGGACAGAAAGAGCATGTGTGAGATCTTGGGCAAGATGTAGAAGCCCTCTAAGCTGCCATTTCCTCATCACTGGAAAGTGCAGGTTATGTGTGCAGTAATGCCCTGCCTGTTACGACCAGCTGGGGCCAACCTTGCACAAACTTCCCACCAGAATACACAGGATTTCGCCCTAAAGGATGTATGCCTTTAGGTTAAGGGATTCTCCTGGCGAAGGATTGTTACCTATGGAATACAGCTGGTTACAAGCGTTCAGCCAATCGTTAGATGTTAACACCTTAATACAGCATTCGAATCAGATGACTTTTGGGGTGCAGGTGTGGGGGAGACAGGATTTCCCTCTGTCACCCAGGCTGGAGTACAGTGGTGCAATAACGGCTCACTGCAACCTCCACCTCCTGGGCTCAAGCGATCCTCCTGCCTCAGACTCCCAAGAAGCTGTGACTACAGGCACACACCACCATGCCCAGCTAATTTTTTGTATTTTTAGTAGAGACATAATTTTACCATGTAGCCCAGGCTGGTCTCCAACTCCTGAGCTCAAGTGATCTGCCCACCTCAGCGGCCTCCCAAAGTGCTGGGATTACAGGTGTGAGCCACCGCACCCAGCCAGATCACTTTCTAATAAGCAAATCCTCAAGGGAATGGGTGAAATGAGACATACAGGACAAATTTAGATGAAAGAAGGAGTGGGGAGAACAGGGATGGAAGACCTGGGTAGGATGGCCAGGGAGGGAATGATCCCAAGAAGGGCAGCTCCTGCTACCAAGCTATCTAGGAGGACAGAGACTACAGGCTGCGTCCCCAGCCTCCTTGAGCCTGGTGCAGCAGCCCCCACAGGCACAGCTCAGGCCCTAATTACACCCTCCATCACTTTCCCACTGAGGCTGAAACTGGGGCAGATCACTCACCGTGCCGTAGCAGTGACCTTCACAGACCATTTCTCCTCCTTCCAGCCCCCTGCTTACCTGAGACCATGTTCTCTTTCTTCTGCTGCGTCCACAGTGAGCCACAGCAGGGCCGCATGTAGCCATGGCAGACACAGCCCTTGAGGTGGGGATCGCTGGGGTGCTGCAGACCTCAGCCACACAAAAGGTCTGCCACAGCATCTAATTTCTGGAAGACTTAGGGATTTAAGGCAGAGCCCTGCAGACAGGGCTGGCTGAAGAGCCCCATAGGAGTCGACTCTGGGAACTGGGGACCCAGGAAAGTGGGTGCAATCTTAGACTGCATTAATTGCAAAGCAATTTTTGAAACAGAGGGAGGTAATGTTCTTCTGGGCTTTGCTTGGTCGGGCTACATCTGGAATTTTGGGTTCAGTTCTAAAAATCATTTTGAAAGGAGATATTAACAAAACAGAATAACCAAGGTAGTTAAGGTCAAAAAACTGTATCAAATGAGGAAGAGGCAAGTCTGTATAATGGTTAGGTAGGCAGACCGCAGAGTCCGGTTCCTGGGTTTACATTTCAGCTCAACAAATGCTCAACAATGTAAGCCAGAGTTAGTGTCCAGACTGGTGTTGAGATCAGCTTCCAAAGGACGGTGGCATGCGCTGCTGTAGTGGCCCTGGCTGGTTCAGAGGGAGCCCCTGCTCCTAAGGATGGGGCACAGCAGAAAAAGGAGTGTTCAGGAGTGGCTGAGCAGAGCCTCAGCCAGCAGCTGAGACACTAGGCAAGGTCTAGCCCCAGCCCCAGGAGGCAGGGATGAAATGCCAGCAAGGTCAGGTGAGGCGGCAGGATAAAGTGGCAGGATAAAGCTTGGCACATTCCCAAGCTTCAATGACTGGTGCACTCGTCGAGAAACTGAGGCTGGGAGGTAAGGGGCTGCACTCACGCCCTATAGGGACCTCTGTGTCATGGATGACTCAGTGCCAGAGAGACGGGATGTGCTTTGAGTTCAGAAATGTGGGAGTGTTTGTCCCAGCACTGCTATGTGATGAGCCGTGTTACTATGCACCAGTGACTCAGCCTCTCTGAGATTCCATTTCCTCCTTTGTACACAAGAGTACCTACAGGGTTAAGACCAAGGGGAAAAAACTTAAGACAACTGACACGCATAGCTCTCTCTCAGTTTCCCAAGCCCATGGGGCCCTGAGTCCCAGCCTGCTGGTGGGCGGGTGGAGGGCGGCTGCTACAGCCCTGCCTGCCTTGATCAGGAGCAGCACAGTTCCGGGACAAAGTTGGCCACAGTGCCCCCATCCAGGAGGAGTCAGAGGGCATCCCCACACCCCACCAGGCTGTAGCTTCCGTTCCCCTGCACTCAGACGCTGCCGACAGCCCAGACTCCTTCAGCTCTGGAGGGCTTGGAGGGCCCTTCATCTGCCATTGTGTTATTTGTTGTCCCTGTTGTCGTGATGAACAGAGGAGAAATATTGTCTCCAGCCAGAGCCGCTGGAGGCAGACACCTCGAGAGGCAGCAGCTCCGGGGCAGCAGTAATTGCTCTGATTGGAAGGCGTTTCCTCAGGTTGCTGGAAGGGACTGGGAGAGGCAGCTAGTGCGTGGATGCCCTGGGTTCCAGGAAAATCCTGGGGGCTTGCAGCCCCATTGAAGAATGAGTGCCAGGCTCCACAGCCCGAATTGCTGTCCTCTCTTTCTCCCTGCAGCAAGCTCCCTGCTGGAATGACTGATGCCCTCGGTCTCCCCTGGTCCCCCACCAGCACCACCTTCTTCCCACCTCAGCTCACTTGTTCTCAGGAGACAGAATTCCAGCTCCACTCATAAATCCATTCATTTGACATATATTTCCTGAGCACACCTCCTAATTGCCAAGCTGTGCTCTACGTGCTTGGGATTTATCAGGGAATAAAACAGCTCCCTGTCCTTGTAGGCCTTACCTTTGAACCAGGGAGACAGACTCTAAACAAAAGCATAATAAATTGGTAAATTATATAGAATGTTATAGCATGTTCAATGCTATGGGGAAAATAGAGCAGGGGAGTGAGGAGGATTGGAGTGCCCAGGGCAGGTGCAAGGTTTGGACTCCAAAGGGAAATTCCAGCAAGGACTCCTCCTCTCTTTCCCCTCCCTGCCTCAGGGCCCCCAGCAAGGCTCCACCCAAACCCCTCCAGGTTGCTGTTCCAGGGAAGGGGAGTCCCCAGATTCCACTGGAGTCCCCAATTCCTATTCCCACCCCTACCAGCCAGCATAGCCCTCCCAGGTAACTTGCATATTGCAAAGCACTTTTAACATGCAAACACATCCTATTTAAGCCCTTCTTCAAGGACACCCATGGCCAAGTACACTTATTCTCATTTTGTGGATTAGGAAGCTGGGGGTCAGAGAAGCTGAGTATCAAAGGGCAACACCACACATCTCTAATAAGTGGTAGAGCCAGACCTTGATCAGGACTTAGACTCCCCATCTGAGCTCTCGGCCAGTGTTACTCTCACGTCCATGATCTCATTGCATCCCACAATGATTCCATGAGCCGGAAACAATAAATCCCATTTTGCTGATGGGAAACTAAGACTAGAGAGTTTAAGTAACTAGCCCAAGGTCACACAGCTAGCAAACGGCAGATATAGGACTTGTCCACAATCTACCACATGGCCCAATGCTCTCCCGCTGAGCCCTAGATCTGAGTCGTGCAGTCCACCTCTCCCTTCTTCCTAAAGCCCTCCAAAGACAGACCTCTGCCCCTCCCTGTACCAGGGCCCAGCTCCCCTTAGAGTCATTCATTCCGTGCATTCACTCACTCCCACGAAAACTGAAAAGAAGAGAAAAGATAGATGGCAATGAGAATTGTGTTCAACTATTTTACTTAAGCATAATCATTCCTAATCTAAATTTGCTGGAATGTATTACACAACCTAATCATTCACATATATTGTACTGCGGTTTCAATTTAGTGAAAAGTAAAAGCCATTCAGAGGCAGAAATATGTTAAATGAACATCTCCCAGATTACAGTCCTTTAGCGAGATAAAGTGCAACCAGATTTTTTTTTTTTTTTTTTTTTTTTTTAATTCAGGAATTGGTGCTGCCTGCTCCTCTTTCAATTTGGGTGCATTTCTGGCTCCTCTTCCACACACAGTGAAAGGCTGGGGGAGTGGAGAGCACAATGAAGACTGCAGGCTACAGGGTTGGGGAGAGGGAAGGGCTGTGGGTTTGGGAATGTGACGGCTTCATGACCCACTGCTCCTGATTGGAAAGCTGCCCAGCCAGGGTCTGCGAACTGCTCCTGGCTTACCTCTCTGCCTCACGCCTCACAGCTTCCCCTGCAGCTCTGCTCCAGGCCAGACCCAACATGCCATCACCAGAGCAGAGCGTGTTCTGTCTGACCTTCCAGCCTTTGCACATGCTACCTCCACAGCCTGGAACACTCTGCAGCCCCGTCTTCATCTCCCTGTCTCCTATTTGTCCGTCGGGTTTCAGCTTGGCTGCCATGCCCCCAGTGGACATTTTCCAAGAACTGCCATGTCTGGAGGGTGGCTCTCCCTACACAACACCACAATGCTCTGGGCTCTTCCACTGGAGCATCCGTCACACTGCATCGTCGCTGTCTGTTGATGCATCTCTCCCACTGACTCCCAGTTCCTTGAGGCAGGGACTCTCTCTGGTTTACAGTTGTGCCCCCATGCTTAGCCATAGTAGGTATTCAATGGATGTTCATTGACTGAATTCACCACCCCAAGCCTTCGAACAGTGACTTGCCCTTCTCCCAGTACTTTTAGGGCCCTTGCGGCATGCCTGCCTCCAGATCTCCCTACGAGCTAGGTCGGGCTTTATCCTCATCTGGATGGTTGGTCACCAAGAGCCCCCAGCAGAACAGTGCCCAAGTGATGCAAAGCCATGTCCCAGCTCCTGACCCAGTGCCTTCACAGTGCCACCTTGTATCCGCTACTTCAACAGGGACAAAAGGCAGCACCCAAGTCCTCATAGCCAGAGAAAGTGACGAAGCTTGATGTGCCATTGTAAACATTGAATCTGAAGCCAAAAGACCCGAGTTCAACTCTTGATTTCTGCTACGTGCAGTTTATGGTCCTAAACGAGTTACCTAATTAATCTCACTGAGCCTGAGGTTTATAAAATGGAAAATAACAATACCTGATGCCTCTAACTGTTGTTAGGAAGAACTAATGACAAGCAGAAAGAGGGCGCGGTTATGTGCTTAGAGGCAGCAGTGCTCCCGTCAGTAGAGAGGCTGCGAGACCCTTTCACCCGCTCAAGTTCAGTGAGAGGCTCTCAGCAAGACAGCTTCCTATTTGATGTAACTATCCAGTCCGAGCTGGATTACCTAGTTACCTACTTACTCCTTCATGATTTAAACAGGGAAATAGCAGTGCTAGACAATGTGATTTGTATTGATTTTAGCTCTATGTTCTTCATGAACAAGGACACATGAGGAGTGGCCTCTCCAATTCAAGGTCCTCAGGTGCCTTTTCTGGACCAAATGTCTTGCTGTGTTTTCCCTAATGTGCGCCGAAATCTGAGCTCATCCCCGCCTCCCATCATCTGAACGTGTCCGGGGAGGGATCCTGTGGCTGAGTAATGCTCTCCAATAGAGGGTTTGTTTTTAAAGAGAGGAAGTAAAGAATAATGTTCCTGTTCCAAGCTGCTGAGGGAATTAGGAAGGCAGACGGCCATTACTCAGGCTGGAATCCTGCCAGGGCTTATGATATCATATTTATTTGCCAAGAAAAACATCTCCCTCCTCTGTCTCAGGAGCTCAGGGAAGCCGAAGCCCAACTCCAATCACGTTCCGTGCCTTAGGTTTAAGACACAGACGGAACTTAACGAGAGCGACGGTCGTTTACAGTGATGGAGTACCTTTTAGCTAGATGGCCCCTCAGAGTGTGACAAGCCTTTAGGACAGACAAACAGACCGGCGTAGAGTGCTAGGCACCGCATCCCTTCGTTCCCACGTTCCGCAGAGGCGCATCCCCCAGGGCCTCTGCCACTTGGCATGAGGGTGGAACTCCAAGCAGTTTTCCTATCCAGTCCACTGCTTCCAAACTCTGTTAAGAAAGCAGGGGCTGAGAGTGAAGCCTCTTGATAAAATTCCACAAACTGTCTTGGTAAAGGTTAATTCCTGGCCGGGCGCGGTGGCTCATGCCTGTAATTCCAACACTTTGGGAGGCTGAGGCGGGCGGATCACCTGAGGTCAGGAATTCGAGAGTAGCCTGGCCGACATGTTGAAAACCCCCTCTACTAAAAATACAAAATTTAGCCGGGCGTGGTGGTGAGTGCCTGTAATCCCAGCTACTGGGGAGGCGCGGCACAAGAATTACTTGAATCCCGGAGGCAGAGGTTGCAGTGAGCTGAGATCGCGTCATTGCACTCCAGCCTGGCTAACGGATGAAGTCACAGTTGTCTGATATCTGATATTATTGAGTTAAGTGACCATTATTGGGGTTGTGGCCTGTTGACAGTGACCCATGTGTGGTAGTGGTATCTGGCCTGCCACTTCAAGGGTGTCACAGTGGGGAAGCTCTGCCCCAGCTCTAAACGACACCCCTCCTGCTTCGGCTTCAGTCCAGTTAGACACTGGAGAGAAGCTGGTAGTGTCATTGGCGGTGTTATTCTGAGTGCCCTGGTACAGGAGGAGGAGAGCTAAGCCCACGTGGGACATGGAGAAAGGCCACCTTTGCTCCCCTCTGCCTGCCTCTGCAGCCAGGCTCAATCATACTCACAGGCCTGGGCTGAGCTGAGGAGCATGGACAAAATGAGTTTTCAGACTACTGGGGGCTTTGTATGGGGAAGGAAGGGGCCCATCCTAGAGTCCAGGAGAGTAAGGAGCTGCCATCAGAGAGGGCAAACCTTGACAAGTTCCCGGGGCACTCAGAGGAGCGCATCCACAGGCGCTGACCAGACATTGGAGAGATGTTGAAATAAGTTGTATAGGATCTAGATATGGCAGCAAAGAGATGGGAACGCCAACGCCCTCATTCCAGGGCACCAACCGTCCACACTGCCTCCGGACCATGCTCCCAGGCTATGGTGATGGTCTGTTTTCCTTGCTCAAGCAAGCAGCCCACAATGCAGAATTCGTCGGGTGCCCTGGCTGCCGCCACTGCTCAAATTTTACTCACGAGGATGGCTTTGTGACGGATGCATCATCTCATTTTCCTGGAAGTCCTGAGGGGCAGCCACCAGATTGTGCATGCTGAATGTCAGCTATATTAAGCTAGCACATTCACATCATTGAAAAGCCCTATTTACACATAATAAACATGGGGATAGTTGCCGTGGAGGAAATAATATAGTATTGATTAAAACAATGGCCTGTAATGCCTTCTGAAAGCCTGCAGCCACCAGCAGCCTCCACAGCGGGTTGCACACAGGCAGCCTCCCTACGTGGCTGCCTCGGGCCTGCTGTCAGCTGTCACTTTCTAAATGGAGGAGACAGGCATTTCCCCGGGCCAGGGTCGTGACAGCAGGAGCCTCCATTTCGGGAGCCTCGCTGTGTGCCAGGCACCGTACTGAGGGCTTGTTCTCATTTATCCCCGTAGAAGCTGCTTGAGGTAGGCGGGATGATTCTTTGCATTTTACAAAGAAGGAAGCAGGCTCACAGAGGAGTTAAATGTCTTGCCAGGGGTCGCACAACTAATAAGTGATGACACTGGGATTTGAGCCTAAGTGCGTCTAACTCCACAGCACATCCCGTCCTCCTCATGCTAGACTCCTTCGTGTATTCATTTCTAACTTGATATGTAAATGTATGAACAGAGAAGCTCCAGGTGCCCTTGAGGCCCTTGGCAGGGTGTTATCATTGGTTCAGTGAGGGATGGTCTGTGATCAGCTCAACCTCAGCCATGATCCCAGCTATCCTAAGCTGAGGAGGAGACCTGTGGTTTGGCAGAACTGGAGATTTCAGAGTCCCTGAAATAGGAAATCTCATTTTAGAAAGACGGCTTATTGCCCTAGAGCTGCTGGCAGGCCTAGAGCGGGGGCATATTTTCCCTGGTAGCCGCACAATACCCTTGGCTCAGAAAGAGTCCACAGTGAGCTGAGGATAGCAGGAAGGTCCAGGACCACATCTGACATGGCGTGTCAGATAGAGGAGGCTCCAGAAGCACACAGGAGGTATGGGGCCTGGGAAGCCAGCTGTCCACATCCGGAACCACATTTTTCCATGATGGTGGGTAACTGGTGTGGATGGGAGAGATGGGAGGGTCTGAGTATCAAGAACAGATAGCAGTGTCCCTCTGTTAGCAATGAGCATCTCTGCTGTGCTCTGCCATTTACTGACCATGTAGCTTTGGGCAAGTCACTTAGGCTATCTAAGCCCTCAAACCAAAATTAAGGATAATACTTCTTCAGTAAGTCAGATAATTCAGGATAATACTTTTTCAGTATGTCAGATAATTAAGGATAATACTTCTTTAGTACTTCTTCAATACGTCAGTGTTGCAAGAGCTTAAAAGGAAAATATGTCACTGCATGAAGCACTGACCTTTAACAGTCAACACTCAATTAAGGTCAATCCTGATCTTACAACGTTTTTGCAAATACTTGGTGACCTTCCCTTCCCATCCTCATGGGGCTTTAGGCCTGCAGAAGCCCCAATCTTCTGAATTCAGTTCTCACCCCTCCCCCACCTGACCTGCAGCTCAGGTCACCCATCCGCCTGCTTCTCAGCTGTCCCTGCCGTGCAGTTCAGATTGGGAAGGTAAATGGGCAGATTTTCGCATCTGCCGAAATCCTTGCTTCACTGGGTTTCATTTTCTTCCGCTATAGCGGAGGATTTCCACTAAACCCCCGAACCGTGTCTGGATTATTGCTTCCGGCAGCATCAGGGGAATGCGTTCTGATACCAAACACCAAGGCAGAAACACAAACCAGAGCTCAGCAAGGCTGGTGAAGGCACCACTGTGTTGCCGCTGGTGAATCTCAGGCCCACTAGCAAGCAGTGCATCCTTGCAATGCACAGTGGCAGGAGTCGGTCCTGGTCTGGCCTGAGTGGGAGGACAGGCTGTGCAGAGGACGCTCAGTTGAGAGTACACCCCTCGCTTGAGAGATGAGAAGACAGAAGCCCAAAGAGGCTCCACGATTGGCTCAATATCACCCAGTAAGGCCAGAGGAATCACACAGGCAAAACCAGGGCCAGATCACAGGGAGGAGCCTGGCTTTGGGGTGGGAGGATCTAGGTTCCAGCCCTTCTGTCACATAGCCATGTGACCTTGGGCAAGCTGCTTAAGCTCCAAGAGTCTCTGTATTCATTGTTCCATTCCCATCTGCGAAATGGAACAATGAATACACACCCTTGTGTAAGCAGGGATCCAGGAGGCCGGATGTGGTCTGTTACCTGTGCTCAGTTCATAGCTGGCCCCTTTCCAGCACCTTCCCCTTGTCCCTGTCATTCACTTCCCTGCCGCGTCAGGACAGCAGAGGCTCTCGTGTGAGGTGCTTCGCCTCCTACTCCGGTTCTGAGACATAACCCTGGTTTAAGAGGAGACTCCTGTCTATTGCAGGACATGGTGATTATAGTTAATAACAATGGATTGTATAATTGGAAATTGCTCAGAGAATAGGTTTTAAATGTTCTCACCATGCACAAAAAAAATGATATGTATGTGAGGTAATGGATATGTTAATTCACTGATCTATTCATTCCACAATGTATGCTTTTATCAAAACGTCATCTCGTATACCATGAATAGATCTACAACTTTTAGCTTCAATTTTAAAAATAAATGCAAGTTTTAAAATTGAATACAGGCTGGGCGCGGTGGCTCATGCCTGTAATCCCAGCACTTTGGGAGGCTGAGGAGGGCAGATCACCTGAGGTCAGGAATTCAAGGCCAGCCTGGTCAACATGGTGAAACCCTGTCTCTACAAAAATACAAAAATTAGCAATGCATGATGGCGGGTGCCTGTAACCCCAGCTACTCGGAAGCCTGAAGCGGGAAAATCACTTGAACCTGGGAGGTAGAGGTTGCAGCGAGCTAAGATTGCACAACTGCACTCTAGCCTGGGCAACAGACTGAGACTCTGTCTCAAAAATAATAATAATAATAATAATAATGTGACCAGCTCTAAACCCCCAAACTATAGCAAAATTATATTTGAAAATCTAAGCAATGAGGGGAGGCCCCAGAGCTTCTGGGGCGCTGATTTTATCTGCCACTCTTCATTCCCATGGCTGCTGTCCCGCCTCCATGTTCTTTAAACTGGCATTGCAGGCATGGTTTGAGAAGGGCTGTCTAACCCTTTCCAGAGCTAGGACCTGGCATTTATGTGAGCACCTACTTCACCATAGGCAGTGGATCTGCACAAAAGAGTCATTTATTTATGAAGCACATGCAAAGACTGAAAGGGGATGCCATTGAGGTTTAAGTGCAACCCGGAGACTGTAACGTCAAGGAAGAAGAAGAAAAAAAAAAAAAACTAGAAACTCCTAGAACAGGTAGGGCCACGTGGGGCTGGGGAGGGAGGTTATTTTAGACAGACAGAGTCCAGGGCAAGTTCTTCCTTCCTGAATCAGAGGGGAAGACAGGGCAGAGCAGTCCTGGACCACATGTGGCCCTGCTTGTCCAGGGTGCACAGAAACTGTGCCAGGCCCCCTCCTGCAGGAAGGCAGTGAACAAATGTGCCTGACAGCACACAGGGCTGAGCCAGGGCGAACAAGAGGCTCCAACACAGGAGAAGAAATTCCAGGCTCCACCCTCTGTGCTCAAAGCCCTCCACAGTATACCTCCACTGACCTTTCTAGACTTCCCTGCACAGGTCCTGCCTTCCACTCAGGGCCACCCTTGCCCATCGCTACCTGAACCCTTGGCTCAGCCATTCCTCCTCCTAGAATGCTCTCCTGCTCTCTGGCTGACCAGTCCCCAGCACTACAGGTGGCCCGGTCTAGTCCAACCTCCTCCACAAAGACCTCCCTGGCCAGCCCAGCCATGGTGTCTTTGGCTGTCCTTTGTGTACACACCCTGTCTCCCCAACTGCGGGTCCTCTGGGGGCTGCAGCGCCATCCAGTGCATCTTTATGCTTTCAGCTGTGCCCCATAACTGGCCCCTCCAGCCAGTATGTGTCAAATTCCTACTGTGGACCAGACACAGTGACAAGTGCCAAGTGTTAAAAGATGACTTGGGGCCGGGCACAGTGACTCATGTCTGTAATCCCAGCACTTTGGGAGGCAGAGGCGGGTGGATCACAAGGTCAGGAGATTGAGACCATCCTGGCTAACACAGTGAAACCCCATCTCTACAAAAAATTAGTAAAAATTAGCCGGGCATGGTGGCGTGTAGTCCCAGCTACTCGGGAGACTGAGGAAGGAGAATGGCATGAACCCGGAAGGCGGGGATTGCAGTGAGCCAAGATCGCACCACTGTACTCCAGCCTGGACAGAGCAAGACTTTGCCTCAAAAAAAAAAAAAAAAATGACTTGGCTCCCTCTTTTAAGGACCTCACAATTCAAGGAGACAGACAGGTGAACAGAAAAACATCACACAGAGGTGGAGAGAGACAGGGGGTCATGAGACCAGAGAGGGTGTTTGGGCACATTGCTTACCAGCAGTGGTAACCTGGATCCAGATCCAGGTACAACTCCAGATACAAATGCCATCCCCCTCAGGGCTCCCCACTCTAGGGCCACAGGTGCATTTGCCTCCTTTGTACCCCACCCTGTTTTTTCTGCCCCTCTTCTCACTGTCTCCCCAGTTCTCCTCTTCCACTGGCTTCCTGCATGAACCTGGGCCCCATTTGTTCCTGGGAGAAGTTATTCGTTAAATTAGAGAGTGGATCCCGGGGACGCTGAGCACTCTGCACAGAAAAGACTTAGTAGAAATCTAATAAGTAAATCAGAGAGATAAAAGCTCAGGCAACAAGCAGGAGGATTTAGGAAATGAGGAGCTGCACTCTCAGGTACCCAAGGAAGTCATAACTGACAGAGCAGCTCGCACCCCCTGGCCCTGGATGCAATTTAAGAAACTGGATTTTATACTCACCTGCGTTTGGGAGCTAACTGCCCTCCCACATGATAAATCCTAAGGCTCTTGGTGGAACTCCCTGGGGCCCGCACCACAATCATCTGTTTCAGACGACCCGTTCATCCTCCAGGACCGTCGATGGCTGGCAGGAAGGGAGGGCCTCTCTGCGACATTGGTGAGCTCTGGTGCGTGGCTTTCTTGGCCTTGGCTTCTTGGAGGCAGCACACAGACAGAGCATGGGCTTTGGGTTTGATCCAGTCTCGTTCTGTTGCTGTGTGGCCTCAGACAGTTGTCTCGCCTTGCCGGTCCTCGTTGTCTTCATAAGTCACAGAAAGTCCTTTCTCTAGGCATGATGAGGCTAAGTGAGAGAGTGTGTGAAAAGCGTTTTGCAGGGAAGATACTTGCTCATAGATGGCCAATACGTGGTGGCTCATTTTCACCTTGGAATCAGTAAGTCCAGACTAGGTGTGATAGGAGAGCCTGGAACTCTTACATCTCCAGGGACAGGGGACAGTCATTGAGACAGAAGGAGCAGGACTGGTGCTGAGTCAGAAGTCCGGAAGCCTGTTGGTCAGGAATAGTTTGCCATACCCATTGCCAGAACTGTCCATGGTGTGAGGCGGATTCTGAGTCCCTCCCCCAGGACCTAAGCATGTGTATACGCATACGCGCTCACCCACGTGCTCCACACGTTCATGATACTTACTGTTCACAATGTGCCCACCCACAGGGACATGCCACACCCCAAGTTCTCACCCCGTCCCCACCTGTGTGCACAGTACACACTCCCGCTCCTATTAGCAGGTAGGCGCCGAGTCGCGCTCATGTGGAAGTTCACGCCAAGCCCACGATCATCCCTTTTCTTTCCTAGTATGTGAACGAAGGCTCTCTTCCAATGAATTCCCATTTTGCCCTCCTCTTTCTTTGTGAGATGCTGAGGAAGGACCAGGGAACGAAGCCAGAGTCTAAGGGGAGAGGGAGGGAGCATTTCCTGGGCTGCAAGCGTCCCAGGACCCAAACAGCCTCAGGGTTGTTTATTTTGGAAAAGAAAAGATTGTCTGTTAAACTTCTCAGTAGTTGAGTGGAAGAGGGATTAGTCTCATTCTGTGTTGCCTCACGGTGCAGATTTGGGACTAATGAGGCAAAGTCGCAAGGCTGTAGGGAATATTTAAACTCAACATAAAAGAACTCTAAAATTATTTAAACTCTCCAAAAATGAAAAGCATAGCTTCCAAAGTAATGAGCTCCCTGTCTTTAGAACGATCCAAGGGAAACCCATGTGACTACTTCTCCAAGGTGCTAACAAGGGAATCCTTTAGCACTGGGTGTGAGAACGGCACTGATTAACCTCAAAGACCCTTTTTGTTCAATGAATCTAGAACTGGGCGGTCATCACACAGCCTCTCACTCAGCTATTCTCTCTGAAGGTAAGGATGACATCTAGACCAGAGGCAGGACGGTTAGTTTCTTCTTTTCTTTTTTTATTTAATTGAGACAGAGTCTTGCTCTGTTGCCTAGGCTGGAGTGCAGTGGCACAATCTCAGCTCACTGCAAGCTCCGCTTCCCGCGTTCAAGCTATTCTTCTGCCTCAGCCTCCCAAATAACTGGGGTTACAGGCACCTGCCACCACGCCTGGCTAATTTTTTTTTTTTTAGTAGAGATGGGGTTTCGCCACATTGGCCAGGCTGGTCTCCATCTCCTGACCTCAGGTGATCCACCTGCCTCGGCCTTCCAAAGTGCTGGGATTACAAGCATAAGCCACTGTGCCAGGCCAGCGGTTAGTTTCTAGGATGCTGGTTGCCAGCCGGGCCCCCTCCCCACTCTGAGTTATCAGACCCAAATTTGTCCAACAGGCACCCTGGACCTTTTCCCAGAGACCTGGTATTCCTTGGGTTTTGTCCCTGCCCCCTCCCATCGACCTGACCTGAGTGCAGAAGTCCTGATACTAAATTTGTTTCAGGTGACATTTTGATGAATTCAGACCCAAACTCACTCAGCTTATTGATCCTAGAGAAAATGTTCATCCTTTAAAGACCACCAAACTGCATACTTAATCCATGTGCCACATACTGGGTCGATATGAAACACTGCCAAGACAAACATTTTGCTGAGCCCTTTATTGAAAGAGGGCTCTGTGACATTCTATTTCTCTCTTCCTTCCACGTGGACTGAGCCCCAATGCCCTCCCCCCGACCCCCGCCCAGAGGTTGAGTGGCCATCAGCAGCAAAGGCACAGGTCCTCAGTTATGGGAGCCCTTGAGCCTCTCTGAGCCTCAGTCTTCTCGTATGAGAAGTACAGGAAGCAACAACTCCCTGCCCAGTTACAGTGTGGACTAAATGGCAGAACTCCGTGTGTGTAAAGTGCCCAGCACGTAGCAGCATCTCAGCAAAGGCCCAGCTCTTGTCCTTCCTTTTGCACCCCAGTAGGGAGAGCTTCATCTGTGGCTCAGGAATCCCTTGCTCCTCAGCTGATTAAAAAGGACCCTCTCAGTGTGCATCAAAAATCTAAGTGCCCAAGAAGAAAGGAAGCAAATTAATGAACTCGTACATGCGTGTGCACCCACATTCAAACCAACTAGAGGTACCGAGCACCAGCCATGCAAGGCCAAGCTGTGATGGGTGGCACACTGCCAGCTTGAGATAGGGTTTGGTGAGAGCATTTTGGGGATGCTGAGGTCCAGGGATGTTTAATAATTTGTCCAAGCCCACAGGAAACTTCCTACAACTAAATTACGTGTAAGGGAAAGGACCTAAATAGAGGCTGTCTAAAATGGAAGCTCAGGAAGGCAAAAATTCTTGTCTATCTTGTTCATCACAATATTCATAACAGCCAGAACTGACACAGAGTGAGTTCTCCTTGAATGAATGAATGAATGAATGAGAATGAATGAATGACATTAGAATAAACTCAAAGATAAAAACCTGAATGACTGGAAGGCTAACTACATAAAGCTGACCCATACCTGAGGCTGACTTACAGTTCTGTAAAAGGAAGGACAAATGAAGGTAGGAGGAAGGGGCAAGGCTGGAGCCCTGCTCAGAGTCCCGTTCTCAAACCAGCAGAGAAGATCTCAGACCTCAGCCCTCACCTTGGCCCCCAGAATTTTGAAGGGGCACACAGTGCCAAATCAAATATTAATCTGTTGAATTAGAGTAGATCATCCCTGTCTGTGGAGTCACTCGTCACATATACATGTGCACTGAGTGCCTACGATGTGCCAGGCCCTGTGCCAAGTTCTAGAGATTAATAGAGATGGTTCCCACCTCACAGTCTGGGAGGGGTGGAGCAAAAATACAAAACCATGGTTGCATCTATAAGGCAGTCTCATAGCAAAGGTATGAATGAATGAAGAGGTATGAATAAGGCAGTTGGGGGGTGCCCAGAGGACGGGATGCCCATCTGCAATGGTAGGGGTAGAGAAGGCCACACACAGAGGAGTTTCTTGGGGGCTCTTGAACTGTGAATGAAATGTGATGCTTGAGAGGGGTGTGAGAATCCCCGATAGAAGGAACAGCAGCCCCAGTAGGACAGCCACCAGGCAGCCCCTTTCTCTGAGAGCTGAACAAAGCTGTTCCCTGAGCTGCTGTGGGTATTAACTCCAACAGCATATCAGTCTCTATTCAAGCTACAGAACTGGAATTCTCAGGCTAATCTTAGAGTATCTTATTATTTTCTGGACTTTTAGCATGCCCCTGTACTTTCTAATAATATATTAAGTTATATTTCTAACTAAGTACCATTTATAGGGGCTTACAACGTGTCCAGCCTTGGTTCCATACATTTAGACAGGGTTTAGGAACACACCTCTCTTTACCCTTACCTCCCAGTATTATCTCCAGTCCTCATTGCAGCCCAAGACCTCTCCATTGTACACATTGAGGAGACTGAAGGCGGACATCTGTGATCAAGAGCTAAGAGGTGGTTGTGATGCCCACACTACTGTGTGAGAAGGCCCCAGGGCTGTGGGATCAATGGTCCAACCTTCCTAGGCTGGCTTCTCTTGGCCTCAGGAGCCAAGAGAGAACCTGCCCCAACTGTCCAAAGCTTTAAGCCAGAGTAGCATAGAACTTCCTACTCCCTGGGCTTCTTAGCTTAAGCCCCTTTCTTTTAAACCAGGCTCCCTCACTGTGTCCTCTGTCCAGAGAACTTTCTCCAGATGAACAAGAAGTATAAATTCTCCTGTAGCTCAGGCCCTGGGCCACTGGCCTCCTCCACATTGCCGTGACCACCCCCTGTGGACTGACAGAGCCTGAGTCAAGAACCCCAGTGGTTCATCTGGGTAAATAGGTCCCAGAGGCACACGGATCCCCACCTCCCATGTGCACCGAAAACCTTGTAAGCATGATTGTTCCTGAATAGACCCAGGAATTGCCAGTGTGGACCCAGGTATTTTCTGGTACCATTCCTTCCTATTCCAAGAAGTATTAAGCAGCTCATGAATAACCAAATGAATGGGTTGGCAGGAGTATGTAGGCAAGGGTGGAAGTGGTGCATAAACAGCATTTTCTCTTCAAGGGAGATTTAAGTCTAAGGAGCCATCTCAAGTCTGGAATTCCTTCCCATTCTCCAAATGCATGCACACATGTAAGCACACACTATCCCAGCCACCCTCATCCTTTGCTCTGGTGGGCCTGCTAGGTCGGATAACCCCAAAAGCAGTCAGCTCTCTGGGGCTCAGCTATTGACGTGCAGGGTCTGTGCAGTCTGTGGCATGCCTATTAGCAATCTGCCTCCCACTGGGCTGGCCTCGTGGTAAATAAACTTTCATGTTCTTATTGAGTGATGGCTGGTGGCTCAGAATCACTCCCCTGGATCTGTTTGAGGTTGATTCCGTGCTCAAAGCCATCACGCTCTCCTTTGCCCCCTCACTGCTGAAAGGTTATCATTAAAGAGAAGAAAGGAGCTTTGATTTTTGTTGCTGGGCCACCAGCTTGGATCTGGGGCTCTGACGGAGGTGGGGGAGTTTGGTTTTACCCCAAGCGTTGTGGTCAAATCCCAGCCCTGCCATTAGCAGCGGGGTGATTTTGAGCAAGGGAGGTTGTGGCACCTCTCTGATCCTCAGTGTCCTCCATGAATGTTCAGGGTTAAAGAAGAACATGTACTTGCTTCTCCAACTGCAAAGATCTGCAGGTGTGTTAGTTGCCGATAATACTCAGTTAACCTGGTTTCCACATTCTGCAACCCATGTTCTAGTCCCTCAGAATGAGACTCCTGGTCTGGGGCCTGTAAGGGGCTTCCATGGAGATTTCTGGAATGTGTGGAGTTTCCATAAAGTATCTTTGACAAGAACAGAATGGGTAGAATCAGGAGCAGGATCCAGGCCACGCCTGGCAGGCAGACAAAGCTTCCCCTGCAATCTTGACCTTAACCCTGTCCCAGCCATATCCCCCCAGCAAGAGGTCCCCCCGTGGATCCGCTGCCACCCTGTGGTCTCTGTTATTCCTCTCCTGTCTTGACCTGAAGTGGGAGAGACTGCATTTGAGCTTTCTTGTTTTTGAAGACAAAAGAAACACTGGGCTAGGGCCTCCATCCAGCTATCTGGATAGCTAGATAAATAATTACTATATAAATAAATAAATGAAAATAAACAAAGAAAGCCTCCAATGAGCTTGAATTGCTGCCGTGCTGAGAGGTAACTGGCAGATTCAATTTAATTATAAGATACAGCGTCGTAATGGGGTGTGTAAGGCTCAAGGAGGATTTCAGTAATGGGAGGACAGCGGGGTTCCCCGCCTTTTCCTCTGGGTCCTCTCCTAACCCCACCGCCTACTTTCCCTCCTTGCTGTGTGGGCTGGAGTGGGTGGGGGAAGCGGGTAGCTGCCTGGGCTTGGCTCTGCTGTTGGGGAGATGGCACCAGTTCCTCGTCCTCTGCTTCTCACTGGCCTCAGCTCCCAAGGTGGCCCAAGTTACAGTGCCCTAGAGGACAGTCCTCTCTGCGGAAACGTGTGGGAGAGGAGAGACAGCAGGGAGAGCTGGACAGCCCTCCCTCCTTCCAGCCCAGTGAAGGTGCGCAGCATTCCTGGATGAACAGGACCCACCCCACGAGGCAAGGCATGCCCACTGGACTGTGAACCAGGCAGCTGTGACTGTGTCTTGGCTGGGGGCAAGGACGTGCTGTCCGCTGGCCTCTCTCCCGTGCTGCTTTTCCACCCAGAATGTGGAGGGGGCATTCGCAGCCCACTGGACCTTAGCCCACCCTCTCCACCCCTAAAAACCCTGCACTCCCTACTCACAGGACATTTTGTTCTCTCTCTGCCCTCTTCCCTTGTGCCAAGTGAGAACAGACATCTCCCCCGACCCCTACTCATTCAGCAGCATGTGAGGGGCCTGAGGGCAAGGGCTGGACCTTCCTGCCTGACTCCAGTGATCAATTATTTAAAGTCAGCGTGTGGCCCTTCTGGGACCCTCTCAGTTAATCCTCTGTGTTCAGAGTTTTATGTGGGCCGTAAATAGGTGACAAGAAGGTCTGTAAGCCCATCACTAAACAGCAGCCCCACCCCTGCTGCCCGCACACCAAGTAGGCAGGCACTCTCCACGCTTCCCCACTTCACCCCACCTCCCTGCCTCTCCAGTCCCTGAGAAATGAGCTCTCCAGGGGCCTCATGCCCACAGGGCTTCTCAGTGCTCCTGACCACCTGACAGTGATGCCATGACTCCATCAGCAGCACTGCTGGGGGTTCCCCTCTTCCCACTGGGGTCTCTGCTGGTCAGCTGGGCTGTATGCATGACATTGGGACTGCATCCTGGAAGAAGGGCACAGCAGGCCTGGGCTCTGGCACCAAATGGGCCTGGGTTCTAATCCTGGGTCCTCCATTTCCCAGTTGTGTGACTTTAGGAAAATTGCTTGACTTCCCTGAGCCTCACCTGTACAGCAAAGCTAATAATCCATACATTCGCCAATCTGTGCAAAGACTAATTTCACAAATCAATCTTGTATGTATAACCTCTTATTGGGTCTCTGGCTTTGCAAAATCTTGGCTTCAAAAGAACTGTAGGGGCTGGGGAAGGGAATACTTGGAGGCAGGCCGGGACTTTGCCTGCCTCCTTTTTGCCTTCAGTCTTGGTCTTTCGGGAACTCTTGGTCCTTCTAGAAATAAGGAAAACAGAGATGCCTTTTCCTGCGTGGCCTCCCAGCTATGACGGACTGAATGGACCAGGCTGAGCCTCCCCAGGGGTAGGACACACAGCTGTCAAGCATCTGGCCCCATTCAAACACTAGTCACGACTTCCAACTTGCTCTTAGGAAAAGTCTAACAGCCCTCAGGCATGTGGCTTTTGGCAGCTCCTGTTCCTCACAGGGTGAGTGGAAGACAGACTGGAGGACAAGAATGGCCTTCACGATCCTGTTTCTCTGTTCCCCCACCCTAGCAAGTAACTCACTGGGATTAGACACCTTAAGTCAGAAACGGGCTGAGGCATCCTTGTACATGGGAGAAAACTGTTTGCCATAAAATTATTTAACCAACATTATTTAACACCCCCCACCCTCCACCCCTCTCACAAAGGGATTATACTGGAAGTCCAAAGAATCTCATTCATGATTAGCTTTACTAACCTCAGCACTTACTAGCTATGTGACCTTGGGGAAGTTATGTAACCTTTTGGATCCTCAGTTTCCTTTCTGTCAAATAGGAATAATAACAGCACTTACCTTATAGAGTTTTGATGAGGAATAAAGAAGGTAAGGCATGTAAAGTGCTTAGCCCAGAGACTAATGAAGCATAACAATCAGAACATGGGAGCTTTCATTGTGATGGTCAACTACATGAACTTGGTCCCAGGTGGGCAGACCCTTGGTGATGCTGGCCAAGGGAGAGGGGCAAGGCTGGGCTGCACCCAGCCTCCAAAGGGAGTAACCAGTGTCCCACTTTCGGTGTACGGAGGAGTGGGGTGAACTCTGCCAATCTTGGGTCCCATGTTGATGGCCAAGTGCCCCAGAGAAAGCTGATGGCTCTGTTGGAATTCCAGGCCATTCATCAGTTGGGAGAAAGATCCCAGTCAGTGTCTGAGGGTAGGGGAGGAACCCAGCCCTCCAAGGAGAGAAAGATGACAAGAGCTAGGCAAGGTGTTGAAAACCCAGCCCAAAGGGCTGAGACTCCGAATTAGTTAGGAGTCAAATCTCACAGAGAATGGAGACAGAGCATGGCATGATGCACCAACAAGCACCAACATAGAGGCAGGTGTATGGCAAGCCTCACCACTCACCAGCTGTGGGACTCAGGACAAACTCCTCACTCCTCTAAAATGTCAGTTTCTTGCGAAATAACAAGGACAATAACATCTGTGATCATAAAGGTGTTGTGAGGGTGAAATAAGATGAGAAAAGTTAATGCCCATTGTGGCTCAGCAGACGTCTGCCATCTTTTTTCCCACCTGAGATGTACAGACTTAAGCCAGTAAGCAGAGATTCGAAGAAGCCAAAGGATAGATGACCACACGGGCATGTAGATTTCCTGCAGGCACACGGGATCTGAGACATAACAGCACAGATAATTCTAGACCCCACAGCTGGTGGTGAGGAGTTGCTAATAATGCCTACCTTGGCCGCATGGGGGATGGAGCTGTGCCAGCCAAATAATGGCATGGCTGGAGCAGGCTGGAGAAGGCAGGGCTGGCAAAGGGTTACCCCAGTGTTACAGTGTTAAGCGCTTCCACTGCCTACCAAGCTGTAAGGTGCTGATCGGCATGTGATCAGCAGGTGTGTGAGGGAAACTTGCTACCTGCGGGAGCTAGTGAGAGGGGCTGGTAGGTCACAACAACTTTTTGGAATTATCACAAATGACTGTCATCTCTTCCTAACTGACAATAACTTGACATGAAATGTTATAGAACTCATTATTTCAAAAACTTAATTTAAGACCACAGCTGTTTCAGATTCCTCTTATATGAATTTAATTGGTATGTAATAGCATAGTTAATTAAATACAAATCAATAGTTTAAAACAACTAATTGATACTTAATATGAATGGGGGAAAACTTGGTTCTAGTATAATTAACTCATATGAAATAAGCAATGAAGTAACAATTATGTCTTTACAACAACGTAAAGTTTATAGTTATTTAATAAACTTAGAATTAGCAAGCAATGAGATCTAAAAATTATAAAACAGGTATTATTGGGCTATTAAACGTTTATCACTTGTCCTGGAGGTCCAGGGCCAGGCACTAGTCAGGATTGATATACCTTTGCTACTCCACTCTCCAGGCCTCTTTATGATAGAGGTTGATCAGAAAATTATGATCTTTGCATGATGCATGGACATCATTATTGCCTGGAATGTGAGTAATTACGCTGAAAATAGGAGTAGGCAGAACCGATGCAGAAAGCAGTTATCACAATCAAAGTGAAAACTTTCCAAACAGGAGACCCCAGGATTCTGCAATCAGCATGGCATTGCTGGGCAGAATGGCTACTGATGGCTGTTGATAGACAATAACCAATGAGAGAGACCACTGGTAGACACCCAAAACAAAGACGGAACTAGGGACAATCTCCAGCCTTCAAGGCCTTTTGCAAGGGCCTCCCACACCATCCCACAGCCTGAAGCTCTCTTTTCCTCGTTGGGACTCCTACAGTAAGAATTGCCATTCATGCAGAAATAACTTGCGTGCTGCCTCAAGACTTTCTTTACCGAACTATTACCTGTCTCTGACTTTTAGTTACCTTTTCACAAGTATATATAATATATAATCCAGCCAACTGGATTATAGTATCTTTGGGCTAGAAAGTTTGCCTACTATTTTTTTCTCTTGCACATAGTGCCTAGCACTTAGTGGCCTCTTTGTGAGTGTCTGTGCATTGAACTTTATACCAGTCACATTTATTAATATGTCCTGGTTCCAGAGGGGTAGGATTAAGGCTTGTAGCAGAGTCTACCCATGGGATCCAACTGCTGTTTCCCCCAACAAAATGTTTACCCTCTGAGGTCAATGCAGCTGGTTAAAAATATTTCTTCAGCCTGGAACTCCCTCTCACATGATCATCCAAGTCCTCTTCACTTTAGAACCTTGTCACCTCGAACACAGGAAGTCCAGAAATGTACCGTTATCACCTGTGACTTAATAGGCTTCCTTTGTCATCACCCTACTCTGATACAGACATCACTCTTTGTCCAATACGTCCAACAAAAGACACTGGGGTCATCCTTGCCCTCTTCCTCTGCTTCACCCACTCTGTCACTTAGCACCACTGTCTCTTCCTGGAATGTCTCTGATTCATCATTTCCTCTCCATTCCCAAGCCGTCTGGTCCCTTGGTGTCTCCCATGTGGCTGGTCTTCCTGACTGGCCTCACGTTTCCAGTCTACGTCACTGGTAGCTACATGCTAACCTGGGAAGTATGCCACCTAATAGTTCATTATGTCTCCGCGGAGAACTCACTCCACCTCTCTGCATCTCCACTTTCATACCCGAAAAAGGAAAAAAGAAGGGGGGGTAGAATTTGATGACCTCTAAACCGCACTTTGGCATTTTGTTTCTACTTATTGAACTCACCCTTATTAGGTACTTCATTCTGGGCACTTCTGCCCATGTGTCGGCTCATTTGCTTTTCACATGAATCATGTGAGGAGGGTCTTACTATTAGAATCGATGTTTTATAGGTGAGGAAACTAAAGCTCAGAGAAGCCTGAGAGTTGCTCACTGGTCAGTGCTGCAGCACAGCTCCAGCCAGCTCTGTTAGTTCTGAAGCCTCCCCTGCCCCATGTGGCCTTCCTGTGAGTCCAACCAAGTCCAGCTGGTGTCTCCTCCAGATGATCTCAGGCACTGTCTGGGGAATGGGAGCTATTTTCTCAGCCCCTCCCCTGCTCTCTGCGTCAGCATGGCAGGGATGAATGTCAGGATAAAACAGGGTTCTTCCCCTGCTTTCTGATCTCTGGCCATCTTCAGAGAGCGGGAAGAAGCAGGAGAGGCAAGCCCACCATCTCCCACCTGGAATATGGCAACAGTCTCCCAGCCGGCCTCCCTTCTCTGAGCTCATCTCCTCCCATCCATCATCTGCACCAGTGCTGAAGGGATCTTTATGAAATGCAAGTCTCACCCGTCTTTCCCCTGCCTAGCATTCTGCGTGGCTCCCCACCTCCTTTAAGAGAGAGCACAAACTCCTGGGTGAGGCTCATTGGCTGCTCCAGGATCTGGTCCCTGGCTAGATCTCCTGCCTCATCTTTTTCCTTCTGCTGCAGCCACACCAAACTGCCTGCCAATAATACTCTGTTTCTTGTTTGATAGGCTTCCCAGGATGTGCTCAAGTCTACTAGCTTTAGGTGGGAAGAGGTTAGTCTTTAGCAAGCACACCTGAACTATTATGACTGGGCAAATTGGGGACAGGACAGGAAGGCCTCCCACAAGCAGCCATCCAGATGCACTTGATGGCCTCAGAAATGGTGCGGTAGCAGAGGCTGGTGCCTGTCTGTTGTCACTGGCTCCATCTGCAGTTACTTGAGGGTACATTAGTGTCTGAACAGGGCAACCGGGCAACCAGCAACTGCTGTCCTGGCCAACACGGTCCTCACCCTGGAAGCAGGAACACTAATGGCATTCCAGCTTGCCACTGGGTGCCGGGCGTGAGACACGTAACCAGCCTTCTCTCCCCACCTTCCCTCTTTCCTGTCTCTTGTAGCCGCCACCCCCATCAGATCTTACCCACCCTGGTAGCCGCTCCCCAGTCACCTGGGGTCTCCTTAGCAGGGTGTGATGCTGCTCCCCGAAGGCAGCTTTGTGCCCTGGGGGGTGGGTTCCAGAGAACCATGGCCAGTGGAAATTGCCAGGCCTCAGAGAAGACCCACTCCTCCCTGTCCTGTCTGTATTCATTTGCTAGGGCTGCTGTTACAAAGCACCACCAGTTGTGGGGCTTAAACAACAGAAATGTATTGTCCCACAGTTCTGGAGCCTAGAGGTCCAAAGTCAGTAGAGCTGGTTCCTTCTGAGGGTTGGGAGGGAAGGATCTGTCCCAGGCACCCTCTTTGGCTTGCAGATGGCTGTCTTCAAGTTTATATGGCGTGTCCCTGTATATGTGCCTATCCCTAGATTTTCCTCTTCACAAGGACATCAGTCATAGGATAAAGGTCCATCCTAATGACCTCATTATAACATGATCACCTCTACAAAGTTCCTATCTCCAAATAAGGGCACACTCTGAGGGACTGGGATTAGGACTTCGATGTATGAATTTGGTGCAGGAGGGGAACGCAGAACTAGGTTATTAGGAGAGTGAGGAATTCGACCCATAGCACCATCCCAGCCCACACCACTGATCTGTGCTCTAGTCTCTGGTTTGTCTTGATTTGCAGCATCTGCAGCCCTGTGACCCTGTACTTTACCCTAAGAACCAAGCCAGAAATCAGCCGTGGGTTCCAGCATGGGCACTATTGCTACTAGTGCATTGGCCTTAAACTGTCACTTTACTTCTGAGCCTCAATTTGTGAAACCAAAATGGAGAAAATAATTTCTGACTTGCCTATGTCACAGAACTACTTACTGTGAGCATCTAAAAAGAACGGGAATATGACAGCATCATTAAAAAATAAGTATCCCACAAATATGAAATAATACCACTGTATCACTACATTACTAGTAAGAATGAAGAAATTCTAAGGCTAGAAAACATCCCATCTGCACCTTCTGAAATGGAAGAAAACCCATCCCATTTAAAAAGCCATCCCCTTTTATTCCTCCCAGGAGGAAATCCCACTATGTTCTCTAGGCTTCTCTTTCTTTAAGCTACAAGTTTCATTCACTCTACAACCAACCTCCACTAACCTAAAAACATTGTACTACAGTGAAGCCCACTTATTTCCATTCTGACCTGAGTCAAAGGGAACACTTCGCTGCCCCTTATTTTGTAACCAGCCCTTTCATTAAGTCAGCAGACTTTTCCTGAGCACTTGCCATGTGTCAGGCACTGTGCTTGGTCCTACGGGCTCAGAGCAGGAGAAGGCACAGTCCTAACACTTCTGTTGCTTAGAGGCCAGAGACCAGGACTTCCCAAGGGCGCAACCTTCTCTTCTCCCTAAGAAACATGCCCTGCTCCAATCCATGTTTCCTTGCACAGGCAGTATTCCTAAACCTTCCTTGTTCCTGGGACAGTGCCCTCCACTACCCCATCTGCAGGTGACTGTGGACTTCTTCGTCCTTTTAAGCCAGGACCAACTCCTTTCATGGTAATTATTTTTCCATAGCCACTTTTAGAGTATCTGGGTGGTTCTGCCACTGATAAAGCCAAAGACAGCACCCCCAAAGCCTACTTGGAAAAGACCCCATCATCTTACAGTTCCAAAATGGGCATCTGTGATCTGACTCTCCCATTCATCTCCATGCTATGGGACAAGGAAGGTGACAGTCTGATGGTGGCTGGTCTACCTCAAAAAGAGAGATTCCTGTTCTTTCTGTCATGTTCTATCATCTCTCTCCTAATAACCTAGTTTGGCTTGGTGGAGTCTCCCCAAGCCAAAGCAATTGCCTCCAGCTTCCTCCTGGTTCTGTCTATTGTTAGTACCTTGGACAATATTCACCTCTCCACTTGGGTTTCCAGCCTCTCCTCCCTTCCCCCACTTCACTCCCTGCTGGCACACTTCCTCATGTGAACCAAATGACTTCTAATTTAGCTCTGCAAATCTCTCCAAAGGACATCCCAGATTTTCATATATGGACAACTAATTCTCACTTCACTCATCCTCCAACCTGCTCGTTCTTGCAAAGATCCCAGTAGCCTCTCCCCACTTCTCTACAAAGGCTCAGTCAGAGAGCCCTCGCACTTAATAAATTTCTGCAGTGTGCTTATTAGCGCCTTGTAATGTAGCAGCCTAAATAATTAAGACTAACCCACACGTGTCAAATTAAATGAGCCAAATACATTGAGAAATTGCCTCATTCTCAGTTTCTTTTATTAATCAGGTTTTTTAAAACTTCTTTTCCTGCTCATTTGTAAAAATCAAACATAGTCAGTGAGACTCTTAGTTATTATATCATAACTGCTTGTCCACACAGCCTCTCCTCAAGCAGTTGCCCTGGGTGGTGTCCTAGTATGTGGCATAGGAGAGATTGAGTTCTCTACCCAACTGAGATAATCCAGATTCAACAGATTGCTCACACTCTCTAAATCTGTAGAAGAATTGTTCGCCTTTCCATTTGCCTGAGCGTTCAGTGACAGTCCAGTAGACCAGCTGGAGCATTGGCCTAAATCCATCCAGCATCTTCTGCCCTTCCTACTCAGCACTCCCCTGCCTCCCTCCC
The DNA here is from genome assembly GCF_008728515.1 of Papio anubis. Lineage (NCBI taxonomy): Eukaryota > Metazoa > Chordata > Mammalia > Primates > Cercopithecidae > Papio > Papio anubis. Next base: position 8,236,680 of record NC_044987.1, read on the forward strand.
AGGCTCCTGGATTGAGTTGGGGCTTAGTCCAGGAGCCCAAACTCCTTTTCTTATTAGGAGCCATTGCTGATGTGCTTTAGATGGGCATAAGAAGTCAATGGCAAAAATATAATGGGAATCGTCAGCAATTGTATCATTCTAATGATGAACAATGCGTGTGCAATTATAATGGGCTGGTTAACTCTGCCTGTCGTCAGCGTGTTGAGGTTTCAATACAGTCTCCCTCAAGAGGCTATTGTTCCAGGGAGCTCAGCACCTCCTCGCAGCTTGTACTTCCGCTGGCCCCCTCCTGGCAGGCTGCATTCCTGCCTCTTGAAGGTGGTTGTCAGAAAGAATCCACAAATATAGTAAGTAAACATCAAAGGGGCTTTGATCCATGAGGCCCGCGACAGAGCAGGAGCCCCTGAAGAAAGGGCCAAGGCCTTGAATGAGGGAACTTAACATCGTCAATTTGGGCGCCTAAGATGTAAGGCCGTTTGAAGTGAGGGCGGTTTGGCTGAGCCTTCAGTCGCCAGTGTGGAGGGGAAGGAAGAGAAGTGAGTGCCTTTGGAAATGGTGCCCTCAGATCTGCTTCTCTGCTCTTTACTGATAGTCAATAAACCCCTTTAAAGAATCAGGAGATCAAAGCCAGCGACCTCCCTGGGCCATGGCATTCTGCCACCTCCTGCCATGCTTTGTTTTTCTCCAGGGCAGGAGCCCCTGAGCTTGACTTATCTGTGTCTCATGGGCCCTGCACTCCCTTTCATCCTGCTATGCTTGGCGGGTGGACCTGGGCTGCAGATGGTGGATGGAGAAGGAGAAAGAGGAATGACCCGCTCTGTCTAACCTCTCCAGCCTGGACACTGACTGGCTGGGTTCAGGGAGACACTCGGTGTTGTGGGAGAAGGTGCTGTGATGCATCACTCATTGGGACCCTCTTTCTCTGAGAAACCAAAGGAAGGAGCAGGCAGGAGCCCAGAAATCCTGGCAAGGGCCGGGTAGAGCTGCAGTCACATTCCCTCTTCTAGAAACCAAATTCCTTATCTATTTACCAAGTTTGTGGCAGCTGTCACATTTGTATGACTTGTATGCTACAAGGTGGGGTGGAGGTCTAATACAATCATGGGAAGTCATTTAACATGGTTGAACCTCAGTGTTCCCGTCTGCATAATATCAGTTGCAGTGGCCCACCTGCCCACCTCAGGGGGTTGTTTGGGAGTAGAGGGGGTCAAAAAAATGAGTGGGCCATTGCTTCAGAACCCATAAAGTGCTTAAGACAAATCAGGATAAAAGCACAAATACCAGAGAGGAAAGCTTGCCTTCTTGTAAGGCAGATGGACTCCAATTTAATGCTCACACACACACGATGGACACTATTTACAAAATACTGCACAAATTTAAAAAATTGTATCTTGCATTTGCTACCTGGAATTGTTATTCCATCTTGTTTTTCCAATTGGGTCAAAGCCCTGTGGAGTCTGTGTCTCTCAGCTGTCTCGACCCCTGTGCTCTAAGTCTACACTTCATAAGTGCTTGATGATGGTGCTAAATTGGGCCTTGATATGGGAAGGCACAGGAATCTCTAGCACCAGAAATGCACCCTCTCTAAAAGGTAGAAAGAGTTCTTCTGCCTATACCTTAACTTCTCTGTCACCTTGCTGCCCTAAACTCACACGATCACTTCTTCATCCTCCTGAGTCACCCACTGTGTCTGCTTGCACTGTTTCATCCTAGCACCACTGGGTAGATTTTGCATCATCCCTGACAGGTCTGGCCACAGTCCCAAGTTGATCTGAGCATAGTCCCCAAGCCTGAGATACAAAGGGCCTCAAAAACCCAGAGTTATGGTTATGAGCATGGACTCAGAGCCAGACTGCCTAGGTTCAAAGCTCTTGCTTTACCACCTGCTAGCTCTTTCATCCAATGCCACTAACTTCATATATCTGTAAATGGGGATGATAGAAAATGGGGAAACAGGGTTGTTATGAAAAATCAAAATGAAGAATTGCTGGCTTAAAATTATGCCTGCAACCTAATAAGTTCCATATAAATGTTGGCTAAACAAAAAGTACCTCTGTTTATAAGAGCAACAAGCTCCACAGGCCCCTGCAGAGGGGCATCTCCTAATGCCTGACCTGTTCCCATTCCCAACTCACCCACCTGTGCTTCTCTTCCAGAGCTGGGCCTCCAGAAGAGAGGATGCTGTCTGGTGCTGGGCTACATGGCCAAGGACAAGTTTCGGAGAATGAATGAAGGTCAGTGAGAACCTCCCCATTGTCCCGGGGGTAATCTGGAGGGAGGAAGTTATCCCCTACAGCCACAGGACAGAGGAACCAGGAATAAGAACCTGGGACCTCTCTGAAGGGGACAGTGGGAAGACCAGTTTGGTTTCCATGAAGCCATTTGTTCAATAATGTGGGGAAGCATAGTGAATGCCTAAAACACAGGATGCTTATTCAGGAGCATTTTCTTTATGCAATCTTCCCTTCTCCCTTTGTGTCCCCTACTTCTCTTCCTCTCTCTTTCCTACCATTTCTTCCTCACCCCACCCCACAGCCAGCCCAATTAAATCTGCTCCTATTCTCATTTCTAATCCGGACCTCTCTACCTGCCTCCTCCATCACTCATGTTTCTTGAATGCCTGTTGAATAAACAGCACTATACAGGCACTTAGGAGAATACTAAAGAATAAGGCAATGTCTTTACTCCCAAAGAACTTACCCTTGGAAACCTGCCCCTTTTCCCAACTCCGCTGACCCTACTTCTCACTCTTACTCACAGGCCATTCTGTCTTCCTCTTGCACTGGCTTCACTGGGTCACTGAAGGCTTGAGAAACGTATTGACATTGGCATGGAGGCTGGGAGAAGGAGTGCTGTCACTTACGGGTCTGCTGTAATAAAGAACCAATCCTCTCCATCCCTAGCCATCTGTCTCCATGCAGCTAATAACCCTTTCCATCAGATACCACAGGCTGTTTGTCAGGATTCAAAAGTAGATAAACAATGGCTGGGGATGCCATTTATTCATTAAAGTCAGACAAATGAAGCCTTGGATCCCACCAGCCATGCTTGCCATGAGCTGGACCCCTCCCCTTCCAGGGCCCGGGGCCCATGTCTCCTCATTCCCCCTTCCAGTGTGAAGGAGGCAGCTCCTTTCTACCATCTCTACCCCCAGAGCACGACCATAGCATGGTCTCAGTGCCCTCTTTCCAAGCTCCTCAGGTGTCTCTCCTCCCAACCCCGACCACGACACCTACATCCCCATGCGTTCCCCATGCCTGAGACTTTGCCAGCTGTGGGCCTGTTTCCAGCACCCATCATGGTGACAATCTGACAAGAGTTAGGCCAACACAATTAAGCACAGGAAGTGATCACCTTCCCCATTTGCTGCCTGCCCGAAAGAAGCCAACAGCATCAAAAAGCTACTTCCCATTTGTAGGAACCCCATGACTGAGTACAGCCAGAGTTGGGGGCCGCATTTTCTGTGTCCTGCCAGTCAGTTGCCTTTACTGACTTTTCTCTTTCTCAGCCTCCCCTTCCCTCCCCAACACCACTGCCTTGACAAGACTGCTGGGCAGTCACTTCTAATTTGTGGGAACTGACAGCGTGCCTCTGTCCGTGGTGCTGAATAGACATGTTCTCTTGCTGGCAAAGCTCATTAGAGAAACTCGAAAGAGGTTTGTAGGGATTGGGGAAGCCAAAAAAGTCAGGAGCTGGGCTGGATTTGAAACCCAAAGCTGCAGGGGTCTGACCTCAGCTTCTGGATGGCTGAGGTGATGAGGGGTTGGGATGCAAGCTGAGCCAACATGTGTGATGAGTTAGAAATCTCAACTAACAACTCAGACAGGGTAGGAGGAGGGTGAGGCAGTGAGGCAGAGGAGAGACATACAGGTGGGTCAGCTTTGGCTCTGGAGGGCTGGAAGGCAGAGGTGAAGGAGAGGGAGGGCCCTGGAGGAAGGAGGCTCCTCTGCTTCCGCTCCAGCCAGCCTTGCTACCCTAAGGACCACATTATACGTTTCTCTCCCTCTAAAGCTCATGCACCCAAACTCCAGCACGTCTGCAGATAAGAAAGAGCACCAGAAAGCATATGAAGCTGTTTTATATTTATAATTATCTCATACCAATACTCAAAATAATTATAATTTCCACATATTAATAATTAAAATGGAATAGCAGCCATGACATAGATCAAGAAATAGAAATCTCTGTCCATGCTACACGACACACCTTGGTATAAATTGAACAATTGGTATAATAGTGAAAAACAATTATTTTTCTCCCAGTTGCTAGAATTAGTGAGATATTAGAACAATTAGCTTCTTCTTCCCTTAAAGATAAGTTGGTGATCATTATATTTCCCATTTAGAATAAATATAAAAGACCTACTTGTGCTGTATTAAAGCATATTTGTTCTGTTTAACAGTATCTAATAGGGTGCCTGTCACCCAGGGAGAAGTGCTTCCCTATTTTATTTGTTTTCCTGTTAATTTGGTGTCCTTTTATTTTCTTCTCTCTCCACTCCTCCCTCCTCACTACATTCCAAAAAATAACAGCTTGAGAAGGAACGAGAGGAAAATAATGAATGAACAGGAGCTTTATAGATCTGGGGTTTATCATAAGTTAGAGTAATCGCAATTGGTGCCGTTAAACTACACAAAGCAATAAAAAGAAAATGCTATTCAAAGATCATTTAAGGAGCATGTGATAGTCAATGAGAGGTTTGCTCTATTTGGGAGTGCTTAATAGCTTCGTGGATAGAATCTGCAGTCTTTGCAGGAATGGAGGTGGTTGGTAATACATGGAGAGTGTATGTGTGGGTGTGCGTGTGTATTCTCTACTGTGTGGACTCAACACAACTGAGCCATCAAAAGGAGATATGAGCAAAAATCAACAAAGGGCAGGCAAGAAAGGAGGAAGTAAAGACAGACTAGCCATAACAATATCACATTTGCTTGAGATCATTGTCTTCCTGTGATTAAGCACATGTGCTTTATATAGGAACTGCTGATGAGTGATCATTCAGTTATTCATCAAACATTTATTGAATACCATAAAAATAATACCAATTTCTCACAAGTGCCAGACATTGTTCTAAGCACTGGAGCTATAAAAGTAAGACACAAGCCAGGCACAATGGCTCATGCCTGTAATCCCAGCACTCTGAGAGGCCAAGGCAGGCAGATCACTTGAGGTCAGGAATTCAAGACCAGCCTGGCCAACATGGTGAAACCCTGTCTCTACTAAAAACACACACCAAAAAAAAAATCAGCCAGGCATGGTGGCGCACACCTGTAGTCCCAGTTACTCAGGAAGCTGAGGCAGGATAATTGCTTGAACACAGGAGGCAGAGGCCACAGTGAGCCGAGATCCTGCCGTTGCACCCCAGCCTGGGTAACAGAGTGAGGCTCCATCTAAAAAAAAATAGAAGAAGAAGAAGAAGTACAGTATGACATATTTCCTGCCCTCAAAGAGCTCACAGTAAAAATACATCTCAGTGTGTGTCACCTCCACAAAGAGATCCTGCCTTCCACCTACCTAAATTACACAGACACCCCTCTCCCTGCACCCTGTGCTCATCACGGCAGCCAGTGTGTGTATCGAGTGGCAGCTATTATGACGTGTGATTATTTATTGGACTGCTTCCTCAGGTGCTGTCAGTCTCACCTAGAGAATCAGCTGGAGGAGGGCAAAGACTCCTGTTCCTTCCTCTCCTCTCCCTGGGCCTTCGCCCAGTGTCTTGTACATAGGGAGTAGTCGCTCAACTTTCATTTAGGTAATTAACTAGGGCCCTGAGTGACAATGGAGGAATGTACAAAGTCCCCCGCAGGTGTCAGGTAGGTCTTGAAAAGGAGCACCTCAGACAGAGCAGACAAATGTGGAACGCTCCACAAAATGGTCTCCCTGTTCTAGGTGATTCCTAGAGTCTACCTTGGTGCTCACTCTCAGGCTTTCTTCCAGTTCCAGTGCTACAGCCCCTTCCTGGGAGGCAGGGTCCAGGCAAGCCATGGAAGGAGGGCTGGGTGGGGAAGCCTTCCCCAGGGGCAGTTACCCTTCTTTCTGTACCAGCTCTCCTTCCTAACCCCACCTACTGCCAGCCCATGCTCTTAGGGAATCTTTAAGTAGATCCGGCCTGCTCTCACTGGTTCCTCAGTCACATCTCCAACACACACATGAGCATGCACACACACATGCACACACCTGCATGCACATGCATACATGCACATGCATGCACACATGTATACACATGCACATATACACCCACATGTGTGCACACATGAACACACCCTTCACCTCCCCTTACTGGCCCTCCCCCTTTATGATGTTTCCCTCCTGGAGATCCAGACCACTCACCTTCTCAAAGCACATGGCTTCCCCAGACCTGATCCTATTCCCAGGCCAAGTAGAAAGCTGTCACATGTATCAGGAAAGGGGCTCTGCCTGTCTCAGAGAGCTCAGACCTCCTCTGTTAGAACTGTCAACAACCCTAGAGATAACAGTGCAATCCAATAACTCAGCATGGCCCAAGAGCATGCAGCAACTTGCCCAGGGCCCATGGGAAGTGGCTGGAAGAGCCAGGACCACAGCCCAGGGCTCCAGGCACCCAGGGGTCTTGGAATTCAGGAAGAGGAGGCTGAGACCATGAGCAGAGGGGAAGCCTCTAACACTTTAGCTTGGTTTCATTTTTCAGGGTGGTTGGAAAGAGAGAAAGTGGCAAGGCAGGGAGAAGAGAGGGCAGAACACAGGGAAAACTTGAGTCGACATGCAGAAGATCAGGGAAGACCTGGAGTGAGGGACACAGAGAGAGAAGGCCATTCCTAGGGAACCCGAAAAGCTGGCAGGCCACAGGAGTCCTGAGAAGGGAAATAAGGAAGAGGATGTTTAAAGGAGGGAAGAAGCAGAGGCACCCAAGTTTTGACCTCCCCTTCAGCCATCCCCCTGGGGCCAAGGGGGGCCTGCACAGGAGGGTTCTCCTCCCTCACACTGGTGCCCTCTCGGGCTGCCCATCAAGGTGAGTGTCAGTTTCCCTGGACTTTCAGCATTGCAATGATGGCTGCTTCAGAGAGCAAAGGAGAGCAGAAATGCCTCTGGGCGCTGTCCCTTTCATCTTTCAGGGCGAAACACTTGTGAGTGATTAGCAAAGGCAGCTTCTGCTTGCTGGAGACCTCTAGCCCTCTGTGGGAAGAACTGGTGCACCCAGGAAGGGGAAGGCTGGTTCCATAAATAACTAGCAGCCTCTTGTATGGCCCACAGCTCCCGAACAGCACCATGGTCCCAGTCCAGGCTCTGTGTGCAAATGCCCGTCGCCAGCAGCACCTGTCCTCACCTCCAAGCCTTACAGGGGAGTCAGAGCCCTGGGAGGTTGGGAATCTGGCTTCTTTGACAGCTCTAAAATTCTTTATGATGGCGTGAGAGCCTGTTCTTTCTGCACCCTTATACACTAACTTAAAAAAAAAAATGAGTCTAAAGCATCTACTGTTTCCTGCCTATAGAAAGAGAGGTGCCTCTCAGCTGGGATGTGTAGTGGGAGGAGCATCTAAGAGTGAGGAGCAGGCTGTGTGAGCTTGGACAAGTCCCTAGACACTCAGATCTCAACCTTCTCATATGCAAAATGGAATCATGTTGCATAAGAAGACCTGTATGTCTCTAAAATGTGATGATTCAAAAATCTATCTTGGCTCTCAACACCCAGCCCACACCCTGTTCTCACAGCCCATCCCATAATTTTAAATGTCTTGGTCACCAAAGGAACCAGTAGAAAAAAGTCAATGGACTGGCTTTCCTTGGGAGCCTCTGAAGGTGGATCCGTGTTTCTTTCTCCCATCTGTCATTAAGGGTGAACTCAGGTCATATCAGCTGTACGCTGGGTGGCAGGGCAAGAGTCTGGCAGGCCTGCGGGATGAGCTGTGCTTTTTTCAGGGCAGAGGGGAAGCAGGAGGCCAGGGTCCTTGGCCTGGGGACCAGACCCAGCGGTGAGCGGGCTTCCCTGCTGCCGGCAGCTCTTCTCACTCTGTTGCAGCCGTACAGTCTGGCTCACGCTAAGGGCCGCAGTCATTTTCCTGAGCCCATTCCTCCACTGCCTGCCGAGCCCCCGGGATGTTGGCTAATACCGTCATTTTGTTAGTTGGGGCTTTGGGGTGCATTTTTTCTAACTCCATTTTTCTTACTGATGTGTTTTCTTCCACTGGGGCTGCAAAGCCCATTATTTGTATAACGTCCCTGTTTATTATTTATGGCAAGACTCAGATTTCCAGGGCACTTTATGATTGTTATTTAATTCGCTTGGTGTCTTGGAACAAGAGACCTGCCGTTTCCACTCTCCAGCCAGGATCTGAGGGAACATTCCAAAGCTTTTTCTCAGCCCATTCCTCCAGCCACCTTTCCTACCAGGAGTCCTGCCTCTCTTAGACTGTGGATGCCTGTGCTACAGACCCTGCCAAGTTCCTTTTTTTTTTCTTACTGAAACAAGGCTTCATTCCGCTAGAGGACAGTGGAACCATCACGGTCACTATAGCTTCCAATTCCTAAGCTCAAGCAATCATCTCACCCCAGCCTCCCAAGTAGCTAGAAGAACAAGCATGCACCACCAGGCCCAGCTAATTTTTTAAATTTTTGTAGAGACAGTGCCTCACTATGTTGCCCAGACTGGTCTCAAACCCCTGGCTCAAGTAATCCTCCCACCTGGGCCTCCCAAAATGCTAGGATTACAGACATGAGCCACTGCACCCAGCCAAAGTTCCTTTTTAAACTTCGCTTTCCCTCACACTCATACCCAATCCTCACCAAGTCCTACGGATGTTATTTCCTGAGTGCCTCCTGTACCCACCCTCCTCTCTCCATCTCGTGCCACCACCCTAGTCCCTGTCCCCAGCCTCTCTCCCCTGCAGTGCATCAGGGCTCTCCTACCTGGCTCCTTGCATCTGTCATGCCCAATCCCCATGCCCAGGTCGTTTTCCACACTTTAGTCAGAGCAGTGTTTCAAAATGCAAACTGGACCATGTCATGTTCTTTTTGAAAATATTTTAATGGCTTTAAAAAATATATATTCAAGTCTGGGCACAGTGGCTCATGTCTATAATCCCGGCACTTTGAAAGACTGAGGCAGGTGGATCACCTGAGGTCAGGAGTTCAAGACCAGCCTGGCCTACATAGCGAAACCACACCTCTACTAAAAATACAAAATATTAGCTGGGCATGGTGGCATGCACCTGTAATCCCAACCACTCGGGAGGCCGAGATAGGAGAGTCGCCTGAACCTGGGAGGCAGAGGTTGCAGTGAGCTGAGATCATGCCATTGCACTCCAGCCTGGGTGACAGAGAGAGACTCCATCTCAAAAAAAAAAAAAAATTCTCAAATTGCTAGCATGTTCTACAAGGTGCCATGTGATCTGGTTCCTACCTACATCTGACCTCATCCTACCCCCTTAAACACCCTGTGCTCCAGTCACATGGGCCTTCCCACTGCTCCTCAAGCAGGGCCCCTGTCATAGGGTCTGTCTACCCTGCTCCCTCTTCTTGGGGTGTTTGCCACATTCACCCCGTCCCCAAACCCTTCACATGGTAATTCCTGCTCATCCTTCAAATCACAGCTCAAGTCTCTGCTCCAGTGACGCCTCCTCTGACCCACCCCTCCTCGGTCAAGATCCAGTTCCTGTGTTACATGGTCCTGTAGAACAAGATCCTTCCTTTCAGAGCTCTGAGCTCAGTTTGTACATACACATTCACACTGCAATTATTTACTAATGAGATGGGATAATTCCCTTGACCCTCTTTATGGGTGGCAACTGGAGTGGCTCCTTTCACTCAGCCTCCCTCTGGCCACTCCTTGAGAGAAGGAGCATGTGAGTGAGTGCAGGAACCAGAGGGAATGAATGCTGGAACCAGCCAGTTGCTCCTCTCTGGCAGGAGCAAGCTCCGTGCGGCCCCACAGCAGCGTCCAAGCTCCTGCCCTCTCGGCATGCAGGTTCTTGTCCAGCGTCAGGAAGAATCAGGTCACATGAACGGATTGAAGGGTAGTGTATGCAGAGGAATGTATTGGGCGATGAACGGGGGCTCTTGGCAGAATGGGGAGTTGGAAAGGGGATGGTGCAGGAAGAAGGCAATCGTTCCCTAACACTGCACTGTCTGAAGTTAACCTCGTCTATCCATTGTCTCCGACGCCCAGTTGCTGCCCTGCTCACCACTCAGCCGCTTGTATCCCCGATGCTCAGCTGCTTGTGTTACTCTGCCAGCTGAAGTCTTTTTATGGGCACAAGATAGGGATGTGGCAGGCCAAACAAGCAACATTTGGGAGAAAAATTGAGTCACCTGTTTTCACTAAGGGCTGCAGTTCCAGTCTTAAGGGTGGGGTTTAGCTGGGAGCCCAGTTGTTCTGTATCAGTAACACCTGTCTCCCCTACCAGTCCATTGTCTCTGTTTGGTCTCCATTAGATCCAAGGAGCCCAGCACAGTGTTTGAATAGAGTAGACGTCGACAGCAAAGTGAGGACAGTGACCTTCTCTGCCCCTAGTCAGTAGCTCCAAGATGCTGGAACTGGATAATTTGACAATCATAGACTTTTTAAAGGAACACTGGCAGTCACCTGGAGAGGAGAAAACTGAGACTCAGGAAAGGGATGTGATTCATCCAAAGTAACACAGGCAGCGGGCAATTGTCTTGGTCCCCAGAAAGTTTACCTCCACGTGGGGAGATTCAACGTACTTCCGTGGAGCGTTTCCTGGGGCTTATGGCAAACACCTCTGAGCACCTCCCAGCAACAACTGCCAGGACTTCGGACTAGAGAATTTCCACCTGAGGGCATTTACTCCCTTGCTATGAAATGTTAGCTGTCTTGGAAGGTGGGTGCACAGGACCCACCTGAAATACTCATCCTGTCTTTGGTGATGTCAGAGAAACATTCTAATGGGGACAGCAGTGCCCAGAAGAGTACATAAAATGGAAATGGTTTCTAGAGGATCAAGCTGCCTGTGGAATTCAAGGACAAGACACTCTCAGGCAGGGAGTTTCTTCTCCCCCAGAACTGACTCTGGAGCTGTGTGAGGTGCTGCTGGATTCGATTGACACATGGACAATGCATTAAGAACAGCTCTTGATTGACTCAGGAGCTGTTTGGTTGACAGCAGTTCCAGTGTGAATGGACACCAACCTGTTCCGAAGGTTACTACTTTGATCAGAGAAGGTAAAAACAGGTCTGCATATGAACTGAATTGCATGCTGTTTTCCTAATAGTGATGGAAAAAATGAACAATGGTAGAAGCCTCTGTGTTTAGGTTTTACTGAATCATGGGCAGTGACCAATGGCCTGGCCATGTGGCCAGGCAGAAGGGCAATGGAAACCTGGCCTATTAATGGGATGCCCACATGAAGCACAGCCCTGTGGAAATTTGAGGGGTGCATTAAAGCTGAACAAGTCAGTTCCCATCAGAAGAACTCCCTTCGAGTTTCAGAAGGTGACGGGAATCGACACACAGATAGCCCCGGGTTCTCCCTTGAGGTGGCCACCTGGGCTCATGAAATGGGTAGATATGGAGGCACGGCAGCAGTGTAGAGATGGGCTGAATCTAGACATGTTCCCTTTGCACCCTCTCAGACACATAATTCCAGCAAGAGCTATTCTGTCTGCCAGCAAGAGAGACAGAGACTGCCAGTGGCTATGTGGAAGATTCCCTGGTGGGAAGGCTCTAAACACAGCTGACAATGAGACTGATGCTGGGGGTCTACAAGTGGGTCTTGTCTAGAATAGACACTGACCTGACTCTGGAGTGGGTTTTCCTTACTCAGTAGAAGATAGAAGTGCTCAGAGTGTCATTTAAAAAAAAAAAAACAGAAGATATTGTATGCATTTGGACAGTTGACCATTATTTCTTCAGACCAAGGGACACACTGTAAGCCCATAACGTCCAGCAATGGACAGAGAGATCTCCTTAGAGTAAGAATTTGGTATAGAAATGCAACAGGCAATTGAAACATTGGTTGTCTAAAATGGGGAGACAAAAGCATGAAGGGCTGGCTTGCACGCCTTCACGAGTGTGTGCTCACACGCACCATGAGTGGTACTAGTGTCCCCACTAGATTTTCCCTCTGTTTTTCTGGCTGATCTGGGGACGAGGAGGTGGGAAGGATGCTAGATAACTATGCAATTCTTGCCAAGGAAGGAGTACACTGGTATAATGACTATTTTTTTTCTTTCTTTCCCAACTCAGTTAAAAAAAAAACTTTTCTTGGCCGGGCACGGTGGCTCACGCCTGTAATCCCAGCACTTCGGGAGGCTGAGGTGGATGGATCACCTGGGGTCAGGAGTTTGAGATCAGCCTGGCCAACATGGTGAAACCCCATCTCTACTAAAAATACAAAAAAAATTAGCTGGGCATGGTGACAGGTGCCTGTAATCCCAGCTACTCAGGAGGCTGAGGCAGGAGAATCACTTGAACCCGGGAGGTGGAGGTTACAGTGAGCCGAGATCACGCCATTCTACTCCAGCCTGGGCAACAGCGAAACTTCGTCTCCAAAAAAAAAAAAATTCTTCTTTGTCCCCTACCTGATGCAGTGATCCCAGGATCAGGGCTGCAACTACAAGTTCTGGAAGCAGAGATAATTTCTAAGCAAAAAACTGTCACTGTGTTTTTAAACCTTATGTCAGAATTCCTAGGGCCCTGATGGGGGTGGGAGGTGCCTTCACCCTGTCTAGCAAAATTAGGGCTAAGAATAAATACAACTAGGGTGTCTCGTGGTAAAAATAATCCACTAGTTTGGAACCTACATAACCTTCCCGGATATGAATGGGAATGGACTGAGGGGAGGCACTGGCTGGACTTGTGCTGCCAGCAGCCATCTGGACCACACAGTGGCCAATCCCAATGTCCCTTCTAAAGGTGGAAAAGTGCAGGTAAAAATAAATGACTAGTGGAGAAAATGAAGAATCGTACCTGAGGGTAAAGAAATGAATAATGGGTTATAAAAAGAAGGAAATCCAATACTACATTAACAACTGGAAACAGTCTCAAACCAAAAGAGGACATTGTCTCTTAGCTTAGTATCCCAAGATGCCTGGAAGGGGAAAGCTGTGTTTGCTGGGACCACTCCTGGTTTTGGAACCTTTTCTTCAAATCTAAAGAAGGCCTGCAGGCTGGGCACAGTGGCTCATGCCTGTAATCCCAGCACTTTGGGAGGCTGAGGCGGGTGGATCACCTGAGGTTGAGAGTTCAAGACCAGCCTGACCAACATGGTGAAACCCCATCTCTACTAAAAATATAAAAATTAGTCAGGCATCGTGGCCTACACCTGTAATCTCAGCTACTCGGGAGTCTGAGGCAGGAGAATCGCTTGAACCCAGGAGAGGTTGCAGTGAGCCGAGGTCACGCCATTGCACTCCAGCCTGAGAGACAGAGTGAGACTTCGTGTCAAAAAAAAAAAAAAAAAACCTGCAAACCTGAGTGGCCTCACCCTGGGAGACATTCATGCAATACAGTGCACTGGACTAATTGTTAAATGATAATGCATATTCTTTTGACGTAAGGGATCAGTGGTTGAAAACCAGGGCATGGCCTGAGGTGTTATGATGTATCTAGACATGTTTCTATATAGAGGGGCATGGGGTGGGGGGATTTCATCCACGGTTCCTGGCTCATAACTCCCATAGCCCTTGCTACAATCTTTTGTCATATGTTGGGTGTGTTAGGCTTCGGGCAGGCCTCGGGAAACAGGATCTCTTTCTGGCCCTCCTTTCCCCTGCCCCATTGCAGGACTCTAATCTTTCACCACCTTTTTGACTGTGGGTCTTAAGACCCTCCCCTGAGAGAGTCCCGCCTCACATCCTGGGGGAAGGAGTGCTTCTATAAAAACCCAAGAGGACTGAGTTTCAGGATCTTCTGGGCAGCTGAGCATGTAAAGCTTCCTGGAGGGTGGTGCACCGTGCACCCAGGGAGGACGTGGAAGCTCCGTGCCCCTTCCCCCCAATCTCTTCCTCTGTATTCTTCACAATATCCTTTAGAATAAACCGTAAACATCGGAAAGTGTTTCCCTGAGCTCTCCGTGCCACTCCAGCGCCTTAATCAAACCCAAACAGGAGGTCATGGGAACCCCCAACGTGAAGCGGGTCTGCCAGGAGTTCTGGGAGCCTGAACTTGCGACAGGTGCCGGGTGTGGGGGAAGTCTTGGGGACTGGGCCCCCAGCCTGGGGGATCTGACACTATCTCCAGTAGGCAGTGTCAGAATTGAACTGGAGGACACCCAGCTGGTGTCCGCTGCTCCCACCCGTTCCATCACAGAAGTCTCCTGTGTTGAGTGTTGTGGTGAGTGTAGAGGAAAGATGCAGTTGGGGAGAGAGTTCTCTCCAACATTTCACACCCAGCTGTTTTTGTGGCTGTTTTGGTTCTGGTTTTCCTTTTAGCATTGTGACTAATTTTTGTTTGTTTGTTTTGAGACAAAGACGGAGTTTCACTCTTGTTGCCCAGGCTCGGGTGCAATGGCATGATCTCGGCTCACTGCAAGCTCCCCCTCCCGGGTTCAAGCGATTCTCCTGCCTCAGCCTCCTGAGTAGCTGGGATTACAGGCACCCGCCACCTCACCCAGCTGATTTTTTGTAAGTTTAGTAGAGATGGGGTTTCACCATGTTGTGCAGACTGGTCTCGAACTCCTGACCTCAGGTGATCTGCCCGCCTCAGCCTCCCAAAGTGCTGGGATTACAGGCGTGCAACTAATATTCCTAATGTACACCCTGTGGCTTCGGAGTAGAATAAATCTAGATTTAAATCCCAGGTGTAGTCAGGGCAGGCTTAGACCCCTATCATTACAGATTCTCCAGGCCAGAACAGACCAAGGTCATCTGGTTCCATATCCCTGCCAAGTACCAATGTAGGTAAAGACTGTGAACACGGCCGTATTGCATGCTGATTTATTCACCAACCATGCATCCAGTGCCCGCTCTGTGCCTGGCACTGTGCATGTAAAAACATAGTCCCTGCCCCCAAGAATATCACTGTCTTTTGAGGGGAGAGACAAACACGTCAGCAACTACAATACAATGTCGCAGTTGCGGTAACTGGGTATGAATAAGTAGCTATGGAAACAGAAAAGGAGAATCCAATCACACCGTTGGCCAGGAGAGGAGTGTCCAGCATGGTTTCTGGAGAAAGTGGTATTTGCCTGAGCCCTGTGAGATGTTTTATTATAAAAGGCTGTTGAAATCTATGCTTGAATCCCTCCAAAGACAAGAAACTTGCAGCCTGCCGAGGCGGTGGGCAGCTCCTCAGCCAGGCTCTCCAAACACCACACCCCTTCCACCCCAGGAGGCTGCAGTTTTCTCATTCTGGCTTTATTGATGACAGGGGGACCCAGTGACTCGGACAGCAGCCACTGGCAAGATCCTGGGGTCTCCACTATGCCAACTGCACCAGGGAGGCCTCCTTTCTTCTCTCTGCTTCTTCCTTCCATCCCCAGTCAGCCTCAAAGGCTTCATCACAGAATTCTTTGAGTGCTGAGACCCTCCCCCAGCCCTCTCCCCAGGGTCTGAAGAAAGCCCCAGAGAAGTTGGAATAAATGAAGGTGCTTAATGGCTTGCGGTGCCATAAAGTTTTTAGAGCTGTGCACTGGAATGAGCAGGTTCAGGCTGAGATGAATGATCCAGGGCCTTTATCAAAGGGAGTCAATAAAAACCCGAAGGAGCGTGCCCCACCTCCACAGAGCGCTCATGTCACAGTGCTGGGCCCTGCGCTCTGCAAGTAGGAACCAAGGGGCCGCGTTTTCCCCCCAACTCCATCTGCTTTCTTCCCCATGCCTTCCTTTCTGAAATGTATTCGTTTCTATGGAAACTGTGTTGTTACTGGTATGGGAGGAGTTTAATGACATTCAGAAGTGCCAAATCAAGTCCATTTATATAATGGTTTGAAATACACATAATGGCCTATGGAATATAGGACACGGTGACAGTTTCAGTAACTGTGTACCGAGTGCGGGATAAATAGAGCAATGGAATAGTCCCCACCTCCAAGTCAAATGCACTAGGAATAACCACTATTCTTAGTACTAAAGAGCAGCACTTCTCAACCATTTTTCATGAAAGGATCTCAAAACATGACACTAACCTGCTCTCGGCTCATGGAGAAAGGACCCTGGACCTCAGCTCCTCTGTGCCTGCCAAGGTTTGACCAAATATCAGGTGGGGAAGGTACAGAGGCATGAGTGTGGCTGTGGATGCTTCCAGGGGTGAAAGGTAGCAGGCGTTCTATCTCGTTGCTCCCAGGGCCCACCCGCTTGGTGAGCCCACGGACGTCATTGCCTTGATTGATAGTCACTCCTGTGCTGTTCCTATGGCTCATTACTGCTGGATTCAGAGATTCATCAGCACCCACTGTGTACACAGAGATGAATGACACATGGAGGATGCCCTTATCTTAGCTCAGGCTCCCCTGGAAGCAGAACCTAAGCAAGAGCTGGAGTGAAGTCATTCCTCATGAAGGTGCAGAGGTGCCAGCAGGAGGGTTGGGAATTGACATGGAAAAGGAGGCATCGGCACGGGGGGACCCCAAGCCTGCTACCACTGTGGGCAGTCAGAGCCCAGTCCCAGTGAGAAACTCTGAGATGTGCTATTGAACACCACCTCACAGCTAGGGCACCCAAGGGGTGGGGTATTGAGTGGAGCTCCTGTGGGGCATGGGTGGAGGGCTGCTGGGTGAGGGTGTTCCTCCCAGCAGGTCTGGCCTGCTCTGTGTGAGGGCACAGTAGCATCCGCAGCTAAAGAAACAGCCCTCAAGAGAAGGGGTCCAGGCACCGGCAATGGGAGATTGGCCTGAAGACTTGAGATGGTCAGGCCTGCAGATACAAGTGGGCACTGACAGAGTCGATGGCAGCCTGCAGAGAACTTCAGGTCCATTGGGGAGATGGGCATATAATAAAATGGCAGAAGGCAGGGTGATGGGAGAACGAAAAGGAGGTAGAGATGACAGGCTTGTGGAGAACTGGAGGTGGAAAGCTGTTTGTTCTGACTGAGGGGCTCCAAAAAAGCAGGAGAAGAGAGACGGAGCTGACACACAAAGACGAGGGCCAAGGGGACCGTTTTGCACACTTGCACCATCTAATCCTCACCACGTCACAAAGTGGGTAGTGTCACCCCCATTCAGAGGAGGAATAAACAGAGGCTCAGAAGACGAGGTCATCACCTAAAGGCACACAGATGTCAGAGTAAACCAGCAGAGCGCCAAAGCCTGGCCTTCTTTCTTCCACCCTGCCTCGGAGCTTTGTGTCTGGGCGACGAGGGTGGGGTGACTTCCCCATCATCACCCAGGGCAGACATGACTGAGCCCCTGTTGTGGGTCCCTGTTGACTTTTCCCCATGGTCAAGGACTGCTGTCCCCAAATCTCCCACCACACACTGACCACAGACCCCGCCTCAGCCACTCAGGCGGCCCCTCTGATCCTGCCCCAGATATGGGTTGGGCTGAGTGTGCCTAATATTGAGTGAATTTTCTGCACTGCAAAGAGAGGACACAGCCTTGGCGGGGGGGAGCTTCAGCTCTAGTAGTCTCCAGCAGTGGGTCCCCTCCGCTGTCCTTACCCCTGCACACTCCTCTCCCAGCCGCGCTCTAAGCCTCACTGCCTCTGAAAACATGAGGGAGGAGGGATCACGCGTACACACAGGCAGCATTTCTGTAGCATGTTAATAGGTTTTCTGTCAGATGCAGCCTTCATGATTAGACACGGTGGGGAGAAGCTACATGAGACCTAACAAAATGAGAATCTTTCCTGCAGAACTTCTCGGAGACACTAATACACCAAAGGCCATGGTGAGCCGCCCAAAGGAGATACAACTCACAAAGTTCCCAAACTCATTTGACCACAAAACATTTTTCCTGTAGCATGTGTCAGGACTAGTGTTCCCTGGAATGCACTTTGGAAACTAGTGTTTTAGAGCCCAGATCTTCTACTAACTGGTGGTGTGAGCTTTGTCAAACAAGAGTAAATCATACCTGCCTTGTGAGGACTCACAAAGTAACATGGATGAACACTCTTTATAAACTTGTAAAATACTAGACAGATTATTTATTTGTGTAAAGCAAACACACTCAGTGTCCTAGAGAACCTTTCATTGGAGGTCAAACAAATAATAATAATAATGTTTTTTAAAAATTAGTTCTGTTCCTGTCTCAGTATATGACTTTGACCTTGATCTCTCTTGACCTATATTTTCTCATCTGCGAAATGGGCATACTCATGATGCTAGCACTCTTTCTTCCATGTATTTGTCGGAAGGAGAAAATATGCATCACGATTGTGTGATGCCTTGAAAAAAAGTATGAAGTACTGCAGAATGCAAGTTATTATCAGAGATCCAGGTTAATACCCCCAATTCAGTCCAATTTGTGTTGAGATCAAGACAAAAGGGGTGCTGGGGAGGAGGGGGCTAGTGACATAAACAAAAATGACTGATAATCTTCATCCATATTTATGATGTTAGGAGCCTTGTATGAGCATGTCACTGAGGAGAGAAAATGAATATTTTATGAGTGAACGCTGAATGCTGTATTAAGATGAAATGCACAGAAAGCGGCCCGCTTGCCTCTGCCTCCAGGTTGTGCTGGGGAGGTCAGCACAGGCTCTGTGCCTGGTCTCCAAGGAGCGGGGCAGTTGGTCTGGAAGGATGAGCTCAGCCTCCCAGCACAGACTGGGAGCTGTCCAGGGTGGACTGGTGGCAGCAACTTTGCCCTGGGAGGTGGGAGAACTAAGACTCCACTCCCTCTACCAGCTGGAAAGCCTTGGGCGAGTTACCATAACCTCACTGGGCCTCCATTTCCACACTGTAAAATGAGAAGATCAACCCTGAACAATTGTGAGGTCTAAATCCAAGCTCAGCTGTTTGGAGGAGGGCTTTGTAATGCACGTAAGTGGGAAGTGTTATTATTCATGTATACACTCAACATTTACTGAACATCTACTATGTGCCAATCACTGCCACAGCCCCTTATTTATCATATATCCTGTGTGCCAAACACCACAGTCATCACTTTACACACATCACTCCATTTAATCATCACCAGAATCTTGAGAGGTATCTATTATCACTCCCGTTTTCCACATAAAGAAAATGAAACTTAGGAAAGAGAAATAGCTTGCCCAAAGCCACACAGCTAGGAAATGGCAGAGCCCAGGACTGTGTGAAGCCAAAACCCTGAGCTCTACATTAAATGGCCCATCCTTGCCTCAAGTACTTCTGCAGTGCCAGTGGGGGCCCTGCCCTGCAACCCTTGACAGCTCTTCCCGGTTCTGCTCATGCTCCATGCTTCCTACCACCAGTGCCCCTCCAGAACCAGAAGAGAAAGCCCTGCCACCTTCTGTCTGGGCCCTGAGGATACCCTCCTTTGTTCTCCAACCCTGCTCCCTTCCTTCTCCTTGAAGGACTGTTCTCCATGATGCAGTCATCCAGGGGTTCTTTTTTATTTCATTTCTTTATTTTATTTTATTTTTAAAAATTGAGATGGGGTCTCACCATGTTGCCTAGGCTGGTCTCAAACTCCTGGGCTCAAGCAATCCTCCCTCAGTGGCCTCCCGAAGTGCTGGGATTACAGGCATGAGCCACCGAGCCTGGCCTGGGGACTCTAATTTCCATCCCTATTCATCTCTTATCCCAGGCAGGCATCAGGTGGTGTAAAGACTGAACACCTCCCACCCCTGAAAGCAGCAGGGACGGACCAGGCAGTGCAGGGTGAACATGCTCAGCCATGTCTCCCTGCTCCAGAGAGATGTCTGTGGAGGCAAAGACGGCTCCCCTTGGCGCCAGCTCGAAGCTCCTGGCTCACTCCCGCCCACCACACAGCACGAGGGCACCCCCATCTCTGCAAATCCCTACCCTGTGGGGCAGTTTCATGTTATCTTGGCTCATTCCTTCTCCCGAGATGAAGAGATTGTTTTAAACCTGCCGCCCCACCAGCTCTGCTCTTGGCTTCCAATGCCATTAAGTTTCATTATAACAAATAAACACCACAATGACATTTATAAGTTACCACTGAGCACAGAAGCACAAATATGAAGCAGATAAACTGCATTTGATCCAAATAATTACTGCAGGCAATATTGGGCTTAGTCTGAGCTGGCAGCCGGGTACCGAGTAATTTATTAGATTGCGTAAGGCAAGGTTGCACGTTGAGTTTTTCGTTATTGTGTCTTTTCCCCTCTCCATGGCCTAAATAGGTTAGAGGAGTTTAGACAGTGCACGGCCAAACAAAGACAGACTTTGCTCAAGCAGATTAAGGCCAGGAATGTCAGCCAAGTGTCCAGGAATGGCTGCTTCCCAAGCAGCACCAGACTTGCAAGAGAAGAAAGGGCTTAGGCGATTATCTTGATGCTGCCAACCAAGGACAGCTCCCTGCACTCCCCACCCACTGGCCCAGATACAAAAAGCAGCCCCGTGGAGGGAGTAAATGACAGGGCCCATTTACTGTCCTGGATGGAGCCCCCAGGACACCGAATCCGGGTTCCTGCTGCAGACTCTCAGCCAAAGACCCTCTATGGAAAGTCCCTTTTATAGCCCTAGGTAGCCCCGGGCAGTCCCACCCCCAGTCCCAGACCTATCATCCTGCAATAAATCAAGGGAAGGAAGCAGTCTGCCAGCCAACTCTGCAAAACAAAGCGAAGAGAACTGGCTGCAAGCAGCTGCCTCCCTGCCAAACCCAAACTCATAAAGTTTGATTCAAGGGGTTACAATACCTCCCATTCAGAATCCCTCCTGCCCCGTTCTTCCAGCCTTAGTAAATTACCCAATAAGCAGCAAGGACCTGTAGTTATTGTGCAGTTAAATGGTATTTGCCCCGTAAATTCTGAGCAGAGTACTAACGGTGATATACAGTAACTAATTACAGACATGAATTCTCTCCCCAAGATGCCAAGTGTTACCAAATATTGTTGTGTTTAGGGGAGGGGGGTTGAAAGCTGCTCTCTTCTCTCCAGTGAAGCCATGAGTAACTCTCTTATTAGAGGAGCTGTCACCATCTCCAGGGGCACTCCAGGCTGGAGAATAGAGCTGTCCTGGGGAGCAGACAGGAGTGGGGCCACATGCCCACGTGCTGCCCCCTGACCCTGTGCCCCAGCAGAAGGGTCTAGCAGGTACCGGCTGGTCCTCCTTGGGTCATCTCACAACAAATAAGTGGCTCAGCACCATGGTGGCGGTGGCAAAGGCCCAAGGCTCCAGCAGGGCAGGGAATGGAAGTCATTATTCACCCAGCCCAGGGCCGAGCAGAGAGAGCTATGGCCAGGGATCGGCCTCCGCAAAGGGCTTCTGAATAGGGCCACAGAGGGTTAGGGTTAAAAGTGGTACAGACGACTTTTGCCCTAAAATATTGTTGACAGAGCAGATTTCAGCCCCAAGGGCACCGTGGGAGAAGTTTCCGTGGTCTTCAGGTAGGGCAGGGACTGTCCTATCGGCTTCCCATCGGCTTTATAGCTGTTTTTGGAGCTCAGCCGGGGACAGGTAGGTGGCACAGTAGTGAGTCTCTGCTTTCTGAAGAGGAAACCACACAGATCAAGCACCCTCTGCTGATCTGCTACTGTTGGGGGAAAAAAAGCCAGGCCTGCAGTCAAATGGCTCAAACCCTAGCTCTACCACACGCTGTGACCCTGGATGGGCTCTGTAACCTCTCTGAGTTTCCTTGTCCATAAAATGGGAAAGATTCTCCATCTCTCAGGATGGTGGATGTGAGCCGGGGCTACCCCTGCTTCTAAGGAGCTCTGTCCTACTGGAAAAGCAGAAAACTTCCCTTCCCAGACTGGGCGTCCCAGGCAGCCCTCACACTCCCCCTCCATCCTCTCAAGGGGCTTCCAGCACAAAACCTCTCCTTGACGAACATCTCTACTTCCAACAATCAGAGAGACTGGGGCAGTAATGGCAAGTTAGTTTTGCTTTGTTCTCTTTGATTGATGCAGACCAGCTGAGGCCTTGCAGGGCCCCTGTTTGGTGGGTGACAGGAGAGGCAGGGTGGGGTAGAAGAGGGAGGACTTGGGAGGGTGCATTCACAGGGGACATCAGGCTTGGAGCTGTGATATTCACGTCTCTACATGGGGGGCTGATGACCGGACCTGCTCCACGGGGTGCTGTGAGGGTGGATTAGGTAAGATAATGTATGTGAAGTGCTTTGTATAGGAGTTAGTTGTGGTTAATATCCCAAACCCACCAGAAGACGGCCCACAATCCCAGGGCAGTGAGAAGAAGAATCACTTTTTTAATTAGGACACATATATAGTCAGCACTCAATTATCTGTTGGCAAATTGTCCCCATTCCTTGCAAATGCTATCACCAAGTTTGCTTAATGAAGTCCTCTGTTAACATTTCACAGCTTCTTATTTTGCTCTTATGTGCATGAGGTCCAAAGGGAATAAAAGTCCTTCAAAGGCAAAATCTGTTAATATCCCCCTCCCCTCCTAGATGAGGTATGAGCCATAAAGACAGGAGTTGGGGAAGGTGGAGAGCACCTGACTCTAGCTTTGGGCCAGTCCCAGAGGTGATGTTCTCCCCTCAGCTCAGTAGGAGGCAGAGAGGGAGCCCCATCCTTGGGTTGACTGTTTTTTTAAGTATTAAAAATTCCTAGAACATCAAACATACCCATATTGAAATGTGAATATCAAAATGCATTCCAAAGTCGAAAATGAATGTAACTTAGGATTATTCATTGTTTTGGATTGTCTATCATTTTAGATTATTCACACCCTTGCTCTTCTCCATTAACAAAGATAATTAAGAGTTGATTGTATTTGGTCTCCAAGAGGGGAGAAATCCAGGGCATTGCACCAAGATGGTCTGTGTCCAATTGGGAACAACTCCAGGAGCCATGAGAAGACTCATCTATAAGCACCAGGTCTGAGTTGTGATTCTCCATGCAGGTTCAGAGAGCAAGAACAAGGTGCCTTGTGCTTTAGGCCGGCCTGCCTGAGCCACACAGTGCATGCCGGGTGGGCCAGGTTTCACACTGTCAGTGGGATGTGGCCACGTAGCCCTTCACAGGACACCTGAAGAGCATCAGAACTGCACAGGGCCTTTGGAATCCTTGAGGTCCTCAGGGCCCTCTCAGGGCTGCCATGGGCAGGACTTAGTCCTTCCAGTGCTGCCTCAGCTCTGCCTTCACCATTTTATACATTGGGGTTCCCTGTGAGATTTCACTGACAAAAAGGGTTGCATGAACTTTCAAAATGTGTGAAAATGCCTTCACTGTGCAGTGGGAACACCAAAGAGCACCCTGAGAGAGAGACAGTCACTTGATCAAGGCCACCCAGTGACAGAGTCAGAACTAGAAATAACCCAGGCCCACAGGCCTGTGCTGCGGGCACACAACAGTGCCCTTCAGATGTGGTCCAGGAACCACCTGCAGAAGGATGACCCAGAAGCTATTAAAACGCAGATTCCTTGACCCAGCTCAGACCCACTCTCCCAGAATCTCTGAGTTGGAGCCCAGGAAACTGTTATTTTTAGCCAGTCCCCCAGGTGATCCTCATGTACATGGAAGTTTCAGAACCATGTCTGACTGACAAGGCTACAGCAGCATAAATGATTATTTTGTTTACTTTTTTTAAGGTTTAGGATATAGATCTGACCCCCAAAAGACCAAGTGTCCTTGAGAGACTTGCTTTGACTTCCTTGCACCTTGATTTTATTATTTTCAACCTTAGGACCACCCCTCGCCCCCCGAAATAGGAGTTTGGATAAATTAGAACATCAAGCATCAGGGTTGGGAGGAAGGGACTTAAACCCTGCATTTTAAAGATGAGGCATCTGAGCCTTAGTTAAGGGAAGAGTCAGGCCCAAGGGCACACAGTTAAGAGGTGGCAGAGGCAGCACCAACTGGTACCTTCTGGGCCCAGGTGCTCAGGGCAAGGACAAAGCTTTATGTGTCCACATGGTACCCCTTAGACATGGGAGCAAGAGGTGCTGGGCATCTTGGAGTCAGCCAATCTATGGCCTAGCCTCCAGCCTCTCCTGGTGGTGCCCATGCCAATGCCCTCTGAGAAGGGTTGATGGGTACTCTCTCTGCCTGCAGCCAAGCCTGCCTGTAGCCGAGTCTGCAGCTCCCTCTTGGGCTAATGGCATAGTTCCATCCCTGCCCCTTAGTGCCACTCTCTTCCTTCCATGCTGCTCCAACACATCCCAAGGTGCCGGCTCAGTGAGGGCATATTCCAGTCGGAAGACACAAGAGCCTGAGACTCAGAGAAGAAAGGGGGCTTAGCTGGGGTCCCATGGCTGGCCAGCAAGAGGCCTGAGACCACAGACAGGGTCTCTGCTTCATACGTTGTGGAGTGTCTCCCATCTCCACTCCCCCACCATAAACCCACTCTGCTATGCCCATCCTGTCTCATTTAGACCTCCAGGTGACCTCGGGCAGGGATGGATGGGCTCCGTCACGGGCACTGAAGAGCCCGTATTTCCAGCAGCACTTATCAGTGTCTTCGTGGCATCCAGGCCTTGGCTGGATCGATGGAAGAATCCCTCTCCTTGCCACTAATGAGCACAGTGCAGGCTCTGGCAGGGGCTGCCAGCCTGATCATCAGTAGGCAAAGGATTTATAGTGACTTTGGACTCACCCTGCCTTGGCCAACCCAATTGCTCTTCATTAAAGATCCACACTGTCCAGGACAACCTTGGTGGATTTTGTGTCCTGGGGAGAGATGTGTGAGGCCGGGAGAATCGCAGGCTGCCCACACTGGCCCACCCGTGTGAGGAGCAAGCATAGGGGAATGTGCCCTCAGACTTTCCACCCCCTCATCCAGCCCTGCGAAGAGCGGTCAGCCTCTTTTTTGTAAGTCCAAGTGAAATTCTAGTGCAATTTCAGGAATGTTCATGAGACTGGCAAGCTTCTCCTCACGCGTGTATCAGAATCAAGATACCAGTGGCTGCAAATGGCGATGCTGGGATGGAAAATGTTTCTTTGTCTCTCTCCCAGTAGAAATTTAGGAGAAACAGACAATAGAGAAAAGACGCTGTCTTCCACCCCTGCCTCGTTCTTCTAGTTTCTCTGTTTATATTTCCAATCCCAGTCTAAAGGGAGAAGATTAGGCTAGATGATCTCTTGCCATCCCAATAGGGTTCAAAACCTGTGCAAACCTCAACAAGAGTTAGATGTTTCACCCAAGGCAGCTACTTCCAACACTCCCAGACTGGAGGAACCCTGTCCCTCTTAGATAGTCACATCAACAACTATAACTTTCCATATTTGGAGGTGAATTCTCAGGTCAACATCAAGTGAGAGGACACCTGAAAATACTTCTCCTACTGCCTGACCCATAGAGAATGCTCAGTCAGTGTGAGTTCTTCACACCTCCTTCCCAGCTCCAGAACCATTGACCCAGCTACATCTGGGACAGCATCACCTGAGGGATTCTGGACCCCTCTCCATCAGCACATCTAAAACTGAACTCACTGCCTCAGCTCAAGCCCGCTTCTCCTCCTGAGCAGCAAATAGCTCCTCCGTCCTCTATTCATCCTGTCCTGCAAGCCAGAGACTGGGGCCTTTACGCCTTCATCTTCCTCATCTCCTCATCTCCAGTCAAGTGCTATCAGTTCTACCCACAAATGGCTCCTAAATCCATTTCTTCTTTCCATGGATGCAGTGTTAGCCTGAGCCCTCATGACAGCAAAAGCTTGCTGATCAGTCTCCCTGTCTTCAGATTATCCTCCTTCATTCATCCTCCTTGCTGTCACCACTATGATCTTTCTAGAACTCAGATCTGAGCATGTGGGTCAAAAACCTTTGATGACTTCTCATGAAGTGCGAACTTCTCGGCACGCGTTCAAGGGCCCACACAGTCCAACCCACCAGGACTTTCTAGATTTACATTCTACTAAGAGCATCTGCAAATACATGCTCCGTGCACCCAGCCTGCTAGGCTTGCAATGATACTGCCAGCTGCCATTGTGGAAGGCAGGCAGGGCCCTGTGCACGTCACACAGAATGACCTCTTTCATTCTCACAAACAGCTCAACAAGTATTGATTGCTAACCCAATAGGGAAACTGAGACTCAGAGGGACTAAGCAATTTTCTCAGGAACTTACAGCCATAATGGCAGGGCCGGAGATCAAGCCCAGACTATGTGGCACTGCTGCTTTTATTCCATGAACACATCTGTTCTCCACACTTGACATAAGCTGTTCCCCATTCCAGGGAACATTCCCGCCTTGTCTTTATCCTGGCCATTTCAGAAGCCAACCCTTCTGTGACTCCTTCTTTGGGACTTTGTGCCTCACTCTGATGCTTATAGTGTAGAGCTTTTTATTCTAGTTTCTTCTGCACATATTTGCCTCCCCACAGGTCTGAGCCTACTCAGCAGAAGACATATCGGCCCCTCCTGCACACCCCACACCCAACCTGGGGACTTGGAGACTGCTAAGGTAGCTCCTGCCCATGCCTGAGGCCACCATGGCACCTTGAGAGCTGGCACTATGACTGACACTCCCTAGACCCTCCATAAAAATCCATTTTATTAGTCAATCAGTGGGCCAGAACATACTCTACCACCCCCCATCCTGCTCCCCAGAGCAGGTCACCAACGGCATTCTGGAAATGTCTGAAAGCTGATCCTCCTGTGTTAGATGCTGGCCCTGTACTGTGCAGCAGGAACACATCAGAATTCAAGACTTGGGTTTCCAGGTATGATCTGAATCATGCTGCCCTTGTCTTTCCCATTCCACCTGATGTTGTTCTGATGTCACCAGCAGCCACTGAGCTGGCTTCTTCTCTCCTTCTCTTCTTCCTATCTGCTTGCTTCTCTGGACAGGGGCAGCTTTCCTTAATCCCATAAGAGGCAACTTGCAAGCTCCGGGCTGGGAGAAAGTCGGCAATAAATATCCCCAGCATAAGTATTCTTAAGTCTTTTCCAATTGGTCACTAATAAAAGGCAGACAGTGCCATCTGAGCCCTTTCTGCATGGCTGACCCGACACTCCAGGAGACTGTGAAGCCAACTGGGATGAGCAGAAGAGGCAGAGCCAATGGGAGGGCTCACCCACTGTCTCCTGCACCACCCACACAGCTTTCTAATGGGTGCAACTTCAGATTTGCAAAGCCTCCGTTCTCAGCTCGGGGACTCCGCAAGACAGGTGCTCCTCTTGTCCCTGTTTTAATAGTCCCAAGCACAGGAAAGACTTATGGATAGTGATGAAAGTAAGAATGACCCTTTGTAAAACACCTGTCTACCAAGACCATTTACATATAAAACCTCTCATGCTCACAGCAGCTTTGCCAGGGAGGTGTGTCATCCCCATTTTTCAGATAAGGAAACTGAGGCTCAGAAAGGGTGAGGCACTGGCCTCAGATCACACTGCTAGGGACAAGGTCAGAGTTCCTTCCCAGGCCTGACTGACCCTGTGTTCTTCCTACTGTCCAGGACCCAGGCTCCGACAGATGAGCCATCGGTTGGGTACTCCGGGCAGGTGACAGAGGGTTACCCATCACTCATGGTCTTGCTTATATTTTTTTCCTACCCCAGAATGACATTTCTCCTCCATCACTTTCCCCATATGATGATTCCTCCTCCAGGATGCCTTCTCTGCTTCCTCCCTGCAACTCCCTTGCTTGAAGCAGGACTCTCCTAAACCCCCAAAAAGCTTTATATGACTTCTCTATGAGACCACTTTATCCCTTGTAATCCAGTGACCTGTGGTCAAATGTGACCATCCAAGGCTCTCAGCGAGTTTCACAGAATGTCCTGAGAGCTGAGGGGGGCAGGTAGGGTTTCAGCTGGGCTGCCCACACTCACAGGCATGCAGGTGGGTGTGTGCATGTGTTAGCAACAGGCTCCTTAGAAGCAAGGGCAATCATTTCTGACCTTATATTAGTGACCCTCACTTCCTGTCCAGGTCTGGCTGGGTTTAATCCTAAGGGGAGTGGCCATGTCCCCTCAATCTGCTGCTGGAACAAAGGCCAGGCCAAATGACCAGTGGAGAAAAGGGAGGCAGGGAGTGAGCCCACCCTTGAGCTACCTCCTGATTGACTCTGAACTGCCTCCAAGCGTGGATGGGAAGAGAATTGCACAGGGGTCGGGTGCAATGGCTCACGCCTGTAATCCCAGCATTTTGGGAGGCTGAGAGTGGGCAGATCACTCGAAGTCGGGAGTTCAAGACCGGCCTGGGCAACATGGTGAAACCCTGTCTCTACTGAAAATACAAAAATTAGCCAGGCATAGTGGTGCACACCTGTAGTCTCAGCTACTCGGGAGGCTGAGGCAGGAGAATCCCTTGAACCCAGGAGGCAGAGGTTGCAGTGAGCTGAGATCATACCATTGCACTCCATCCTGGGCGACAAGAGCAAGACTCCATCTCAAAAATAAATAAAAATAGATGATCTGAGGAGGCTGCCTTGTTGGTGGGGTGAGTACTTGTTTGAGAATCAAAATCTGCGTTTGAGACCCTTGGTTCAACAACCCACATCGGATAGTGGTGAGAAAACAGGGCTGAACCCAGATCATTGGGGTTTGAGTAACACCTGAGCTAACTAAGTGAATTTGCGCAAGTCCCTGCTGTGAGCCTCGATTCATCTGTAAAATGTGGGTAATATGGCTAATGTGCATGCCAGAAACAACGTATACGGTCAAAGACCTGGCATCAAGTAAATCTTCCATGAACAGCATTCTTGTTTTCTCCTGTCAAGCCTGATTCCTTGAGACTCCAGCCCACCCTGTGATTTCTCGTCTTTCTCCTGTGTGGTGTGCTCTGCATAGTATCTGCCGGGTTAGGAGTTTATAATGCAAAAGCAATTTTCCTGCAGTGACCACCGATCTCAGCAGACCAACAAGAGCAGGCAAACTCTAAGTGCAAAGGCACATGTGATAGACATGTAACCGACGCTCACCCACAGCTGGGAACACAAGACAGAAAAGATAGCTGTGGCCCCTGCCCTCAAGAAGTGTACCCTGTTTCTTCCTTATTTGTTTCATCAGCATCTGACATACAGTAGATGCTCAATAAAGGTTTGGAGAAATTGATGAAGAAGAGGCAAAATGAGAAACTAGAGAGAAGATGAGAAAAAAGAAGATTCCCTGTGGGTCACAGGAGCTTCCTGGGAAGAGAACTGGGCCTTCAATGAAAGGTGGGGTTGCTTAGCGGGAGGGGGCGCCTTGGGCAGGGTCAGGGAGCGAGGTGCATCCCAGGACAATGAAACAGCGAGGACAATTCGGGGCAGGTGACCTTAGTGATCAGCCAGTACAGGGGTGCTGTGGAGCTCCCAGGAAGAAAAGGAGCTGGATTTTGGAGATTAGAATCCAGCATGGAAGGTTGGGCGTTGTCCCGGAGAGAGTGGAGAGCCATGAGAGGTCCCACCCTTTAAAAGAGGGGAGCCCTAAAGCAAGTGGTGAACTAAGAAGGAAATCCAGGTTCAGCACATTAATGGATCAGGCAAAGAGAACATTCAGAGTCTGTGGCAAGACCCCAGGTTGGGGCAATGAGAGCTTAAACTTGGGTGGTAGCAGTGGGAACAGAGAGGAAAGGGGAAGTCTGAGAGATGTGCAGCCTGCTGGGCTAGGCTCAGTGATGGTGACACACTCAAAACAAAGCATGGCACCGGGCGCAGTGGCTCATACCCATAATCCCAGCACTTTGGGAGGTCGAGGCAGGTGGATCACGAGGTCAGGAGTTCGAGACCAGCCTGGCTAATCCTGTGAAACCCCATCTCTACTAAAACTACAAAAATTAGAAGGCGTGGCCGGGCGCGGTGGCTCAAGCCTGTAATCCCAGCACTTTGGGAGGCCGAGATGGGCGGATCACGAGGTCAGGAGATCGAGACCATCCTGGCTAACACGGTGAAACCCCGTCTCTACTAAGAAATACAAAAAATAGCCGGGCGA
Source organism: Papio anubis (assembly GCF_008728515.1). Taxonomy (NCBI): domain Eukaryota; kingdom Metazoa; phylum Chordata; class Mammalia; order Primates; family Cercopithecidae; genus Papio; species Papio anubis. Next base: position 8,266,465 of record NC_044987.1, read on the forward strand.
GGTGGCAGCGCCTGTAGTCCCAGCTACTCGGGAGGCTGAGGCTGGAGAATGGCGTGAACCCGGGAGGCGGAGCTTGCAGTGAGCTGAGATCCGGCCACTGCACTCCAGCCTGGGCGACAGCGCGAGACTCTGTCTCAAAAAAAAAAAAAAAAAAAAAAAATTAGAAGGCATGGTGGCGCGTGCCTGTAGTCCCAGCTACTCAATAGGCTGAGGCAGAAGAATCACTTGAACCCAGGAGGCAAGGGTTGCAGTAAGCGGAGATCGCGCCACTGCACTCCAGCCTGGGCAACAGAGTGAGACTCCATCTTAAAAAAAATAATAAAATAAAAATAAAAGTGTGGGATGGGGAGGTTGCACCGACCGCCAAGGCTTCACACCAGGGGAACATCATCGGGGAAAATGGGAAGCAGAGAAGATGGAAGTCTTGGGCCGGTGGAAGGTGCTAGGTGTGTCACATCTCTACCGAGAGCAGGACCCGAGCCTGGGAGGCACCTACTCTGTGTTCCATCTGAGACCCTCAGGTGTGATGAGGAGGGGGCATAGCTGTGAGCTCCTGGAGGGGTGACCAGGCCTGTTCCCCTGCTCCTCACCAGACAGCATAGTGCCTGCCTCACTGCAGGGTTCAGTCAGTGTGTGTGGAAGAAACAGGTTCTCAGAAGCTCACTGTCTACTTAAGGTACTACCCAGGAGGCTGCAGAAAATGACCTTGGGTTCACTCGCATTTCACTTCTTTACAGTAGAAAAGAAAATGAGGAAAATAAAGCAAGTAGAAGCCAGGCACGGTGGCTCATGCCTGTGATCCCAGCACTTTGGGAGTCCGAGACGGGAGGATCACTTGAGGTCAGAAGTTCAAGACCAGCCAACATGGCCAACATGGTGAAACCCTGTCTCCACTAAAAATACAAAAATTAGCTGGGCATGGTGGTGCACACCTGTAACCCCAGCTACTCAGGAGGCTGAGGCAGGAGAATCGCTTGAACCCGGGAGGCGGAGGTTGCAGTGAGCCAAGATTGCCCCACTGAACTCCAACTTGGGAGACAGAGTGAGACTCAGTCTCAAAAGAAAATAAAGAGTTGGTGGGTGAGGAGTATTCTTCTGGCAATAACTTACAGCCATGGCTCAAAAGCTGTGCTCTGAGGGGCTCTTGAGCCCAAATGAGAGGCCTCAAGATCCGTCAGATGGATGAAAAAAAAGTGGGCTCCATCCCTCCATCTCCACCTTCATCCATGGCACCTCAACTTTTATCCACTCTAGATACTCAGTAACAGTTTAAAATTCATTAAAAAAAAAAAAAAACTCATTGGTTTAAAAGAGAAAAGTAATTATAGTGACTTAAATATAATGTGCAAAAATTAAAATTAGACTGAAAAGGGAAATTGTCAGAGTACTGTGTCTCATCCCCAAAAATAATAGTTTGTAAATCATGTCCTTTGGGTGGATTTTTCCTGTGAACTCATCTGCCCTAGAAACAGTCTTTCCATAGAAAAGCTAGTGGATCCAAGCAGACAGAATGTAACAGGCTCTAGGAAGGATTTTTGTTTTTTGGTTTTTTTTAGACCAAGTCTCACTCCGTCACCCAGGCTGGAGTGCAGTGGGGCGATCTTGGCTCACTGCAACCTGTGGGATTCTACACCTCCAAGCCTGCTCAGATGGCATCGGACGATGTTCCTCCTCGAAAGGCCCTGTCCTACTCAGCTCCATCCCGTCAGGTTCCTTTCTTGCAGACCCCAGGTCTTATTCCAGGGATCTTGTGCCTGCTGCCACCCCTGACTCTGAGACACCCACCAAAAGGGTCTGTGGCCACTCACAGTCCACCTCCACGGCCTGCTGTAACTGGGCCCCCCTCCCAGCGTTGCCTTCCTCCAGAGCCTGGTTTCCATGGTGATAGCCCCCTCCTCTCCCTGGGGGCTCCAGCCAGTCAACAACTTACCCTTGGTCCTCAGATGCTTCCTGCACCCCACCTCCCCGGGGGCCCTCACCCAGTACCTCCCACACCTTCCTCCAAGAGGATGCGGGATGGAGAGAGACCGGGACTGTTACCCATTGTGGGTGCTTCCTAATAATGGACACCTCAGAGGGCTCGGGCACTGCTTCATTTAAGGCGCTCTCATTATAACCCCCTCCGCATCCAGCTGACAACCTGATAATTCTCTCTGATAGCACAATCTTCGGCAGTCACTGCGGCTGTCTTGACTCTGTCCTTCTTGCAAGAAAGATTTTGAGATAAAAGGATGAGCTGTGAAATCATCATTAGAGTAAAAGGAGCCTAGAGAAGGAGCCCTTTCCGCCCACGCCCTCCCTCTCCATGCTTCCCCTCACGCTCCTCCCCTGCTTCCTTCTCTTCCTCTCCCTCACCTTTTCTCTCCCACGTCCTCACTTCACTCCTCTGCTTTCTCTCCAGTTCCTCCCTCCTCTCCTCTTCTCCTCTCTCATCTCTTCCCTCCTTTTGTACCCTGTTTTGGTGCCAGAAACAGTCTAATTACAACAGAGAGCTTGAAGAGACAGAGAGGAAAAAAAAAAAACCCTACCATACATAGCTGATTAAAATGTCCTATGAAATCTAATTTGTAAAGCTCAAATCAGAACAAAAAGTGTTACTCCCACAATTCAAGGCCAATTGGATTTTTAATGAGACTCCTCAGAGACCCTGCCAAGCTCTCATCAGGTTGTGAACTCGGCCACCTTCCTGCCTGCCCCCAGCTCTCCACCGTGAAACTCACCCCTCCTTCTGGGGAGCCTCCACCCCAAGCTCTGCTGCCATCCAGGCTCCCCTGGGTTGATACACACCAAGTGTCCCCCTCTTGGGGTCATCTGTTGCTGAGAGTTCAGTCCTAGGTGTGGCCCAAGCCTGGGGCTTTTTGTCTCCAAGATGGGCAGTAGCCAGTGTCCAGGACCTCTGTGGCTGCCCCTGACTCTCCCAGGTCGGGGAGGAGAGGCCACAGCATCAGCAGCTGGCGCGCCAGGTTCCATTTTGCCTCAATCAGGTCTGGGTCTGAAGAGCAGGAGGTAGGATAAAGGAAAAAGGGAGGGCTTGGAATGCAGATGGGCCCCTGCTGAAACCCCCGCTCTACCACTCATTAGCTGTGTGACCTTGGGCAGGTTACTGTGCCTCTCTGATCCTGGTTTCTTTGTTGTAAAATGGGGCTATTTCTGCTCTGAAGTATAATTAAGTGGATCACAGGAGAAGGGGTTGTGTGAAGCACTGGTCGTATTGTGGGCCAGATGCTCAGTGAATGTCAGCGTCCCATATGTCCATTCAACTGTGGACTCCCAGGAGACACAGATCACATCACACCTCCTCATCAGCAACTCCCTCCAAGGCCAGGCATGAGGATCTGCACATAGTGTATGTAGCTCAGTAGAAGACAGCACGGTCTTTGGAGCCAGAAAGACTTGGATTCACAGCACCCCCCACCCCCACTCCCACTAGACAGTTCCCTGGGCAATTCAGTTAACCCTGAGCCTCCGTTTCCTAAAGCCCTGTAAAATGGGGTTGACAATGCCCCATACGAGTGTTGCCACAGTGATAACTAGAGTCAGGGCATGTGCTGTATTTGGTGAGCAATTCACAAGCACAACTCCCGTTACTATTTTTCACCTCCCTGTGCCTCATTCCCCCATCTGGAAAATGGGGATAAAAATGGTGCTTACTGTTTTTAGGTTGTTATGAGGATGAAAATATTAATGAACTAATATTTTAAAGCCTCAAAATAGAGCATGGCATCTTAAAAGCATTGTGGGTGGGTTTGTTTAATAAAATACTGTCAACTGACTCTCTTCGATGGTTCTGGCCATCTCATTTTGACGTGGCATGGTGTTCCTAATGATTTTTTTCCAAGTGATTGTGAGGCTGGAGTAAGGTCTGCTGCGGAAAAGAAACGGACAGGGAGGACATGGTGGGACAGCACACCTCCTCAGCACGCCTCCGGCCACACTGCACCACCACCCACCCCTCTGAACTTGGCCCTCAGCCCACCCCAGGAGCCAATGAAACAACAAAATGATTTCCTGAATTCTCAGGTTTAACCAAAGCCACACCACCCTCCATCGCCCACCTTCTTAACACACAGCCACCACAGAATGCTTCTAGCTAGAGGTCTCTCTCTCTTCTCTCCTGTTTCTGCCCTGTGGAACTGTGTGCCCAGCACATGGCATTAAGTAGGAGCTCACCAATGCATGGGAAGTGGCACGTCCCAACGGTGGAAGGAGGTGGCCCATAGGGAGCTGGGGTGTGGCTAGACCAGTCCATGTGTTAGGGACTCATGGGCAGAGGGGCCGGAGCTGGGAGCCAGCTCCTCACAGGAGGGAATAGAGCTGGGGCTGAGACCAGTTAGGAAGTTCTACCAGACCCCCAGCAGAAAAGCCAGGTGATTCAGGAGGCTCAGTCTCCCGGGCCAGCCCTGCTCTGCTGCTCTACTTCCATAGCTGGAGGGGAGCCTTCTCACCCCTGCAGCCAGCAGGTAACTGACCGTTGTGTTTGTCTCCTTCCCAGGTCAAGTCTATTCCTTCAGCCAGCAGCCCCAGGACCAAGTGGTGGTGTCGGGACAGCCAGTGACGCTACTGTGCGCCATCCCTGAATACGATGGCTTCGTTCTGTGGATCAAGGACGGCTTGGCTCTGGGTGTGGGCAGGGACCTCTCAAGTGAGTACCTCCAGACCTCCTGGGGCGGGCCTGGGGCTGTCACTCCCTTACTAACCCATCCGCCTTCCTAGGGAGCACACATCTTCACAGGCATCTGGGTATCAAATCTCCAGCTTTCACTGCAACTCCTCAGGCAGGATGAGGTTAGACAAGCACTGCACCCAGCATCCCTAGACTCTGAGGGCCTCGGATGTGCATAATGAACCATGAGCAAACCCTCAGTCTAGCGGTGGGTCCTAACCTAACTCGACAATGCCCTCGAGCATCTACTCCAAAGTCAAACATGATTCATGTAAAGTCCAGTTTCCAGAAATCAAGTGTTCCTGTGTCTTGGCCCAAGATGCACCCCCGCATTTATTAAGGCATGATTATTAAGAAAATACAAGTCACAACCTGGTTCTTCCAGGCTTCTCACCCATTAAAGGGAACCAAGTAAACTGAAAATTCACAAAGACACCTGGTTGATCTTAGGAGCCATCACGAGATGGGAAGAAAAGACAGGAAGTATTAAAAATAAATTTCAAACCATGTTCGGCTTGGGCAGGCTGGTGTTCAGCAAAGCTACCCTGGGGCAGGCAGTGAGGGTTCCTGTGGTTGTTGATGGCTGACATGTGAACTCACTGGCCAGTGCCGACAACAGATCATTTGTTAACTATTGTGAATAGCGACCCAGTAAGACTATACAGATGCTTTTCCAATCCATCCTCTTCCCTGGAGAAAAAAAACAATGGCTCCTGCCCCTGGTCACACACCCTTCAGCTATCATTATTCTGTCCTGCAGGTAGGCAGTGGTTGTTTGTCAGGCTTGGCATACACAGTAAAATTCAGAAGGAGTGACCCCTGGATGTCATTCCCCTGTGATTTGGGAAGAGCTGAGGGTGGAGGAGGAGAGAAAAATATTATTCAACTGAGAAGAAACTTTGCGTCTCTCGTGGTGTACGACTGCAGGAAAATAAAAATCGAAGTGTACTCAGGAACATGATGGCTGGGAAATTAATATTTTAAAATGTGAGTTATGTCTTGCCAAAAATGTATATTGAAACATTATAGCAATGGTCAATAGCAGGCACAAGGTTTGAATGCTGCAGCCCAGCTGAGCATGGATAAAATACACAAAAATATCTCCAAAATATACTGTGCTGCCATAAAGTTTAACTGTTATGGGAACCAGTCAATTTCAGAGACTCCGAACGCCTTTACCCTAGAGAAACTCGGGGAGTGATACAACCTTCCCAAACTAGAATAGTTGGTGCACTGGATGGCTCTGAGTTGGGGTGAGCGCTGTGGCTAGTTAAGGAGGTTGTCTGAGGTCGCTGTCAGTGGGTCTCCAACTTCCGTCAGGGACTGGGGTCTTGTTGGGTCAGTGGCCAAGAGAAGGCTCAGGTCAGCAGGGATGGTGCAAGAGGGTGGTCATCCCAGCATGGATAACTGACCCTCTAGCATCCAGTGGCATGAATGGCTTTCTGGGATCCAGGACTGGTACCTGCTCAGGGCTGCAGGACAACGGCCTCTGACTAACTGGGGCCTGTGTCCTCTGCAGCTTGACTTGGTTTGCCTCTCCGTACAGAGCCAACGACCTCAAATTCCTGATAAAATACTTGCCCTGTATGTTATCACTTGTCCCAAAAACAGCATCATGGCAATCATGACAGATACTTACATGCTCAATTAACTCTGCTCCCTTCCTGATGTGGAAACAGGCAGGACAGCCCTCAACTCAATTCAGCAAGTACTTGTAGAGCACTTAACACTGCGAAAGCTCTCTTACAGGGAAACTGAGGCCCAGGGTTGTGGGATTTCAGCCTGCTACATCTCTGTCCTCTCCCACTGTAACCGTGTGGCCCCCCTGAATCTCCCAGAAATGACACCCTCCCTGAAGACCTAAATGTTTTTCTAGTCACTGAAGCTGGAAAAAACAGTCAAAGAAAATGATTTATAAACTCACTTCCTCATATTGATAGAACATTTTTCTTCTAAGAAGCTCAAGTACTTCACAGACATTATCTCATAAATCTACACTGATCCGGAGGGAGAAAAGAAGGATTTTCCCGTTTGTTGGACAGGTAAACAAAGTCACAACTGAGAAAGAAATTGACTCAACTCTATAACCAATCCCAGTGCATGAGACCTGCCTGTTAAACCCAAAGGGCCCAGATACGCTGTATGCTCTCCCTTCTAAAGATGAAGACCTGTGTGGCCACCTGACCTCATGACTTACCTTTCTCTTCATTTAAATTGGCATTTATAGACCACTTACAATGTGCCAGGCACTTTACATAGATTATCCTATTTAACCTTCACCATAACCTTATAAGGTACTGGTATTGTCCCCATAAAATGGGGACTGGCACATAGTAAGTAGTCTATGAGGCACAAAGAAGTTAAAGTAACTCACCCAAGACAGCAGAGCTAGGAAGTGATCCAGCTGGCACTGGAACCCAGGCAACTCAACTGCAGAACCCAGACTCTAAGTAATTTTGCTTCCTTTGGGAGTAGCAAGAGAGAGTAATGATACTGTGGAAGGAGCTAGAACTTTCTCAGAATCCATGCTTCCGAGTCTGTTTTTCAAAGATGCTGCCAGTCCTTGGGATAGCATCACAGCTCGCTGCCTAATTAGGCAAATACAAACAAACCCATCACTGATGTTTTCAGCAGCTCGTGAGAGCAAAATCCTGCTGTTGATAGCTTGCAAGACAACAAAAACAGAAGCTCCAGCCAAAATGCCTGCAGGAGACCAGAGACTAATCACAGGATAGTGGGATCCAGAGGCTGGGCTGGAGGGGCTGGGGGTGGCCAGGCAGCTACAACAAAGGCAGCAGCAGCAGGGAGAGGATAGGGCTAGAACCCATTTCTAGCCCCTCTCCTGGCCCTCGGAGGAAGACAGCTTAACTCACCTGGGCTCCTTCCCAAAGCCCAGCAGAAGGCAGGAAGTGTGGGCAAGAGGAGAGGCCGTGCTCTCAGGGGTGTAGCCAAGGCCTGCACAGCGGGGGATGACAGGGCCATTTTATTGCATGATGAGGATGGGAGCCATGAAAACATGAGTCTGAAGGGCCCTGCTGCACAGGAAGCACTCCAGAGTATGCCTGGCAGAGGATCATCACGGCTACCTCCCCCGACCAGGAACGAGTGCTGGTGGCCCCTTGTCCAGCCCACCCCCAGGGAGACCTGCCCCACCTCCAGAAGACGCTTCACTTATGATGGTGAGAGGGGCCTTCAAGCTCATCTAGCCTGATCTTTCACCTTGTGTAGAAATCACCTCTGCAACGTTCCTGAGAGGCGATCATCCAACCTCTGCTTGAATACAGCCAGTGATGGGGACCTCACTACCGTCTCTGGCAGCCCAGATCCTTGTTGGATACCTCAAATACTTGAGAATATTCTAACGTATCCCGCCCCCCACCACATGTTAATTCCGCCTGTTGGTGCTAGTGTTGCCCTTGGGAGCTCAGGAACACATCTAACCCACACGAGAGACTGTTTGAAATACTTGAGGCAAGCTCTTGCAGGTCTCCCTGTCTGTCTTTGCTTCTGTCTCTCACTAGCTGAAGCCCTCATCTTCTCTTTAAAAGGCTGAATGTGTCCCGTCTCATCCTCCCACAGCACCCGTCTGAGAGCGCTCCCGGTGCTCGTGAGGGTCCTTCAAAAGGAGGAGCAGTCTGGGGCTGCCAGAGGGGAGTGGAAGCTGAGGGCAGCCTCTGAGGAGAGAAGGGAACGGGGACAGAGATGAAGAATGGCGGGGATTGGGGTGCAGTTGTAAATCCACACAGTGAGGGACTCAGGGGAGGGCAGAGCTCGGTGAGGAGATGGATGGAAAGTGGATCCTACTGGGAGAAAGTAGGGAGGTTTAGGTCCTGAGACCCGGGAAAAAGAGGATCTGCCCAACGTGGCCAGCCACGACTTCAGTCGGCATTTATTTTCAACCCTACACAGCAGCAGGAGCGCTGATTAATGATTTATATTCTCAAACTTTTATTTATCTCTTATTCATTGCCCATGGTACAAGGGGCCCCCAATTCTGAAGTGTCCTGAGCACTTAAGTGCGTCACCAGGCCCTGGGGTTTGTGGCGGGACATGAGGAATGATGAGACGGGGCCACTGTGGCTCCAAGTGACCCGAGGTTCCTAGACACTGGGAGGGTGGGCCTAGATTTCTACTTCCTGTCCGTCCTGAAACGAAACTTTTTGCAAAGTCACTCTTGATCCTTTTCTAAATATTTCTCTTTTTCCTTCCTTCTCTCTCTGACTGTCTTCTCTCTGTAATTCTCAGCCTGGGTCTTTCTGTCTGTCTCTCTCTCTCTCCACTCTATCTTATCAAAATGCGTGTCTGCTCGGTAGACCACAGTGCTGAGCCCACCACTTTCCAGAATAACCCAGCGGTGTCTGTCCACACTTAGCGTTTCCATCTCTTCTCCCTCTTTCCTCTCTAACAGTGGCTCCTCCGATTTTCCTGAACTTGAAACCAACAAGACCCTTACATGGCCGGGCATGGTGGCTCATGCCTATAATCTTAGAACTTTGGGAGGTTGAGGAGGGAGAACTGCCTAAGTCCAGGAGTTCAAGACCAGCCAGGGTGACATAGTGAGATCCCATCTCTACAAAAGATTAAAAAAAAATTAGCCAACGTGGTGGTGCATGCCTGTAGTCCCAGTTACTTGGGAGGCTGAGGTGGGAGGATCACTTGAGTCTGGGAGGTGGAGGCTGCAGAGAGCTATGATCCTGCCACTATACTTCAACCTGAGTGACACAGCAAGACCCTGTCTCAAAAACAAACAAACAAAATGCCCTTATACACACACACACACACACACACAGAGAGAGAGAGAGAGAGAGAGCGCCAATGCCTTAGGAAAGCTCTTGCATTTGTGTTCCTTGAACTGAGATCAGAGCCCTGAGCAATCACCTGCTCTGCCAGCCTTATAGAATGGCCCCTGCTTGGGTCCCCCACTCTGTGCCTCTTTGTCATGGGAGTCCCCTCCACCCCGCCCCAGCTCCCTGACCTGCCTGTTGTCTCCACAGGTTACCCACAGTACCTGGTGGTGGGGAACCACCTGTCGGGGGAGCACCACCTGAAGATCCTGCGGGCCGAGCTGCAAGACGATGCGGTGTACGAGTGTCAGGCCATCCAGGCCGCCATCCGCTCCCGCCCCGCACGCCTCACGGTCCTGGGTAAGAACCATCTGCACACGGGGCAGGGACACTACGTGAAGCACCAAGGGCTCAGCTCCAAGAGGGTACTTTTTTGGCCAGACATGGAGAGACTCCCCTCTGGGGATCATCCCACAGGGCTCCAGACACTGCTGCTTCCACAAGGTCCATGCCCACCTTCCCACCCAAACGGGACAGGCGACGGCTCTTTCCCTAGGAAACCAGACAGCCAGTGCCAGCGGACTCAGTCCAACTTCAGTGTGTTTGATGGTGCCTTAGGCAGCTAATTAGGGCTCCTACATGCTTATTTATTCCATCAGAAAGCATGCTTTGCACACGTTATCTAGGCCAGGCTCCTTGCCAGGAAGAATGTGGCACAGGCCGTGGGTCCCTTCTTTCTGCACTGACCCCCACTCCAGTGCTAACAAAGCCCTATGTGTCCACCTTCTCTGTAGAATCAGCGCGAGAGTCTCCCCATGATTCTAGTATCCATGTGGACACCAGTGACCCCCGTGACTTCTCCACCCCCCACTGCTCCCTGGGAATCCTGGCTGACCGGGCCTTCCTAGGAAAATTCATCTCAGGTCCTTATTCCAAATCCTACTTTTCCCCTTGGTCTTTCTTCATCTTATGTTCCCAGGAGCCCAGCGTTCCTGGATCATCCTACCTGAAGGCAGGGGATTGGGCTCGGTGACCTCTTCAACCACCTAGTTCTGATTTAGAGGTCAGTCCTGTGAGTCTCCCTCCTCTGGCCAAAGGTTACTGAGGATCGAGGCTGCTGGGAACCAGGCCTTGCACATAAGTCATGAGAGCTCACATTTGCCAAGCAGTTCACCGTAGCTCTCCAGGCTCTTTCACGCACTTGACCTCCACTGTTCCTGACGCTACTCGGTGGGACAGGGACTGTTACCCCAGGTGAGAAACCAAGGCCCACAGATGCAAAGGGCTTGGCCCATGGGCTCCTGGCCAGGGCTCCAGGGCTTCACCTCGCTGCCCCCTTACATGAGAGTCTGTGCCAGGCACGCATACAGGAGGGAAGTGGGAAAGCCCAGGCCCACCCCTTAGCAGCTGTTGTGAAGGTTCGACAACAGGGTCAGCAGCTGGGGTGCTGCCTCGTCTCTTGGCAGCTAAAGCACGCGGCTGCTCAGAGATGAAATATTTAAAAGCATGTCAGGTTATCTTCAGATCTACACGGCCAAAGACACCAGGGCAGATTATTCCAAACAGTGCAGCAGACAGGCCCTGGAGGACCACTTACCAAGCTCAGAGCTTGGCTTCTTGAGACACAGGGGAAGAACTTGGGGCCAGCCTCAGAAACCTTCTGCAACCTTTGAAATCTCCCCTGGCCCGCGATGAAAGGAATGAGAAAATCAACCTGTTCCGGCGGGGGTAAATAAGTTGGGATTCCATGGCCAGGAAGGGGGCCTTCCGAGGAGTAATTGGGGTATTAAAGGCAGCAGCGCCGTTCTCATTTCTCCCAAGATGGTGACTAAAATGAGAATGAGTCTGCCATGTGGTATGGGGGTTGTGGGAGGAGAAGAGGAAGAATTAGGGCCTCATATTGTTTCTGATTTTGAGGGTTGCAAAATGCCAGAACAGATTTGCTAAGTTGTAGGCTCCTCATCTTCAGAGATGGTTCAGCCCCTCCCTCCTCAGAAGAATCTGCCTCTACGGACTCATACACCTTCTAGAGGGGCCAGAGGATGCTGGAACCACAGGAACGTGAGCATTGTCCACTCCTCTGACTTCACAGGGACCAAAAATAGATGGAGCCACATCTCATCCTTAAGGCTGTATCGACTTCCCCAGTCCTGACGTGATCACTACACGTCCTTTCCTCTCTGCTCTGTTAGGTAACAAAGTCCAACGTATTAAAAGTCCAGATTAGGGCCGGGCGCGGTGGCTCAAGCCTGTAATCCCAGCACTTTGGGAGGCCGAGGCGGGTGGATCACGAGGTCAGGAGATCGAGACCATCCTGGCTAACACGGTGAAACCCCGTCTCTACTAAAAATACAAAAAAAACTAGCCGGGCGCGGTGGCGGGCGCCTGTAGTCCCAGCTACTCGGAGGCTGAGGCGGGAGAATGGCGTGAACCCGGGAGGCGGAGCTTGCAGTGAGCCGAGATCGCGCCACTGCACTCCAGCCTGGGCGACAGAGCGAGACTCCGTCTCAAAAAAAAAAAAAAAAAAAAAGTCCAGATTATTTCAAATGTTTTACAGATGAGAGAATGGAAACTCAGAGAGGCAAAGGCACTCACAAGAGGTAACACAGCTTAATTAACCTTCAAAATCAACTCCAGATTTTTCAGCTCCAAGCTCTTTGCCTAGCCTTCTGTTCCCAGATGTCAGCAGCGCCTCATCTGTCTGGCTGGTGAGGGGCCAGGCTTCTCAAAGCAGGGCCTCAGGATCCAATCTGAACAGACCCGATTTTGTCTTAGGTCATGTCTAAAAGGCATTCGCTCCCCTTTCCTCTCCAGTGGCATGGCCTGACACCACCCTCTGGGCACAGAGCTGGGTTTGTGTGGGGGAGATGTTTTATTCAAGTCTGGAGATCAGCGGAAGGAGGGCAGAGGAAGTTTCCATGGTGCCCCAGCAGGGTCCCCTCCATGAAATTCCTGAGAGCCAGAAAGGGAGCCTGAGCCAGCATCTTGTCCATTAGCCTTTCAGGCAGCTCCACAAAAACCATTCATCCTGAACGAACTAAAACCCCAGGCAAGACAGTGCTTCCCAGCACTCTGCCTGTGGTCCTCCCTGACTCCCTGGGACACTCCCAGGTCCCCACCCCAGCTGGTCTTGTAGGGCTCCGCCTGGCTGAGTGTCCTGGGGTATAGCGCCCCACCTACTGCTCTGCAAGGAGGCCCCCAATGCAGCAGTCGACCCAGCCAGCTGGAAAGGGACCCCTGGTCTGGGGAAGGTAGATGGACAGAGCGGCTGTTCCCACAGATGGGGGAGAGGTGTTTCTGCCCCTTGGTCCAGCCACGTTCCCTACCAAGACCCCATCTGCTTTGCTGTGACATCTCAGCCCGGGAAAATGTCCCAGCCAGTTCCCCAAGGGGGGCTGCTTTCCCTGTGTTCCAGGAATGAGAGAGCTTCCTAATTTAGTCTGTATTTGCCTGAGATAGATTTTTAATTAAATAAAGTAAGAGCCTGATTAGAACCTGCGGAAGATGCGAGAGCAGAATCAGATGGTATTCCGGCAAAATTGCAAAGCAAACACTTTGGCTAGAACAGAGGGAGGCCCCCGGGGGTCTTCCATCAAAGTACCAAGTGAGGAGGGCAAATACGAGAGATTATATAGCCAACAGATGTGCATTGTTAAAATATGCATCTGCCGGCCGCGTGCTCAGATGAAGCCAGAGGGCCAGCTCGCAGAGCTGCCGGGCCCTAGGGAGGGCAGGGGACTCGGCCTGGCAGCCAAGCCTAGAGTCACAGACACATTAATTAGCGTTGTGTTTCCAGCTCTCAGATGCAATCAGGCAAGGAGCAACTTCGGATCTGAGCATTTGCTACCTCGGGAGGCAGAGGGAGGGAGCTAGGAAATGAGAAGAGAAAGACGGGGGAAGGCGTTGAGTTTGCAAAGCTGAGAGAGGCAAAGACTGGGGATTTTAGGTCAGGTCAATCAACGGTCAGGCTGCATGACCTCTGCGGCCCAGCCAGCTGCCAAGGACTCTGCCTTGACTCAGCTCGGGTCAAGACAGGCGTCTTTCCACCTGCAGAACATCTGGAGAATCACGGCGCCACGGAAACAGCATTAGACTTAGAGGCAGTGGTCTTGGTTCTACCAGTATCCAGCTGTGTGATGGTGGCCCTTGTTTCTCAACCTGGGTCTCAGTTTCCTCATCTGTAGAATGAGAGGTGGTGGTAAATAAGATGATCACTGAGAGCTATCTCGCTCCCAAAAGGCCATGACTTCCACTGTAAGGGGTCCAACAGGCTGTACCAACTATTTCAGGAAACTGGGCCAGCCCTCCCTGGAACCGAGACCGGCACGGTAACTAAGGCATAGAAGGAAACTGATTATGGTGGTTTAAACAGCATCCCACTTCAAGGCTGGGAGATGGGACCTCTCCAAGTCCTGTTCAGCCCTGGGATCCTGGCCCTGGCTGTGGACCTCAACCCTAGTCCTCCCTGCAAAGGACACCCCCCACCCCACCCCACTGCCCCTCTGTAGCCAGCTTCCACATAGACCTAGCCCTCTCCAAAGACTCAGCTTGGTTGGGCATCAGAGGACCCCGGTGCACCTGCGCAGAGAGAGCTGTGATGGGGTAGGAAGAGCCCTGGGCCAGGAAGTAGGATATGCTCTTGCTGCTCACTGACTGTGTGACCTTGGGCAAGGTCCTTAAGGCTGGAACTGGGCCTCTTTGGCTCAAGCCTCTATAACCAGCCCTTACCACAGAGCAGAATTTTTTGAATGAATGAATGAATGAATGAAGTTTCTGGTTCTTCCTCTGTAAGATAGAGGGTTAAAAATACCAAAGTCATAGAATTGCTGTAAGCATTAAACACTCTGTCTCTCTCTCTCTCAATCACTAACAGTGAAGTGTCATACACTTTTTTTGTTTGTTTCTTTGTCTTTTGAGATGGAATCTGGCTCTCTCACCCAGGCTGGAGTGCAGTGGCACATTCTCAGCTCACCGCAACCTCTGCCTCCTGGGTTCTCCTGCTCCAGCCTCCCGAGTAGCTGGGATTACAGGCATGTGTCACCACACCTGGCTAATTTTTGCATTTTTAGCCATGTTGCCCAGGCTGGTCTTGAACACCTGACCTCAAGTGATCCACCCGTCTTGGCCTCCCAAAGTTCTGGGATTATAGGCGTGAGCCACCACGCCTGTATTTTAAAGTTGTGCACACACACATATACACACAGACGGCTCCTTTTTCTACCTGCAGGAATCCCAGGGTTGAAAAATATGGAAATTGTCCCAGGGCCAGAGTTGTAAGGGTGGCATTACACTTGGGAAGCAAGGTGTTGGGACATCCCAGGCAGGCAGCAAATAGGTACCAAGGATTCGATCAACAAATGTTTACTGAGTACCTGTTATATGTCAAGCACTAGTCTAGACACGTGGGATTCATCAGGAAACGAAAGAGAAAACCATCCTTGCCTTGGTGGAGCTTGCATTCTGGCAGAGAGCAGGCGGTCGATAAGTGATGCACAGATTAAACCGTAAATTGCATTGCTGTGCCGGATGCGAGGTGGTAATAAATGCTATGGAAAGGAAAAAGTGGAGCACGATGGGGGGATCAGAAGTGGGAGGAGGGGGTGCTGGCATCAGATTAATTATTAAGAGAGCCATTTTTCCCAGTCTCCCTCCCCATTTCCCTCTTCTTCCTGGCGCGTTCTAATATTAACTCTGCTGTCTTGTGGCTCCCATTAGAAATAAAGCTTCCTAAATCAACATGAATTATTTAAGAGGGAGACTAAGTCAATTCAAATAAAGAGGGCATCTTTTTAAATGATGTCAAGCCCCAAAACTGGGAGAGGAAAACAGATAAGGTCCAATCTGTGATGTGTCCTTAGCTAGTTTGTTTTTCAAAACCGCAAGCTCCCTTGGCCACAGCTCTACCAGCGGAGCTGCAGGGCCTCCTCAGCCCACCGCACTGGCAGCCTCCCCCAGTCTCCCATCCATGAATCTTCTGGGGAGATGGGTCCAGAGAACAGCGGTAAATAACTCAGAGTCTGCCAGCAAGGGAAGGCAGAGCTGAAACAGACCCCGAGGGTGCTGGCTTCTAAACCATTCTTCCAGAAACTGGTTGCAAGAAACCCATCCATAGTCACCCTGACATAGAAAGGCAAATCAGTAGGAGACAGTCTGAGGGGTTCTTCAGGGGCGAGAAAGTGCCCCCACAGAACAAAACCCAAGTTCCCTGCCAGGCCGAACAAGGCCCCCCGAGGCCAGCCCCCAGCTGTGTCCCCAACCTCAGACCCACCACCAACCTGCTCCCGCACTAACAAGCTCCTGGCATCTCCCTCCACTCACCAAGCCTCTGGGCCCTCGTTCACACTGTGTTTCTTCCTGGAGTGCCCTTCCTACCTTTCTTCCCTTGGCTAACTTGTGTTCAGCTGTCAAGATTCACCTCAGACATCTCCTCCTCCAGGAAGCCTTCTCTGGAGCTTCTCTGGAGCCCACATGGCCTGCGTGTCCCCTTGTGGTCCTTTTCACTTCCTTACGCATCTTTTTTGTTGAGACAGGGTCTTGCTCTGTCATCCAGACCAAAGTGCGGTGGCACTATTACAGCTCACTGCAGCCTCAACCTCCCTGGCTCAAGCGATCCTCCCACCTCAGCCTCCCGAGTAGCTGAGACCACAGGCAGGCACCACCTCACCCAGCTAATTTTTATTTGTTTCGTTTTGTTTTGTTTTTGTAGGAACAGGGTTTCGCCATTTTGCTCAGGCCGGTCTTGAACTCCTGGGCTCAAGGGATCCACCCACCTCGGCCTCCTAAAGTGCTGAGATTACAGGCGTGAGCCATGACACCCAGCCTCCTTATGCACCTTGATCACAGGTCTCAACGTGCTATGCTGAGAGTAACTGTTTTCATGTCTGTTTCCCCCACTGGGTCTCTTGGGAGCATCTTTCATCCTTCATGCCTAGCACAGCCTAGAATCACGTACTGGGAGTTCAGTAAATGTTCCTCATGGCAATTGAAACAAGGCTTAGGGGAAATTTAGGGGGAGTTTACACTGAACCTCACCACAGAGAACACAGTCTGGCAGATAGTAAACCCCAAACATGGATGACAATTGTGTTGTGTTGTGTTGGAGAGGCAATGTGGCTTTGTGGCTAAGCACCCAGCCTCTGGAAGCCAGGGTGCCTGCACTTGAAGCCTAGCTGTATCACTTTGCCAGTGGTGTGACCTTGAGCAAGTTATTTAACCACTCTGTGCCTATTTCTTTCTGTGTAAAATGAAGGAAATAATCATAACTGCCTTCACAGGGTTATAGAGAGGATTTAATGAAATAATATATGTAAAGCACATCTCAGAATAGCGCCTGTTATGCAGCAAGGCATAGGAGCATTGGCTGCTAGTATTATAACTGTTTTCGTTATTGCTATTATTGCACAATGTTATGAGACACCAACAAGCAACCCTGCATCCCGGGGGATCAGATCCTGTATCCTAGAGAAGCTTTTCCATGCATCAAGCAAGGCAGGAAGATGCGATTCCTGCAGGCCCCTCCCGGCAGGCAGCACACCTGGGAAGAAAGGCAGAATTGATTTCCTTATCTGCTTATTAAGCGTGTTTTGCCTGGGCCCTGGCCTGGTCTTAGGTGCCGTATCTCATTTGTGCTGTGTGGCTGTTTCCTGCCACATTCATTACCCTGCAATAATCCCCAAATAGGGGTAACAAACAAGCCGGAGACGGAAGACAGGAGCAGAAAACATCCTCATCTCCTGAGGTTCCACACAGGAGCTGAGTCAGAGCTATTGGACCTCTCGCTCTCCCCACACACCCCACCCCTGCCACCAACTCGCTCCCAGCTCCCTTCCTGGCAGCCCAGACCACCTCCCATATCCCCTGGGCCAGAAGCAGATTCCTCTCCTCCTTCTCCCTTTGGCCACTGACACCCCTTAGCCTCCCATCTAACTCGGAGCTCACCTGCTGGGCGGGTGACAAAGTGAGCAGAGCTGGGGGCCATCAAGGGTATCTGAGGCTGACATATAGTCTCTCACCTCTAAGTTACATTATAGCTCCCTGAGGTCCACCCTGTGGGTTCAATGCCATAATGCCATGCTGAGTAGTTGCTGTTGGGGGCCAGATGAGATAGAAGGTCTCCCTGGAGGTCTTGCAGCTGTTGAGTTGAGGTGTGCAGGTTGCCCCAGCCCTGCCCTCCTGCTGCACTCCAAGGTCACCCCCCCACAGTCTGCCTGTCCCCATAATATGCATATTGCCATGGGCAAGCATGGCCTCTGTCTCTTTACCTACCCCATCTCCCATCCTCATCACAGCCTGGCTGGATGTCAAAACTCTCCCCAGCCTGGGGCCATCCCTCATGTTGGGAAATGAGGTGGGGGCAGGAGACTCAAACATTAAATGACTTCCAAGGCCTGGAGGAAGCAAGGATCCCTCAGGGATGGAGGTAAACTCAGCGCATCTTTTCCCTTCCCTGCCTGAGTGTGGAGAGGGGCAGGCAGGGGCCTCTCCAAGAAGAAGACCTGATGCAAGGAACACACAGCCCCACCCATCCCAGCCGGTGCCACCATGGGTGATTTCTGGAGGAGCCCAGAAGCTCGACACTGCCTATCCAAGTGCTCACTCGCCACTGAAATCTGGGGGTGGTGTCCCAAATGACCATCCCCAGGGCCAGCCCCCCACACCCCCCAGGATCTTTTTCTCCCAACACCAGGACAAGGGAAGGCAGGGAGGTTCTTAGGAGCCCACTCGGGGTCTACTGCTCATGGAAGGGGCTCAGCCTCCTGCTGTTGCCTGGCCCCAGTGTCCGCACCATCACCAAGAGACAGGCTCTTGAGGACAGCCCAGGGCAGTCCTGGAGTGTGTCACCACCATCCCCAGGGCATTGGAAATTCTCCAGAACCAAGCAGGACAAAGGGCCCTCACTGGGGAGCTGGGACACATTCCCCCCTGCCCCGGTCCTACCACCGTCCAGCTGTGAGACATGGGCTGATGATGCTTAATCTCTCAGGGCCCGCCCTCTCCCTGGTGGAGCCAGTAGCAGGAGAGATGAAGTATAAACCCACTTCGCAGGTTGACCGTGATTCTCTCTCATTTGCTTGCGGTTTGGGGGTGGGGCATGAGGTGCATCGTTCCCTGAGTGCCTCTTCCCTTCCTCCTGAGAGCAAGGATAATATACCCTTCCGCTGCTGGAACCAAGCGTGACCCTGGGAGATGCTGAGCAGGCTCAACAGCTCAGCAAAGAGTGAGCTCAGACTGTGAAGATTTGCAAACGTCAGGACCTCGATCCTCGGGTGTCTGCCATTCGACATGGAACCATCAGCTCCAGGGCTGCAAGTGACATCTAAGCCACCTTCCTGTAACATGCAGGGGCAGCTGCCTGGAGGAGGCCCTTACCCACTTACCCCTCATACGGCTGCTCCTCCGGCCTGGGGATCTCTTTCAACATCCCCCACAAGCCTGCAAAAGCACAGACAAGAGCCCACCTATGTCCTGGCGCCCTACCGGGGTCCTCAGTCAGGAAGCCCCACTGGCCACTGGTCATTGACAGGATTCCCTGTGTATGTGTCAATCATATGGATATACACATGGACAGCTTCACCTCAAGGACAAATGCACTGGCGCACGTGGACACTTACACACACGCCTCAGAGCCAAATCATCAGTGTTGTCCGCATAGAAAGACACAAGAACATTCGGCCAGGGGAATCAGTCACTGTTAGGAAATGGACACATTCTTGGAGGACTGAAGTACTGACTCTCGTCAGGCCCAGGAAAGAGGGGGGTAATGGAAGAACAGACTCACCGGCGTGAGGCCCTGTTTCTCTACTGATTCCGCCTCATCTCATGAAATGGAGGAGGAAGAGAGCCAGAGCCAACTGAGGGAGGGGCAGGCCAGCCAGTCCCACTGAGTGTTCACCCCCGTCCCGGCTCCAGCTCCCTGGGTATCCTGAGTGTCAGACCCAGGACGCTGTCTGAGGCCTGCCCTGAGGGAAGCCCAGGGGAGCTGCAGCTGCAAAGGGAGCCCCTGAGGGCTAAAAATAACCCACTTCTCCGCTCCGACCTCAGCCCGGGCCCAAAACAAGGGTTTCACGGCAAATTATGGATTTAAAACTGGCAATGAATCTCCATTACAGCATGAAATGAGAAAGGAAAATGCCACTAAATGGAAGCCTTCCCCCAGCAGCCAGCGGGGTGAGGGAGGAGGGTCATCCTTAGAGGGAGTTTAGAGACGAAGTCACACAACCCAAAGTAGACTCGCAGAGGCCAAGCCTGGGAGAAGGAGAGGTCCCGGAAGATGGGCAGGGGCCAGAGCCTAAGGGCGCCCCCACTGTTTCGGGGCAGGATAGGACACCACAGAAGCAGAGGAGCGATGCCCGTGAACCGGGAGCCGGGACTGACAGCTGTGGTCAGTGTTCTGCAGAGGAAAGAGGCGTTGCTGCCTTCGGAGTGGGAATGGCCACAGCTTTGTTATCTTGCTGCTGTGATGGGACCTGTGTTGTAGGTCCAGTGGAGAGAGGTGTTTGGGGACCCATGACCCACTGCCTCTCCAGGCAGCCTGGGGAGTCCACTCTTCGTGTAGCTCTTTTTTTTTTTTTTTTTTTTTTTTTTTGAGACAGAGTCTCCCTCTGTCGCCCAGCATGGAGAACGGGGGCGCGATCTCAGCTCACTGCAACCTCCACCTCCCGGGTTCAAGCAATTCTCCTGCCTCAGCCTACCGAGTAGCTGGGACTACAGGCGTGAGCCACTGCACCTGGCCTGTGTAGCTCTTGAAACCACTCTTCTCATCGTGGCATACCTGGTGACATCCCTGCAGACTCTAGAGATGGAGGCACAACCAACAACTCTCTGTTCTGCTCCAACATAAACACACACACACACACACACTCATATACACGCAGCACTGCAGATCTCCAGGGAGCCCAGCATTGGCCCTTGTGTGTTCCTCTCCTCCCAACTTCAGCCATTTACTTCCCTATGTGCACTAGCCCAGGAGGCACCAAGAGAACTGTCATGATTTAACTCAGGCCATGGGAGATGCAAGTAGATGAAGAGGAGAAACAGCAGAGAGAGAGTTGAGCAGTCAGTATCTCCAGCAGCACCAGACCCAATCCTTGGTCCAGGCAGCCTGTAATCAGTCAGCACCATGGCCAGTGCAAAGTCCCTGAAGTCTAACAGGGACGCAGCACCTATAAAAGACACAAGAGAGATACTGTGTACACAATTTTTTAAAATGAGGAGGTTCAGCTCACTAAAGAGAAGATGTAGGGGAATAGGGTCCCTCCCAAATATCTAAAGCAGCACATTAGATTTACTCTGGGGCTCCAGAAGATGGAAACAGAGCCAAGTTACCTGGGCACAGTGGCTCACACCTGTAATCCCAGCACTTTGAGAGGCTGAGGCGGGTGGATTGCCTGAACCCAAGAGGCAAAGGGTGCAGTGTCTGGTCAACAGTGAGACCCCTATCTCAAAAAAAAAAAGGAAGGAAGGAAGGAAGGGAGGAAGGGAGGAAGGGAGGAAGGGAGGGAGGGAGGGAAAGGAAAAACACCAGGGAGGACGTTTCTTATCTCAACAATTAAAACTAACAGAGTTCAGTTAAGTAGTAAGCTTCCTGTCTCTGGGAGTTGTCAAGCAGAAGTTGAGTTTTCTTGCATGCTTGTTTCTATAGGTAGGAAGTGGATTCATCTCCAGAGATGAGATGATGGCAGCAAGTCTGCCAGTTCTGGAGCTGAGTGAGGTCACGGGCTGGCCCAAGAGAGGGGGGAAGATTCAGAGAGAAGAGAGCCAGAACCATTTAAAGATGTTCCCTTCCTATCCAGCTGTCCCCAGAGCACAGTTTGTTGCAGGCTCTGCAAAGACAATTTCAGCCCCAGGTGAAATATTAGCCCAGATCCAAAGTTCTCAATTTGAGTGGTGTGTTTTCTTCTTTTTTTTTTTTTTTTTTTTTTTTGAGACGGAGTCTTACTCTGTCATCCAGTCCAGGCTGGAGTACAGTGGTATAATCTTGGCTCACTGCAACTTCTGCCTCCCGGGTTCAAGTGATTCTCCTGCGAAGCTCCTGGGATTACAGGCGTGCACTACCACGCCCAGCTAATATTTTGTATTTTTAGTAGACACAAGTTTTCACTGTGCTGGAGAAGCTGGTCTTGAACTCCTGACCTCAGATGATTCCCCCACCTTGGCCTCCCAAAGTGCTGGGATTACAGGTGTGAGCTACCACACCAGGCCCAGCTTGAGTGCTGAGATATGTTGGTCCCTCTGTGGTGGCAGGATGCCACAAGGCGGGAAAGTGACAGATAGTTGGAAGCTGTTGACTTTGATTCAAAACTTTACCATTCTGCAAACTGCCGGCAAAATCTGGGTCCATCATGGGAATGTCACATTTACGAACACACACAGAATGGCTGGGGGGAAAAAGAAAAAAAGAGGCTGGAGAACCCGATACGTTCTTTCTAATGTCACCCTCATGACCTACATACCAGCTACAATAATGTCTCAGAGTTTGGACAGAACGTGAAAAGGTCAGGTAGTAGGTGTTCAACACAGCTACCTTCCTGGAGGAACTCCACCTGAAGCCAACCTAGGAGGGTGGCAGAGACATGATTTAGTACGAAGGAGGGGTGAGGGCATTCCAGGCCTGAGAGTTCACCTGGGTGAAACAGCAAGGTGAAAATCAGTCCAGGCAGAACAGGGCTTGTGAGTGAGGGCCCCCAGCAGGAGCAGAAGGTATGTCCCATGAAACGATGAGAAACAGTGGCAGGATATCAGAGCAAAAAGCTGGGGGCTTCATCAGAGATGAGATGCCCATGCCTGGGAGACTGGTTTTCACTCACGAGAAGTTCTGATAGGTACTAGGAAAGACAGGGACTGGACACAGCTCCAAAGCCCCCATTCAGACATCCTGATGGTCCCAAACTCCAGGAGCTGCACCCCGCATGTGCCCCACTAGGCAGGGATGAGAAGATCTAAGTTCAGCCACACCTTCTATGCACAGAAAGGGCAGTAGGTAAGTTGCTTGAGTGCAGAGAAGAGAGAAGGGCGAGGGTGACGCTGGTGAGCTGCCACTCTATGGCAGGCACTGTGCTGGGGAACCCACTCGCGTGCCTTCATCTGCCCTCTGACCAACTCTGCCAGGCAGGTCTCGTGTCCCCTTTTAAGGACGGGGAAGCTGAGACACAGAGGCTCATTAACTTGCCCAAGGTCACACGCAAGAAAGGTAAAGAACCAGAATCTGAATGCAGGCGCTTCTGGCTCTGAAACCCTTGCCCTTTATGCTCAATTATGCCCCTCCTCTTTCCCAAACTCCACTCTCTCTGCTGCCTGACTCCCCCTAAAATCATGGACTATGATACAGGTTTCTTTCTAGCCCCTGGGAACTCCAGGAGCCCTGCTTGAAGCCTGCCACCAAACTAGGGCTCACAGAATTGGGGAGTCAGCTCGAAGAGCAAAGCCAAGGCTTCCAAAAACCCTTCCTGGCAGCCCCTCCTCCTCAGATGAACCTGGGGAGCCCCGAGACCCACAGCATTTATTTGCCTTTCCATTCAGCATCACCCTCTGGGCGGCCATCAGCCGCATCTTTCTCCATCACTCTGAGCCTCTAAATTGTTCTGTCCGTGTGAAGGAGGCTTTTGCAAGGGGGAGGTTCGCAGGCACCTGGAAGCCTCCATCTCACACAAATAAATAGCTGAGTCCCACGACCCCTAAAAACCGGTTTCCAAAAAAAGTGTCGCACTTTCACAAGTCGATCCAGGTGTTTATAAATGTTTATATAAAGGAAGAGGTTTTCATGTGAAAATATGTCAGAAACAATGTTAGCAGCTGAGAGATCACCCAGCAGCTTCAGTGGTGCAGGCAAGAAAGGGAGGAGAAGGCTGATGGCCACACAGCCACCCCCTAGGAAGGACTGTCTCTGCCCTAACCCCAATCCCACTGCCCCCTTCCCCTCTGTCACACACAGACAGACACACACGGAGTCACTAGGCTGCTGGAGAGAACTCGTTTTAAAGATGGGTCAACTGAGGTCAACAAGGAAAGGAAATAGCTAGAGGCTGCACGCAGCATGGGCAAGGGAGAGCGGGTCCTCTAACTCTTCCAGACAATGCCAAGCCCTAGCCAGGGTCCCCTGGGACTTCCCCGTCTCGTGTCCAGGTTCAGCCCAAAATGCCAACTTGGTCTGGGCAATAGTTCTGCTAAGAAACACGAGATGCCAGAAAGACCCTCAAAAACCTTTGATTAGATAATTTTAGAGATGAAGGAGCCCTTTAGTCAAGAATTTTCATTCATTTCATTTTTCAGCATCTATGTATGTACCTTCCACATGCCAGGTACTGTTCTAGACTCCGGGAATATGGGTTAGCAATGAAAACAGACTTAAAACTCCTACCTCTGTGAAACATATTGTAGCAGAGGGAGTCAGACGAAAACATAAAAAGAAAACTTCATAGTGTATTAGAAGGTGATCAATGCTATTCAAAAAAGTAGAGCACAGTATGAGGGGTTGGGTTTCCTAGGGAAAGGAGGTGTTGAGAGGTTGGAATAGACTTCACGGGGAAGTGGCCTTTTTCTTTCCCCTTATTTTTTAACAGCTTGATTTGGGTAAACGCTACATATCATTAAATTCATCCATTTTAAGTGTACAACTCAATTATTTTTAATAAATTTATAGAGTTGTGCAAATACCCCCACAATCCAGTATTAGAACACTTCCATCACCCTAAAATGATCCCTTGTCAATCCTCACTTCCACCCAGTCTCAGGCAACCAGTGCAGTGCCTCTCTCTTAGATTTGCCTT
This sequence comes from Papio anubis, assembly GCF_008728515.1. NCBI lineage: Eukaryota > Metazoa > Chordata > Mammalia > Primates > Cercopithecidae > Papio > Papio anubis. The sequence goes on from NC_044987.1 coordinate 8,290,677, forward strand.
TTCTGGATATATGGTAAGAGTAGAATCATATCGTATGTGGCCTTGTGTGTCTAGCCCCTTTCTCTTGGAATAATGTGTTTGAGATTTTTCTGTGTTGCAGCATGTATCTGCAGTTCACTTCTTTTTATTGCTGAATAGTATTCCATTATATGGATATACCACATTCTGTTTATCCGTTCACTTAGTTGGCAGACAGTCAGATTGTTTCCAGTTTGGGGCTATTATAAAGAATGTTGCTGGCCAGGTTTGGTGGCTTACACCTGTAATCCCAGCACTTTGGGAGGCCAAGACGGGTGGATCACTTGAGGCCAGGAGTTCAGGACCAGTTTGGCCAACATGGCAAAATCCCATCTCTACTGAAAATACCAAAAACAAAAAAAAACCAAAAATGTTGCTATGAACATTCACAAACAAGTCTGTGTGTGGGTGTACGTTTTCACTTTTCGTGAGTAGATTCCTAGTAGTGGAATGGCTACATAATATGGAAAGTTTATGCTCAGCTTGTTAAGAAACTGCCATGCTGTTTTCCAAAGTGGCTGTATCCATTCCCACCAGCAATAAATGAGCATTCCAGTTTCTCTACATCCTTGCCAACACTGTTACAGGTTTGAAGCGGTGTTCCATTATGGTTTTAATTTGCATTCCCCTAATGAATGATGATATTGAGCATCTTTTGATGTGATAATTATCCATTTGTATATCTTCTTTGGTGAAATGTCTATTCAAATATATTGCCCATTTTTAAATTGAATCATATGTCTTACTACGTTATAGGAGTTCTTTATAGCTTGGATATAAGTCCTTGACCAGATATATGACTTGCAAATATTTTCTCTCAGTTTGTAGCTTGCCTTTTCCTTTACTTAATGGTGTCTTATGAAGCACAAAAACTTTTAATTTAATCAAGTTCAATTTGATAATTTTTTCCTTATAGATTGTATTTTTGATATTGTCTCTAAGAACTCTGCCTAATCAAAGGTCACAAAAATTTACTACTATATTTTCTCCTATAAGTTTTACAAGTTTAGTTCTTATATTTAATCTTGATTCATTTTAAGTTTTAGTGATTTGTGAAGACCCTAAATTCATTTTTGCATACAGATATCCAATTGTTCCAACATCATTTGTTTAAAAAGACTGTCCTTTCCCACAGTGAATTTTAAAATGGTTCCAGCTATTTTAGGTCCTTTGCATTTTTATAGGAATTTTAGGATTAGTCTGTCAACATCTGCAAAAAAAAAAAAAAAAATGGTTGCTGGAATTTTGATAGGAATTGCATGAAAGCTACAGATGAGTTTAGGATTAATTGCCACCTTAACAATATTGAGTATTCCCATTCATGAATATGGAATGCCTCTTTATTTTTTTAGGTCTTCAATTTTTCTCAACAGTGTTTTCTAGTTTTCAGTGTATATCTTGTACTTCCTTTGATAAATTTATCCCTAAGTATTTTATTCTGTTTGCGGCTACTGTGAATGAAATTTTCTTAACTTCATTTTCAGATTGTTCACTGCTAAGATTTTATATATATGGTATATCTATATACACACGCAATTAATTTTTGTGTATGACTCTCAGATCTTGCTAAACTCTTTTTTGGTTTTTCTTTTGTTTGTTTGTTTTGTTTTTTTTAAGAGATAGAGTTTCACTCTTATTGCCCAGGCTGAAGTGCAATGGCGCAATCTCAGCTCACTGCAATCTCTGCCTCCTGGGTTCAAGTGATTCTTCTGTCTCAGCCTCCTGAGTAGCTGGGATTACAGGCATCCACCACCATGCCTGGCTAATTTTTTGTATTTTTAGTAGAGATAGGGTTTCACCATGTTGGCCAGGCTGGTCTCAAACTTCTGGCCTCAAGTGATCTGCCCACCTTGGCCTCTCAAAGTGCTGTGATTACAAGCGTGAGCCACCGCACCTGGCTGATAAACTCATTTTTTAAACCTAATAGCTGTTTGTAAATTTAAGATTTTCTGCATACAGGAGCATTTTGTCTGTGAAGAAAGACAGTTTTAGTCTTTTTCAACCTAATACATTTTTGTCTTATTGCACTGGCTAGAACTTACAGTAAAATGCTGAATAGAAATGGTGAGAGCAGACATTCTGGGTTTGTTTCCAATCTTAGGGGAAAGCATCCAATCTTTCACTATAAAGTATAATGTTAGCAGAAAATGTTTCACTGGTGACCTATATCAGGTTGAGGAAGTTTTTGTCTGTTACTACTTTGTTGAGAGTTTTTACTACGAATGGTGTTGGGTTTTGTGAAATGTTTTTTCTACATCTACTGAGATGATAATGTAGTTTTATTTATTATTATATTAATATAGTGTATTACATTGATTGATTTTCAGATGTTAAGCCAACCTTGAATTCCTGGGATAAAAATCCCATTTGGTCATGGCATATAATCTTTTTTATATGTTGCTCGATTCAGTTTGCTAACATCTTAAAGGGTTTTCGTCTAAATTCATGATAGACAATGATCTATAGTTCTCTTTTCTTATAATGTCTATCTGACTTTAGTATCAGGTAACACTGGTTTTGTAGGATCAGTAGGGAAGTGTTTATTCCTCCTCTATTTTCTAGAAGATTTCATAAAGGATTGATATTATTTGATAGAATTCACCTATCAAATAATGGGCCTAGGGTTTTCTTTATGGGAAGATTTTTATTAGTTCAATCTCTTTACTTGATATAGGTCAATTCATATTTTTCCTCTAGAAGCTGACTTCATGTAAACAAAGACTTATAGAAGTAAAGAAGTCAGCCATGGATCTTAGAGCCAAATTTCTATTTAAAGAGAAAATCACTCATGGAAGGGTTCTAAATAGAGGAGTGATGGGATCTGACTGATATTTTAAAAGACTCACCCTGGCTGCTAGGTTGAGAAGAGACTGTAAGAGGACAAGGGAAGACAAGAGCCTCTGTTAAGAGGCTCTTGCAGTAATACAGAGAAGAGATGGAGAGACTAGAGGCTGAGAATAGTAGCAGCAGAGGGAGAGGGAGGGAGAGAGAGAAAGGGAGAGGGAGAGGGAGATCCTCTCTCTTCCTCTTTTAAGGGCACTAATTCCATCAGGAGGGTTCCACCCTGATGAGCTTAATTACCTCCCACATCATCACAATGGAGGTTAGAGTTGCAACATATTAACTGCAGCCGGGGGCCATCACAAACATTCAGTCCATAGCAACCCACCTCTTTGCTTTTAGGCAACTATGGCTCAGAAGGGCTGGGTTCTTTCCCCATGGCCACCCAGCTAACTAGTTGTAAAGCTAGGGCTACCCAAACGTTTTTTACACTAAACGGGGGACTTGCCTTGTGCTGTATAATCAGAACCCCTTCCCCTCAACAAATGAAACCCATTCACCTCGGCCTGGATCCCCTAGGGGCGTCTAGGGGAGAGAGCAGATGTTTAGAGATGGTCCCTCCTCTGCTCCTAGGCCAGGGTACGTACCAGAGTGCCCACATCCACCTTAACAGCCGCCTGCCCCCACTCCGTTGCTGCCTTTGGTCCACCCAGGATCCACAGGCTCTGATACCCCCACCAGGAAGGTCTGAGAGAGAACCTTTCTGCCAGCAACACTCCCTTTTCACACCAAACCATAGAAAAACAGCAGCTTATCCAAAAGAATGAGAGCCCTTGGTTTCTATCTGTGTGGCAATCTTATCTAAACAGGTTCAGGTGGCAAGAATGAGGGAGAAAAATAATTAAGGGGAGGCAGGTGAAATGCTGACATTATTATTACTTAAGCACTGCAAAGCTTTTAGTTCATGTTTTTATATTGGTGACACCCAATGAGGGAGAAATCAGCTTGGCCGATTATCTGAGCCGCACACCAGCTCACCCCACCTCCTTGCCACCTATAAATCTTATTAAATGGATTCCATCAGCAAGACAGAAAAATAATTAAGGCCAAGGTAGATGAAATGTTGATGTTATTACTGTAATGCAACAGCCTGCTTAGTTTCTACACCAATGAAATGCAACTGAAGGAAATCAGTTTTAAAGATCACCTTTCAGAGATGCAAACCGGAGAGCCAGAAGCTGGGCTTAGAAAGAAGCAAAAGGCGTCAAACTAGGAAACACTTGCAAGTCTGTGCCAGTCTCTTAGGGGCTTTTAAGCCCACAATTTACCTTTTGACTGCATTCTATTTTCTTGCAAATCCTTTATTTCCCACTTATTTATTGACTAGAGACACAGCACCAAAAGAGAAAAAGGAAGAGTGATGCTCCAGCTGCTGGTCTTAAAAATCTATAGCAGAAAATGGTTCTCCGGAGGGAGGTTTTTAGCACTCACTGTGAACCAGGGCTTAATTGAATTGCTTTCCCTCTGAGGTGTGCCCGCGCAGAAGGGACAGCTTCTTCTGACTGTGTCTGGGCTGGAGGAGCTGCCCTGTCTCCTCTTGCCAGGAGGAGTGGAGGAGGGGCTGTGGGCAGCACAGCCAGGACAGGTCCCAGGAGCTCTCAAACTGCTTCCCAAGCTGGTGTGCTGGTCCAGTGCAGTGGGTGGATGCATCCCCTGTGCGAGGCAGCATGAGGTCTGCCCAAGGTGAGACCCTTTTCAAGTGGGCAGAGAACTTTTGAATGGCTGAACCTGGATTCATACGCAGCAGCTGACAATTAGCAGGCCAGGGCAGGCACGTGGATGGATCCGGTTAGCTTCCGGAGCAGCTGTAGAGTGTTTTACATTCATTATCCACATTTAAGATTCTGGGGGTTTTTATGTAAAAAAATTCTGATTTCTGGCTTCTCTTACAAAGACATGGTCAGCTTATGCCTGTTTGCCTGTTTGCCAACAATTATGTAATGGCTGCTCCCTTGGGCGGGGTGTGGCCCACCATTCCCCTCTCACCAGTGCTTACCTTGGCACCTGGGTGTACCTGTCTCTGGCATTGACGTTTTCCACCCCTCACCTGGCCCACCCCAGACACAGACCTGCCTTCAGGGAGCTCACAATGCAGATGGGGGTTGAACTAGGAACAGAAGCAGGAAAAGGAGGCAAAGGCAGGCAGAGACAAGCAGTGCCCATGGCCAGGCAAGTTGGCAAGTGTAGGCTTTAAGGAGAGTTTGAGTGTGGAAAGCATGAGTGCAATTTGGACAAATTAATTGATTTGTCATAGATGAGTGGCCAGTGTGTTCCTTCCCTGCTAATAGCTGTCCTATTTTAAAGAGCCCAGAACTCGGAGTTGAACAGCCTGGGTTCAAATCCTAGCTCTGTCTCGCACCACCTGGGATGAAAATGCTCCCTACAATGCGTGGCACATCAACAGGACCGGGGATGGGCTGCGGAAGAATCTGCTCAACCTGCACTCTGCCTTCCTCTCCTGGGCACCCACGCTCCCCAGAAGAGCCTCCTCAGCCTCTAAGACTGTACCCCAGGCCCTAAGCTGGCTCCTCTCCCTCTGCAGCCCTGTCTTCCTCTCTTGAAGATGTGAACATGGAGGAAATGAATAGGCTTTAGAACTACAACTGAGGCATTCAGGCTGGGACCAGAGCCAAGCTGACTCCTGGGTTTGCCTGGGTTCACCCAACTGAGCTTCCTGCCTGCAGCCTCAGCCAGTCGTCCCCGAGTACTCCTGGACTCCTCAGACCTGCAGAGAAAAGTGTGGGATGGCCCAGCTGTCCACCAGTAGTGTCCGTGTGCCGGAGATACCCCGCCTGCCACAAGGCTCACAACAAGGAAATGAAACCCAGAGGAGGAGGCTGGGAGAGGCAGAGCCAGGAAAGCCACGAGGAGGTATCTCGGCAGCGGGTGGAGGGCGTCAGAAGAGGAAAGGCTAACATTTTGGGATCCGCGTGCAGATGCAAACAGGTGTACAAATGCAACAGACCTGCAGCAGCCATTGGAGAGGCTGTGAATGAAGTAAATTACACTCGAACTCCTCACATGATCAGGGAGTGGCGTCTCCCCACTTAGCCTCCCATTCTGGTGAACAGAGAGTTTTGAGTATGCTGATCTGATATCAGCACTGAAATAAATAAGAATGCAGTGAAAATTATCCTGTTTTTCTTTTTTTTTTTTTTCCTTTGAGATGGAGTCTCACTCTGTTGCCCAGGCTGGAGTGCAGTGGCGCAATCTCAGCTCACTGCAACCTCTGCCTCCCGGGTTCAGGCAATTCTCTTGCCTCAGCTTCCCAAGTAGCTGGGATTACAGGTGCCCGCCAACACGCCCACCTAATTTTTGTACTTTTTGTAGAGTCAGGGTTTCACCATGTTGATCAGGCTGGTCTTGAACTCCTTATCTCAAGCGATCCGCTCGCCTCAGCCTCCCCAAGTGCTGGGATTACAGGCATGAGCAACTGCACCCGGCCATATCCTGGTTTTCAACTAAATTAATGTGAGTCGCTTGTGGCCAGGCTCACCTGACACCAAGCAGGCTCTGAGTCTAGACTCTCCAGGCTGCCCTACATAGAGGTGTCTCCAAGGACTCTCAGCTGAGATGCACCAAGCCGCTAGCCACAGCGGCTATTTAAATTTAAATTAATTCAAATTAAATAAGACTAAAAATACAGCTCCTCAGTCACGCTAGCCTCACATCAGGTGGCTTTGCGGAGGCTGAGATTCCTGGATCTTCTGGCCAAATTCCACCTAATCATACTCCAACGACCCAACAACATGTAGTAATAAAGACAGGTTCAAGAGTCTGGACTTGGGGAACTAGAGGTCGGCTTCCCGGAAGCATTTACATTGAAATCACAGTGCAGTCAGTGGGCAGAAGCCTCCCATTAATACATTCACTTGTTTATCCTTCAAATCTTTATTAAACGCTTACGATGTGCAAAAGCATTGTATCAGACCCAATGGGAAGATGCAGAAATAGCAAAATGCCCTCTGCCCTCAAGGAGTTTACAACCAAAGGAGGGAGAAGACACAGACACAACTCACTACCATCCGAGGCGGGATAAAACAAACCCTCGCCTATATAAGCACAATACTGAGAAAGTGTTCATTTCAACTCAGAAAATCTGGGATGACCTCACAAGACTTCAGTAACTCCCGAACTCTCCCTTGGTAGAATGGGCAGGGTTTTAGCAGCTGGAAAATGAAAACATAATCATAGTCACAAAATCAAAGGCACAGAAAGACAGAAGCCCCCACTCCCTAACAGGAGTCTGGGGTGTTTGACGTGCAATGCTTGAGCAAGTGTAGTCAGATGTTGGCCCAGTCAAGAGGATGGGGCTCAGTGGAAAGGGCTTTGAGCCACGCTAGAGCATTTGAATTTGGCTGTGGGCAGTGTGGAGCCGTCCTAGGTGTTTAAGAGAGCTCATCGCCTGATCCGAGGTTCCCAGGAACAGAACCATGCAGAGCATGGGGCATGAATCTGAAGGCAGGGACGTGTTGGGTAGTTAGGTCCTGTTAACAGAAAGTTAAGTAGGGCAACCGGGAGTTTGCAGACATTTACTAGAGATGAAAAAGAACGGGAAAGTCCCGGGGCAGGAGGCGCTAAAGTGGGGCGGAGAGTCACCCGATTGATTTTTGTTAGCCAGGGGACTCCTAGGTAAAGCCTTTAATCCCTTTCAATTCAATGATGAATCCAGCTGAAATATCCCATGCTGCCTGAGCAACGCACAGCTTTTTTTCTTTTTTTTTTTTTTTTTTGGAAATGGAGCCTTGCTCTGTTGCCCAGGCTGGGGTGCAGTGGCACAATCTCTGCTCACTGCAACCTCTGTCTCCCAGGTTCAGGTGATTCTCATGCGTCTACCTCCCGAGTAGCTGGGATTACAGAAGTGTGCCACCACACCTGGCTAATTTTTGTACTAAATGCTGGCCATGTTGCCCAAGCTGGTCTCAAACTCATGACCTCAGGTGATCCACCCACCTCAGCCTCCCAAAGTGCTGGGACTACAAGCGGAGCCACCGCACCTGGCCCACACAGCTTCTTAAATGATCCAGAAATTTCCATGCTTGGGGTCCTGAGCCTGTGAAGAACCTGCATTTACTGAGGGCCCATGAAGGTGGCCCTGTGGGAGGGGGATTCAACCTTAGATGAGTGCTCCTCCTAAGGAAGCAGGATACCGGGAAGGTGCTCCTCCCAGGAAGCAGGATACTGGGACGCCAGTCGGCAGTGTCCCCATGGACTCACCATTCCTCTCATCACTGAGTCTCCTCTGCTTGTCGTCACAGGGTGCCAGGCGGTCACAGGCCCCTTCCGCTCTGACTGTGACACTTGGCATGCCCTGGAGACCATTAGCACCTCTCTGGGAATATTTAACTGAAAACAATTTCTAGTCAGGATCTGTTATAATTACTAATTAGATCTGATTATAATTATCTCTCGCTGCCATCCCTTACCTGACACACAGGATAGTGTGATGCCTTGCGACAATTAGCAGCGGGTCTTTCTTGATACACTGGCTGATTAGGAACACAATTGCAGGGTTGCGGGGAAGAGCCTGGCTTATTAAAGAGAGGCTGCTGTTTACTGAGGAATGTTGTGAGCAAATTAGATTAAAATTAATGAAGGGGAAACTTGGAGTGAGAAAATGGGCATTTTTTTTTTCTTTTTGTCTTAGCTATCGATGACATCATTTTGGGGGAAGAAGGTAAATCCTCTTTTGTGCTACCCCTCTCTTCCCCTCCTCAGGTTTTAGGGGTTTGATAGCCATCCCACCTCTGCCCCCTTTCTGTCAATCAGCTTGGTCCAGACCAGTGTGATACAGTAGACCTAATAAGCAGGCTTTCTAGCTGTGTGATTTGGGGCAAGTCATTTACTCTTTCTGAGCCTCTGCTTCCTTGTCCATAAAATGGAGAAGACACTTTTTACTGAGCCAGATGCCTGACTCATTTATCTGCAGGGCCTCTAGGAAGGTTAGGAAGCGACTGTGTGTGTTCCGCAGAGGCCCACAGACTCTCTGGGGATCAGAGACAATGGCTTAATCATCTTGGAATCTCCAGGCTCAGGCTCAAGCTTGGCACAGAGAAAGTGCTTGGCAACTGAAGGAGGAACTGCACTACACCCCCAGCCAGGGCCGGTAGAGGGGCCCCTCCCTCCCCAAGAGAGCACCTGGAAGTGGGGCTAAACGTCAGTCAGCATGCTTCCACGTGCACTGGCACGGCTTCCTCATCTGTGAGAAAAGTCAGTGACTTCTCAGTTCAAGCAGCTTACCGGAAGTGGGAAGGCTGAGAGCACGCTGGGCAACCAGAGGAGAGTTTGCTCACTTCTCTGAGCTTGAGCATCTTCATCCAGAGAGAGTTCCCTGTGATAACAGATCCCAACTACAACCTGAGCTGAAGAGCAGAGGTGAGCTCTAGCAGCTCTGGGAAGAGTGCATTGTGGCCCTTATGTGGCCCCGGGGTCACTGCGGGCTGGTGCACTGGGAGACCAGAGTTATTTGTTGGAAATGCTCGAATCACCAGAAAGGGCTCCCTTTGACTTGTAGTACGCCGGTGACTGGGAACAGAGATGCCAGGCACACAGAAAATGAGCCCCCTTGGTGATGTGTTGGGGAAAAGGGAGTCAGTCTCTCTCTCTCTCTCTCTCTCACTCTCTCTCTCGCTGTCTCTCTCTTGCTCTCTCTCTCTCACACACACCCTCTCACGCTCTCACACACACACTCACACTCTGTCACACACATTCTTTCACACACTCTCTCACACTCTCTGTTACACATGCACACCCTCACAGTCTCTCTCTCGTGCACACACACACACACACACACACACGCACAGCCAAGCAGGCTTTAAGCCCAGGCACATGTAGAGCCACATATGCCCACTGTGTCACATGTGGTCCTGTATGCAGCCGCTCTGGGTGTGCACTAGGCCCCACTCCCTGACAGGATTCCCAGGCTGGGATGCATTTCCTTGGCCATTTCCCTACAGCAAGGGTGGGCCTCCTCCTCCATTGCTCAGTTCCGCCCACTCTCATTGGCCTCCGAGAAGCAATTCCGGGCTATTGAGGCACTGGAGAACTGGTCCCAGCTTCCAGAGGCCCCAGAAAGAAGTCTCCTAGATTTGTGACCTGTGTCTCAGTGCCCTGGCTGAGCCCGGCTTCCCCAGCCTGACTCCCTGCCTACAGCTGCAGGCCTTGAGTTCACACACAGGCCCTCCAACTTTTCTGAGGGCTTCTGTTTGGGTTTTGGCAGATACAAGAAGCCAAAAGTAGCCCTCAGTCTCTTGACACCTATGCCAGACTTAGCCTCCTTCTCCAGGAATGCCCTTCCACCCCACCTCCCAAGACCCTGTGGATGTGGTCTTCCTTCCCTTTGCCTCCATCACATCCACCCCTCCCTCCAAACTTGGCTGACACCTTGGTTCTCATGTATGAAGGGAGTGAGAAGAAACAGCAGCCATGGGGTGGAAGGGAAGGCACTGAACTTACCATCGGAATTCCTAGGCCCTAAGACTGACCCTTTCATTTTTCAGCTGTGTACCCGTGTCCAAACCACTGAGCCTCTCTGACCCTCAGTTTCCTCCTCTATAAAGCTAGGACTAGGAATGCCTGCCTTACCGGTGTTCAGGGTTATGGTAAAGAGAAAGATGAACGTGTATAGAAAGCATTTTGTAAATAGCACAGTGCCTCTCAATGTTCCGAGCACAAAGTACCTTTGAAAGTTGACTGGCTAGTTCTGCAAAATCTGTCTGGTTTCGATTTCTGCATAACAAGTCACCTCCAAGCTCAGTGGCTTAAAACTGCAGGAATCATTTCTTAGCTCTCACAGTTTCTGCAGGTCAAGAAGCTGAGCCCGGCTTAGCTGGATGGTTCTGTATCTCTGCAATCAGACATGGGACGGGCTGGGGTCACATGTCTGGTGCCTGGGCTGGGCAGATGCAAACAGCTGGGGGCTGGAGTGCTGGGGTAGTAGCAGTGAAAATATTGAGAAAGGATGAGATCTGTGCATGTTTCAAAGGTGGAGCCCACAGCAATTAGGATATGAGAGAAAGGGCAAGTCAAGGACAACCCCAAGGTGTTTGGCCTGAGCTCCTGGTAGCATGCAGTTGCCATTTGCTGAGTGTCAGGACCAGAGCCCTGGTGTCCTGTGCCTCAGGCTGGTGCACAGCACTGCCTTTTACAAGGAGAGCAGTGAGAAGGGCAGGGAGCGCCCACATGGGCTCCGAGAGGGCAGGTGAATCTCTGAGTGCCCCTCCTCCTCCACGGTCCTGACTGTGGCCATAAGTTACTGCTTATACCTGGTGTCACAACAGGGAGGACACAACAGGGTCACTTCCTTCCTGAGGCATCTGTTGCCAGGGAGGCGCTAGACCCAGAGGAGGAAGGCCAGGTATAAACAACAACTCAGGCCCTTATTCCGAACATGTCCACACACACAACAGCCACAACCAGAAACCCGGCCAGCAAGGATGAGCAGAAAAGACGAACACAGACAGTTGAGGGAGGCTTTGGGGAGAAAGCAGAACCACCCTGGGGTCAGGCAGGGAGGTCAGAGGGCCCTGGAGTTAGGGCACAGAAAGGGGGGTTCATGTAGAGCATCTCTGGGGCTCAGAGGGCAAGAGAGGCTGGGGCTGGGGGACCGAGGGCCCGGAAGTCAACCTGATGGGTCACACTGCACTCTGCAAACAAGGGAAAGCCACTGGGAGTTCCTGAAAGGCAAGAAGAGCCAGTTTACGGGCCCTGCCCTAAGCATCCTCCTCCATCTGCCTCCACTTGCTCTCCTCCCTTCCTGCAGTCCCTCCGCACCCACAGCTCAGCGCAGGGTCCGAGCAACAGGC